>NW_027286874.1:3969635-4467135 GCF_022747635.1 Hetaerina americana
CCCAGTTAGCGACTTGTCAAAATCGAGAAAGTGAAAGTCGAAGCGTGAGCGAAACCCGCGCGTATTTAATTCGTGAGTCATGTGGTCACGCCTTCGAGTGCTATTGCAGTCTCACGAAAGAGCAAAGCCGCTAACCGGTTGGACCCTGCTGGCGCGACTGAACTTCGTGAGGCGACTTCCGTCCAACGCTTCCCACCGAATAGGCAAGTCCAGCTCGCGGCGAGCAATTGAATGGCGATGCCGCGGGTGACCCCCTGCGCAGCCGGGCGAAGTCGCCAATAGTCGTTAAGTTCCGCCCATCCGCTGCCAGGAATTCAGCTACCCATCCGTTCATTTGCCATTAGGCCCCCTAAGGCCTCACGAGCGATGATGGGTGCGCATTATGCCCCTTTCCTCCGGTGCCCCAAGTATTCACGTGCGCAGAGAATAATGATTTTTAATACCTAAGTTCTGTGAGCTGTACTGATAGCTAATGGCATTGCTCATTTATATCCTATCGTAGTCAGTGTTGCGTGTCATAAGACTAGGAGCCAATATCAGGGATCCCATGGAAGGTAAATTCATGTTGGATGAGCACGCCAAGGAAGACCTTGGTCATAATCCTCGTCGTGGGTAAATGATCATAATGATAGTCGTAGGAGCGATTGTGAAAATCGTAACAAGTATGAAAATGGACGTCGTAAAACATAATGGGTCTCGTTAAAACTAATGGGTGTCATCACTTACTCATCTCAATAGTTGGGGGTCCAGCGCCCATTGTCGTTTGAATGAGTGTCTTAAGGCGAAGGGGATATGTGCGTGATGCCACCTCAGAGCGCGGTTTTGAAGAAAAAATAATTTCCCGACCCTGAATTTGGTTTCACAATTCCAGTTGCAGTACATATTATTTTGTCTTTCAATTCGAAAAAGAGGCCAATTAAGAAACCTGCATCGACAATGGACAACCAATTGTTATCTGAGAAGCTGCGAAAATAATTGGGAAAAATCATTTCTTCTAAGATAAAGAATTCATTTCAATGGAAAAATGCAGGGTTTGGATGCTTATAACCACCGAAATCGATCGATCGAAATACGCATCGACTGCATGGCTCCAACTATGACGTAACAGCCATTCTCAAGTTTAAGTTACTCAAGCTGACAGAGTACGTGGGCGGAGGAAAAGGCAAAGAATTCACACTGTGGTTTGAGTAAGGGCGTTGGCTCCAAAATCGTGTCCCTTAGTTCACGGGCCGACCCGTAGGTGCTCATTCTCCGTTGGTATTTGTCAGTTCACGATATATGCAAGCTGTGCTCCGACGACAAACGAGCGTGTGTGCTAGTAGCATTTATCTCTGATAATCTCTGGGCGGACGTTGGCGCATGACAGTCCCTGCGCCTACCAACCCGTTAAAGGGCCTCATGTTTTCACACACAAAGATTGTATAGAGTTGACGCGAGCAAGGCGAGGCTCGGGAGTCAAGGGACAAGCCCTCTATTGTCGGTGTGGCTCTCGGAAGGATGTTGAAGGCTGTTGGCCGGGTCTTTGTTTGAAGGGCAAAAGAACAAATGATGTGACGTGTCACGGTAGCCAAGGAAGTTCCGCCCGCTAATAATCGACCTTAAGTAGTTGCGTAGTCTCTCTCGTGGTATCACAGCCTTCTCTTTGTGCCTCGCTGCTATATTATTTTTCTTTTTCAATTTCAATAATTTTTTTCCCGCATCCCATTATTTTTAGTCATATTTTTCTCGCCAGTGTCAATTTTGTCCGGTTTCCAAAGAAATAACAGGAATGATGATACATTCATAAAATTAATTTTTAATAGTTTATAATGAGAATAATACGAATTCCCCTCGTGACTATTTTTATATAAATTCATGTTTGTCCCACCTGGCATTTTTGTAATCTTCAAGGAGTAGTTTTTCCGGGAAGGAGGAATTTCTCTTGCTAATTTGTTCAAAATTGACGATTGGTCCCAATCGAGTGTCAGTTTTTCCGCCTTAAGTAGTTATAGTATTTGCGCTTGGTTTTGTTTGAAAGGGTTGTGATAGATCTTTCAGCTCACATCGCTTACATAAAATGACCTAATCATGGTGCATGATTGGTAAATCTCTGCGTGATATATGATTGATAAATATAAAAAGCTTTTAATTACCAAGTAGTTGCAAATTTCCACTGGTTGACAAATTTATTTCCTCCTAGGTTTTGATGCACTACATCTTTGTGCGTGGAATGACTACATAAGTGATTTTATATGTACTTTTATTCGGTAGCAAAGGGAGTAGGGGTAGTGGAGGGAAGTGCCATTAATTGCTAATATGTTTCAATTCCACCAAATCACTCCAGATACTCTATAACTCATGAAAACTCTTTCTAAAAAACACTTCGTATTTCACTCAAGTTCCAAGTGAATACCGCTTGAACAAATATTTACTGGCAGCATTCTTCAAAATAATATCGCCTTGTTCCCTTGCCATCTCCTCAAGTTAGCTGCAAATTTTGGGAAAATGTCATTTTGAATAATTTATTATTACATGCGAAGTAATTCTTCGATCATTGTTTTCCTCTGATGCAATCATTGTTTTTTTAATTTTTTGAGTTAATATACCACTGTCGGGCTACTTACCACTCGAAGCCCTCATTACTCTCATTTCAATGTATAGAGTGCCGGGAGAGAGGCTCTTTGTGTGAGAAGTACCTCGAGATTGAATTGAAATGAAACGCTTACTTTTCCATGTCTTGGTTGCTTCGAGAATTAAATGACTAATTAATTTCAACGAGGAAACAATCTAGACCATCCTCCTTATTTCCCCCGTAATATTCGACGAATTACGTCTACAGTACATCTTAGAATTCTCAATTGGGCATCTGTGTAAGGATTCTTTAGTTAGTTATTTCATGTGTCGGAATAATTGCCGACTGTGATCACGAAAAACCTGACTTCACTCCAAAAGACGTGACGATGTACCGATGAACTCAAGATTTTTTTAATCATTTAGTAGTTGTAGTGAAGGTGTATTGTGATGAAAAGTTCATTCCAGACTTGTGCTTTGGCGCTATTTTATAGAAGTTTCGGTTGGAATATATTCAGCCAAGCACTTGAACGGCACTTAACTTTTTACGTTACGTCTTTGTAGGTAATATATCTAGGGAACTTGGGACACGCTAATGGAAGAATTAATTCGTGGATGAGGTGACCGCGGCATCATACAGGTAGCTTTCCAAATCGTAAAAGGGGCAGTCTTCGAGAGAAGTTTTTAGGATTCGTCCCACATGTACCTGACGTATCTCATTGCAAATTACGCTGTTCTTGTACATTCATATTACGGAGGTGAATAGACCTTGGGATGGGACCGATCGTGACAGGAATCCCTTTAGCCGCGCAAAGTCCTGTGTATTGAAACCATCTGGGTCCCTCAAAACTGAATTTGCAACTTGTCCATCACCACTACCTCATCGATGCACGTCGCCGAGTGAAGGTTTTGTCGCATTCGAGACGGAAATTTGTAATCGTTCGGTTAATACCATTTAACTATCTTTCAGGTAGAATAAACGAGAGAAAATGCAGAAAGCTTGCGAATAATGTTTGGTAAAAATCGAAGAATATATTCGCAAGAGTGCAAAGTATGAAGTTTGTTAATACAAGATGTTAGGATTACACGAGTTTGACATCGTTAAGTGCTTTCGTCGAGTGTTGTTTTGCGGAGACATCAACGACCGATATTTTTCCGGGCGGCCTGCCACTCCGGCGACTTGCTGCATTCTGCTTCGCGGGCGAATGGTGTGATGACCTGAGCTAGTCGGTCTTTTGCGTCGATGATTTAATATAACTGCTTTCGATGATTCAGGTGTACGCTTAAGGGGTCAAATCGTCTCCCTCCACTATCTCTCACTCCCCCGTCCCCATCCTTAGTGCTTGCGAATTCACCGGCTGCTCCGCGCGAACTACTAATGAATGGTAAGTCGTCGTCGTCGTCGAGTCTGACCGGCACAGCAGAAGGGTGTCCCAAAAGCTTCGCTGTGAATTTCTTAATACCTTAACGGTAAGGTACCCATTTTTGAAACCTCGAAGAATCTTTTCGATTGATGATCCTCGGTGGCGTGCTATTTAAACCGTTTTCACTGACAAATTCCAAGAAAATGGAGATTCCAAGGAGATGTCGCGACAGTAACTTTAAATGGATTCATTCGCTAAGTGTACATTACATTTGAAGAATTTCAGTGTAAAAATCATTCGCCTTGACTATGGCGAATGATTTTTATGCTCTGAAATTGTTGCAATGTAAGTTTTCATTGAATAAAAGTGGTGAACTGTCATGTCTTTGGTATCAATTTCCACGCCGTATCAGAGCTTTGTGAGTTTTGATCGCATGGTGCGAATCTTAAGTCTGGATTGTAATTCAAGAAAGGAGCCAAGTAAGAAGATTTGAAGTCTTATTCAGCGGACTAATTGCAATCGAAAATGTCAAATTGACAACTGTAGGCGCCAGACAGCCTGATTTCGCCATTGATTAGCCACTATATTGCCCACGATGGTAATATGTTGTGGATTCTCTCTTTACTAATAATAAACTTCCCCGTTTTGTAAAACACCATGCGGATTTTTAATATGTTCGTACGATCTTGGGAGAACCACAGGGAATCCCAAACCATTTGGAATTTTGACTTATGTTTTTTCATAATCGTCTAGAAAATTAATAAAAATAATACATTTAATTATACTCATTATACAGTTTTAATGGCGTACTGAAATCCATTTTTTATACGTATGTTCCAGATAATATCAATATCATTGAACATAAGAAAAGTTAACCTTCGAAATATATATATATATTAGTTTGAAAGATGAGCAGATAAAAAAGGTCGCTGAGCAGTAGAGGATATGCATATCCTCTACTGCATAAAACGTTGAGTGGAATCATTATTATTGTCCATAAAAAATGTCATGCCGATATAAAATGGTAATAGGCTTTCGAAGATGGTAGCTGACATTATTGGCGTGGGAAATGGGAAGAGAAGTTGCTCACTGCAATAATGGTAATACGAAGTTCATTGCAGTGCATGAAAGAGTGGTATCCTTATAAACAAGTAATGGACTCACATGTTTTAGTAAGTATAAAAAATGATGTAGAGATGAGATCAAAGGAGTTACGTTTTTTACTTGGAAGAGGATATTGTTTGTGTTTTCATGTTCTTGCTGGGAGGGGACCGGAAAACGGCAATATTTGTGGCAGTCGATAGTGTACGTAGGCTTTGAAGTCGCCGCACTCAGAATCTTATTAGAGCTATTAAACCATTAAAAGCCGCGAGGAAGAACCATAACCGAGAAATCCACTGAAGCCCAAACTCTTATTTTTTGAGAGAACAGTAATTTGAATTCACCCTCTTTTGATTAGCTATTGTTGCGAAACACAAATTTTGCACTGTTAATGCGCATGCGTTCTTCCAAAGCATTAAAAGTATCCCATTCTAGGTATGACGACACATACAATGTGAAGTGTGCGAATATATCTTCGTATTTCTTTCGTTTGAAATTGCCAGACGATGTGGAACTTAATGTATTACGAAGAGCGTGCATTCAACCGGATGTAATTCCCCATAATCTTTCATATTCACTTATAATCTTAAGCAAGTTTTTTTGGTACTCATTTTCTAATCGTCTACTCTGATGTACTAGACGGCTTACATTTGTGTCGTTTTTGAGTGAAGCAGAATACAAAAAAGATAATTTATGAGGAGTTGGAACTATTTGGCTGGAAAACCGGGAGGGGCCCGAGGACTCCATGAATACGTGCACAATCCCATTTTCTGTCGTCGAGGCACGGCGGAAAGCCGTTCTGGGCACCACTTTAAAAGCGCTATCGATGTAGGAAGTTAGGACTAAGTCTTGCGAAACGATGTTGCATCGGAAATATATCAACGCTCTCGTGAGAAGTCTGTCTGAACATCCGTCTGGGAGATATACGAAATAATTCGCGGCAAGGAAATTGTTTACGTTGGCGAATTTGCGTAATAGTGTGGGTGGACACTATGATTTGCTTCTTATAAACATGACGCGTGTCATAATCTCTGGTGTCCTAACGGCGGCTGCCAACTTTCGCTGGCATCGAGTCCGGCTTCGCCATTAACTTCCACGAATGTGGCCGGTTCGCCTCCGTCAGTCTCGCGAGGCCGAGACAAAAGTGGTTGCCCTTTGCACGGTCGCCGCGGGAGGAAAGTGATCTTGCCGAGATCCCCCCACATCCCCTCTCTTCATCTTTCTTACCGTTAGAGATATTCACATAGGAGCATCTAAGTAATGATAGACGATTCCAGTTGAGTGCACAGATTGTCGAGGGCCACTCGTTGCTTGCGTTCTCTTCTCTTCTACCACCTCCCTATCGAAACGGAGATCTCCAAAACTACCAGTACAGGTGGTCTACCTTGCAGATTAGATATGCTCGGTCTTTACAAGCTTGGAGCCACGTTCCAATTTTCTTTTTTATCTCCTGCCCATCTTTATAGCTGAGGGGGGGAACGGGACGGTCTGTCAGGAGATTGTTTCGGGCCGCGGCGGCAAATAACCTCCCAAGACACACGGAAAAGGGGCCTACATTGAGCGCATAGAGAACGCTCTCAATGAAGAGATGAGTTTTGGCAGTCCCTGAAAACAAAATAGGGGACGGGAGGAATTTATAAACAGTGCAAATCACTTTTCTTTCTGTTCAGTTGCCTCCTTTGGCTCCTGACAATTTGCACAGCCCCTCATGGCATCCCGGATTTCCAAGCCCCGGCCTCCCGTCTTCCTCGCACACATCCAACCGCGCCGCCCTCCCTTCTATTGCAGCCTTGGGGATTCCGCAAATACCTTCGACGTTTTCTCCGCTCGCTTTTTCTATTTTCCTCATACAACTTCATAGTTTCTTTTTAATGCAGTCTCACACTTGCTTGTTTTTACTCGACTCTAAGGAACAAAATTTCTCCGCACCCACACGTACGTCTCAGATGCCTTTCATCAGCACTCATTCTCATCAACCAAAAGCAATGTTTCCGAATCATACACTCCTACGACCCTTCTTATAGTTTAAGCTCTATATTGTGAGCTTTCCTTTGTCCCTCCACCCAGATTCATTGCCATCAGCTCTCTCCTATTTGTCAACACATGTTGTAGATTTATAAATATCCATACTCTTTCTCCCTTGGGTATTTGACCTGAAGCCTCAGTGTAGAAAACCTATGTTGTCTTCTGTACTTAAGTAATTTTTCCGTAGTTAGTGTTTCGTCGTCCCTTTTTCTCCCATTTCTTGTTGGTCCTATAATTTTGGCTGCACAAAACTTGGTTTTGAAAAGACTTCCTTTCGAATCTGGCGGTACCTCAAAATCTCCCTCATTGCGTGCCACCTCGCACTACCCAACGCAATCAATCGGTGCATTTTTATGGCAGTCTGAAGGACTTTGCATGTGGTGTGTTAAGTTCTACGTTATTGTTTCCTGTTACAGCCGTCGTTAACGTCGGGCGAAAGAGAACTTGAGGCTCCCGCCATCCTCTCGTTTCCGTCCTCGTCTGCCTCTGTTTTCCACGCACGAAAATTGCCTCCCATCACCTCCGATCGCCCCCGAAATTCTCGGAATACACAGAGCGAGCGACTCGACAAGAGTCGCCCTCCGGGCCGCTCTCGCCCCCACCGCGGGCCGCAATTCCGAGCACGCTCTCCTTTCGAGGAAGAGGCGGCGAAGGGAACAGGTTTGCGGCCCACGCCGCGGAGGTGTCGCCACCACCGACGCCCATCCTCGTCCTTCCCTCCCTCGGCGGCGGCGAGGAGGGCAGCGAAAGGGTGCTTGTCCTTGCAGCGGCGGCTGATCACGCCAAGGGAACAATCCATTCCGTGACCATCTGGGCTGGCCCACCGAAGTGCTGCGACCTTCGGGGGGACTTCTTGTAGCGCCGCGCGCGTGCAGCGTCGCGATTTTGCCTGCAAAATATGCGCGGGAAGACGCCCAGCGAGGGAAGCGGAAGCGCCGCGGCAGAGATTTCGCGTGCGGCGATAGACGCGTAATTTATTTTCTGCGGTCCTGCCGGGATCTATGTATACAAACTCCGGGCGATACACAGTTATATCAATGTATCGACACTCATTAACCGAATGATCATTGCCTCCGCCGGGGTAGAGTTCGTTCGTTGTCGGCGTAACATATTACGTCTGTGTGTGCTGTAATCAAGTTGTCACGTTTCCACCATTAACGCCGGCCTTTTCCATGAGCCTACGGCCGTGAGCTACGAAATTTGCCAGCTTAGATTCTTTCACTCCTATTGACAGCTTTCAATGGAGGAGTTAGGCAACTTAAGGCGCTGGACTAAACGAGCGAAACAGTCAGCGATACGACGCAGAATACCATTCTCCGGCAAATAAATCTTCAGCACCTGTCATTATTCCTAGAATTGACTCAGCTCTCTCTTAGATTTTGGCATTTCCAATTGCTAATACCTCGTCCGGTGTCTTCCAGCATTATTCTCTTCACAACCATATGTTCCCCTCTCCTCTCGTAATCTTCAAAAATTGTGCCGTACTGTGTGCACGCTGTACTAATAATGCTTTATCAATTTTAAATTTTTTAATGCACCCGTTTTTTCACCCACCCTTCTAAGGCCTGCTGCATCAGTTTTTTAGCATACCATTCAATTTTCATGTTTGGCCTGAATAATGTTGACATCTCCATTTCTTGAGGTATTATTTTCTTTCTGCTGTTAAGGCTGGCAGTGCCACATCCAGAGGTCTCCATGATCTATAGGTTTTGATTAAATGTTTTTTCAATGAATCCATAGAAACTGCGAGAGATGTCGCGACATTAACTTTTATCGGGTTCATATGCTAATGCGCAGTGCAATGTAACAATTTCAAAGTGTTAAAATCGTTTGCCTTAACAGGGATTCGAACCCGGATCCCTGTTAAGGTGAGTGCGGCCGAGTGTTTATACGGTGAAGCTACCGAGGCGTCCTCTTACACTTCGAAATTTTGGGGACTTAAAAGGAACAAGATGTTATGAGGAAATACCATGCATCCACACAATGTCACAGGTATTCGTAGTCATGCCTGTTGCTCCGCGAGGTTAAAGCTAATACTATGGTGTTTTCGCCTACTGTTTTTCTTTAATTTCAATAGTTATGTTTTTTCCCATGGGTAGATATTTCTTCGTGGGTAGGATTTATACTTGTACTATTCTGCTCAGAATATCATCGATGCTCTTGACGACATGGAAATTTTCCGGTTTCAACCCAGGGAATATTTTGAAGGCTCCTTCCTCATCTCTTTCACCCCTTCGCAAATATGGTGACATTTCCTCGCCGATTTCCCTGCATTCCTCTCCGCTGAACTCACTTCCGTCGGATCGCTTCGGGCACTCTTTAGCTCGAAATTCGTTTAGTACGAAAGCCTCGTACCGGTTCCCTGCATTTCTTGTTTTAAGCCGATTTCCGCCGCTCCCTTTGTGCGCATGGACTCCTGCCGATGGTTCGTTTCGTAATGGCAGGCACTCGCCCGGAGAGAAAGATCGAAGTTTGCAGTGAGTCCTGCCTCGGGAGTCTCGCGGTGACGTCTTTTCCTCAACGGGCGCCGCGAATGGGTGAAATACGGACACCAATGGACCCAAGGGTTGGACGTCCGGGGAAGTTCATTATTTCGTGCTATAATTTTGCCAGATATCACACGAGCTCGTGAATAGTAAATATTCCCAGGTGCTACGATGGTTTTGCTTTAGGCAACGTCGCAAAATCTGCACAGTTACTATTGCCTATGCCTATTTTGGAATCCGCATTATTTAAGGATGGGAGGGTACTTTTTACCTGGACTCGAAGTATTATCGTTTCCTAATTCTACTTGTGAAATTATATTTGATCGTTCAGGGATAATACGAATCCTTTTCTCCTAGTGTTTGCGTTAAGATGATTTTCTGAACTATTGACTCGGTCGCAGTATTCTGATAGTTGAATGTTAAGCCACATGAAGGGCTTTATCAGAAGCGATTTGGAAACGAAAAAATATTATTTAGCCCCGTGGTGTTATTGAAGTCTAAATTTTTATCAAATGATTGCCGTTGTCAACATTATTTTTCTAGGCGATGTGTACGCTTTCTATTTGCGCAATAGAATTGCTTACTCTAAAGAGTAGCTGTTATTTATTTACCAATATTGTATCACAACGCGCCACCTCATCTATTACTTCCCCTTCTAATAATTAAAATTAGAATGTGCGTGTCCCGATAACTTTCATCTCTTTGTTAGTCTACGGCCGTCCTTCCCCATCTCGTTTCCCTTGCGGCCACATTTCAATTACTGCCAGTCCCCTCTCCCGCCTCCCTCCCTCCCGCCCCTAAACCGCATCCTCTCTCACGCCAGACCGGTCTCCTTACACCCTCCACCCATAGCTCCCGCCTCCAGTAGACGCTGTGAGCTACATTCCATACTTAATTAAAATTTTCTTCGCCTTTCTTCTCGAGGCATTCGTCATTAATTCTCTCATCTCGCATTTGCTGCCGAAATGTGAAAACTGTTCCACTTGCCTCTAATGCATACTCTTCAAAATTTTAATTTAAAATTTAAAAAATTAACTTCACTTTCCGTTTTCCGAACAGCGTCGGGATACCTTGACGCTACTTTCCCAAGGTTGGTGCGTTTTACATATCTCCTCGCTCATATCATGTTAATTCAGCCGAGCCATCCAAAGATGTTCGCTTGAATTCGTTTTCCATCGATATGAATCAAGGTCCGAGGTCGTTGACTCCATACTCTTTCCTTTATGTCGTTTTCTCACTTGTTGTCTTCAATAAACATGCCATACGAAAGCAAGTGGCTTTCCCCCCTTCGCGTCTTTCGCAGTCCTCTCTCTCTTGACTTGTCACCGGGCGGATCGTATCTCGTGAGGATCGAAAAATCGTGCTTGGGGGGGTGGATGGGGAATGCAGTCGAAGTGACTAACTCGAGGCGAGTTTCCGAGAAGACTCCTCTCGGGTTTCTCCGAGGCGGCGACCGCAGCAGCGGGCGACGCCGTCCGACCCCAGGGGCCATCCAGAAAATTCTCGGCGGTGCTACTCGTCACGAGTTACGTCAGCGGAAGTCATCCCAACCGACAGCCGCCCCAATAGTCTCGTAGTATGACGACGCACCGCGATCGCATCCACCCTCCCCCTTTTCTTCTCTCCTCCAAGCGGGTGGAGTCACTGGCGCCCCCTAGCGTCGTCGACGCACGGAATGTTACCCTCCCTCCTCCAGGGTAAAACCCGAAACCACCGTCGACCACCCACGTTCCCGGGAAGGCAAGGGTTATTATATAAGGCTCGGCACGCTGGTGTCGGGCATCAAGGTCGGAAACTGGTCCCCGTCGCCCTTATAGTCAATCAATCTCACATATTTTTGAATCTCCACTGACAGTCGAAAGGTCTATCAGCCATGGGGTTTCGGAAATTAATCGTTCGTGCATAGGTTTCATTCATGTGAATGCTACATTTGCTCCAATTGAGTGTCTTTAGTATTTTGAGAATGGAATTGTGAAACTAGTCATAATGGAGGGGGCATCCGTATTCTTTCATGGCGTCTGATTCGGCCGAACAATTCAGTTGTTAATATGCTATCCGTCATCGTTGGCGTCATTGAAATATTACGCGCTGAGCTCGACATTGATCGCGCATGCGTCGTTTAAATTCAGGAGTATATTCTTGATGTCTTCGTGTGTGTGTGTCGGGAGATAATCTTCGCATACAATTTTGGATTGCTATTCTTCTCAGTATTGCATGAATTAATATGGTAACTTTTGAATCATATTAAATGTCGTCAATCGTAGTTTATTTGAAACTGTGCAAGGATATTGTATTATTTTACATTAGTCGGGTCGACCGACTCAGCTATATCGAAATCGATTTTGACATCCTCCCGAGTTCAAACCGCACCCGACGCGAGGGAAATCATTGGCGATAGCGCACTGTGCAGTACTTGGCGTAATCTAATGAAATAAAACTCGATTGCGATTACGGTTATATGCCACTAGTTTCGATGTATTTCATAATTTTCTAAGAACTACGAAGACATTGGTATAACCTTGTGAATCATCTCCATTGCTGAACCTTTAAGTAATATTTGATTGGATTCATTATGAACTATTTTGCTCCGCGAGTATGAATAAAATACAAAGTATAATGATCATGTCCGTCCCAAAACATGTATTGAGACCTTGAACGCGGAGTATCCGTGTAATTATCCGTACTGGATAATAACCCCGCGGAGTAACAGCGGCTCAAAAACGAAGTCGCTTACTATATGCCCACTGGAAACCATTGGATGGAGTGTTTTATTTCCACTCATTATGTTAAATTGATTTTTTTTAATGTTGAAATTTTAAATTTCGACACGAACCCTCAATAGATCTGAAGAACTGATTAGGGTTTAGTTAGTTTTAGCGTAATTGTCGTTTTTTTATACGAAGCTCTACAAACTTAAAATTTTGGCAGATTAACGCTCTTTCCTTACGAATTACGCATTTAATTTTGAGATACTTTTACATGCATTTTCTATTAATAGATATGAAATAATTATTAGATGTTTGTAACCATGGCAGTATCCTGCGAGTTATGTGTTCAGACACGCATACTAATCGACCCGGAAGTTAGTTCGATAGGCGAGGGCAGAGCGCGTCTGTCAAAAGAGAATTGAGGGTGGACAGATCCCTTTCCCTGTGCCACCCACTTTCCCTCCTTGGAGCCTTCCAGCCGCGATTTCACCCGGTCGTGTCAGAGGCTAATCATTCAGTTGGCATCCTAATGCGTTGTCAATTCGGTCCCTAAAACTGCCACAACTGCAGAATCCGGAAGTTATACACAGGTATATGTAGGTATATGCGGCATTAATTTCTGCATGCACGAAGCCAAGAGTAGGTTCTCGTGTAAAGTGATGGGTTAGTCTAAAAACCGCCTTTATTGAATTTGAAGGTTACTATTTCATTAATATTGAAAAACCCTATTACATATCATGCGAAGCCCGACCGCGGATAACGTAGGCAGACCACGCATCCCCCGGTACAGCGTAAGCATGTAGGCCTTCTGGGAGTGTGGCTGTTATTCTCAGCGCTTCCTAGATTACCGCGTCAGTCACGGAGGTTTGGGCATCGAAGATGGAGGAGAATAATAGTTCCACCGGAGTCCGTCTCACAATAATACATTTCAATGAAGGTGTTTACATGTTTCCATGCTCGAAGAAATTATTTAATTATCACTGTGGGATTTATTCTTTAAAATAATTGAAATGCCACTGTAAATTGGTTATATGTATATGTGTGTATAAATATATGAATTTATATGGGTATATATATCATAAAAATATATATAAACACAGATGTAGATTTTTAAACCATAGAAACACAAAAAAAGAACACTCACATGTGTTCTTTTGACGTTTTGACGGCACGGATGACGACCGCCGTGTCGTAGAAACGTCAAAACATCATATGTGAGTGTCCTTTATTTGTGTTTCTATGGTTTAAAAATCTACATCTTTGTTGATATATATTTGTACGTCGCCGAAGAGCGTTCCATTTCGAATATATATATATATATATATATATATATATATATATATATATATATATATATCTTCGAAAAAGAACGATCTTCAGCGAAGTACAAATATATAAAAACTTTGATTTTAACATTTAAATACAGAGAATGGACACTCATATTTAGTTTTAACGTTTCGACGATACGGCCGTGCCGTTTAAACGTCAAAACTAAATATGGAAGTATATTTTCTCTGCTTTTCTGTGTTTAAATGTTTTAACTATATATAGATATATATATATATATATATATATATATATATATATATATATATATATATATATATATATATATATATATATGTATGTATGTATATATATATATATATATATATATATATATATATATATATATTTATATATATATATACATATATATCTCTAAATCATATATATATATATCAATAATTTTATATATATATATATAATTATTATTATTAGGTAATCTACCGGCTAAGGTAGGTTTTTGGATGGACACAGTTACCAAATAAATATTTTGTGATTCCTAACAAAACACAAAATCCAGCATCCTACTCTAACTCAGGACCCTCTTCAGCTCTGAGTACTTTCTTCCTCCCTTCATCCCGTCCAACATTCCTATCCTGTTCCTTCCCTTTCCTCATTTGCCTAACATTCTCCCCTCTATTACAGTCTTCAACATCCCACTGCCTATCAATACGCCCTTCATACATTTTTCCTGCCTCCATAGGATTTCTCCCAACAAACCCGTCCTCGCCCACCATACCAAGTACTTCCTCATTTGTTTTCCTCTCTGCCCATTTCACCTTCTCCATTCTTCTCCACACCCAAATTTCAAAATCCTCCAGTGTACGTCTATCCTCCTGCTTCAATGACCAGGTGCCGCGCCGTGCATAGCTACGCTCCATATCAAAGTTTTTACGAGTCTTTTCTTAATATCCTTACTCAACGTCCCTGTCATCAACTCCCTCCTCCTTGTGAAATCCTCCTTGCCTAGCGCAATTCTTCTCCTCACGTCCCTAATACTTTGACCTTGTTGGTCCAAAACACTTCTGAGATACGTAAACTGTTCTACCTGCTCTAGTTTTTGCCTTCCTATTTTGATGTTTAGCTTAACCTTTTTCTTTCTAGAAAATCGCATAACCTTTGTTTTATTAGTATTAATTCTCATCCCATACCTATCGCACTGAATTTCCAAGTCACTCAGCAATGCTTGCAACCCCTTGGCTGACTGATAAACTAATGCTTGGTCATCAGCGAACCTAACTGATTGTGCGAATTCCCCGCATGTGTTTATATAGGTAAATATTTATCTTACCTGGCCTGTAGAGTGGGATGTTTGGTCGTGTTTTGTTAGGTAAATAAAAATATATAAATAAATATAAAAAATATTTATTTGGTAGTTGTTTCCATCAAAAACCTACCTTAACCAGTAGATTACTTGATAAATGTATGTGTGTATATACCTATAAATGTATAAATGGGTGCGCGCCCCGATTCGCCGGCCATTCGCTTTCGTCGCTGTTACGGATGAGAAGTTCCCTGTTGGGAAATGAACGTTGTTTCTGAAAGTGAATTCAGCTATGCGTGGGCGATTTTTTTAATACAGCAATCGGCCAGTGACCATGTTCTATAATTAGTTTTAAATAAACAGCTGAAGAGAAGGTGAAAATTAAAAGCTGACATAAATTAATGGTCATCATTGAGTATCTCAATTGTCTCGAAGGAGGTTGTTTCGTTTTCACTAATCAGCGAGGTGAGTGGAGGGGTACTAAGGGTGTCGCGATTCGCTCTGCGGCCATCATGGCGTCGATACTCTCGCTCGCAGATTCCTCCGAGCTTCTCTTTGGTCATAATTTTATTTTTCCTCCGTTAATACAAAGGAATATGAGCAAGCCGTATGGTTGTTCGGAGGAGCTGTCATCGTGTTGACATGCTATTTCCAATGGTGTATGGTCGTACACGGCCCTGAAACGTTAATCGCTTTGGTTCGATACGGCGATATAATGACTAAACCTTCCAGTGCCTACTCGTATATACGTGCCGATCGTACCGAGAAATGAAATAAAAAGATTATTTTATACCCTTCTAGCCTGGTCTTCTTCCAACCGGATGGGTGGAAGTATCAGTTTCTCTGCCCTGGCGAGGAATACATAATTTTTGTTGGAAAGTTGGGTTAATTAATTTTGTTATCTTAAATATTCAATGGGTACGCAGAATTTTTAAATATGTCATCATTCAGATCCCTATGTGAAGGTTGTAAGCGAGTTTATAAAGATAACGTGACGAACCATAAAGGCAAGAGAAAGAAAAGTAAGTTTTTAAAGTGTATCGATCTGGGAATAAACAGAGTTATTAACTCGGAAGGTCGGTTTAATAGGCGAGGGTAGAGGTAACCCAATACTAAGACCAACGGCGAGTGAAATTTACACGTCGACAGGGTAATAAAGCGGGGTCAGCGCCTTTCCTCCTGCCGACTACGGCTTCCCAAGAGGAAGATCTGGAACCCAAAAATCACGCAGCTCGGGCGAAGTTGCAAGTTCCCAGAGGCGTCGCTGAGAATCGAACCCGGGTCGTCCGGTTTGTAACCCAGTGTTTTGCCCACTTGACTAGCACGTCCCCGAACTGGAAAAGATTTCCTGAAATGAAATTATTTCTGAATAATGCAGCAAATAACATGAAATTTAAAAAACATTGCAATTAAAGCTCAAATTTCAGTTTTTTCCCAGCTGTAATACTCAGTTCATTTTTTTCCTTTTAGATGACAATAGATAGCTTTGACATCGGTGCCATAAAATGCTGAATATCTTCATGCGCGCCCACTCTTGAACAGGGATATTTAAATTCTTCACGAATGAATATATAGGGTAGATTCCAATTATTCACGAAACAAATAGCTCAAACTCCATTGCATATCATGTCCAAGTCATTTGCATATTCATTTTCTCTAGGCATAGGGGCTGCATAAAATATTTTATTTATTGACATAATTTGAAAAAGCGGTATAATACTGGAAGAGATTTTTTTTCTGCGTGGCAGAAGTGAGTAGTATCGCCACCAATTCATTGCGCAGAAAATGTATAAAAATAGAATCCCTTTGTCTTGGAGTTCACTTTTTCGCCTCAAATTCCTTTCCGTTGGAATTAGAAATGTCGTTCCCATTCGTCGAGCGCGTTCATGCGCAGTCGGACAAAAAATGAACGTCGTTTCCCTAGCAGGAATACTGCCATTATCTCTCCTGATAAAGCCACGGGCACTCGAAGGCGTCGCACCCGCAGGGCTGCCAACCTCCTCGGGCCCTCCAGAATTCTCTCGCGGGTGTCGCTGGGAAAATCTCGAAAATCTAAGCGAAATCGTTTCCTTCCTCGATTCGGCGTCTTCGGGGACAAATCGCGGCGCTCGAGCGACGGGAGCAAGAGGAGGCGGGCGGCGTCCTTGGTTATCCATCTTGTGCGGGGTGTGGGAAGGAGGGGAGCGAGGGGGGGGGAAGGTGTGGAAGGGATCGTGGGGCAGGTGCTGGCGAGGCGAGGAATATGGAGGGGAGGGGGCGGGTTCGCAAGAAATTCTCGATGCAATGAGCGACGGCGGCTGTTAATCCCGGTCGTGATGCGGAGCTCGGAGGCGGAGCCCCCCCCCCCGGCTCCGATTGTTACTGGGGCTCAACGACGGCTCTGTGACTGAATTGGAGGTCGGTTGAAATCGCACGTCCTCCGATTTAGCGAAATGACTGTGGCGGAATAGCCCATGTGTGAAAAGCGAAAGTACTTTGGCGCGTGCAGACATAAATCACGAGGTGATAAAGATTTCCTCATTGGCCATGCTGACCATCGAGGACTTAATGGCGAACCTGCCAATGTAGTAATCTTGAGGAATTCAGCTCAACTGCACCATCAACCGATTACTTAAACCATAAACCAAATAGCTGAAGAAAATTGAGAATTTTACGATTGTGTTTGGCGCATGATATAATACCATGGTAATCATGCCTAAGTTTGGTTTGATAAATGGGTGCAGATATTGCACTGTTCTAAGCCTAACGACGAAGGTGCCTCGCTCGTGGGCGGGGTAATCACGGTGGGCCAGATCCTTTCCCCGTTACACATTAATTTTCCCAGTTAGACATGGTACTCGAAAAGTCGCACAAGTCGAGGGTGTCCAAAGTGATTCTAACTTTATTCCAGCATCTCCGAACACTCGAACCACATGAGCGTCAAGCTTGTAGAAAACTATGAAAATAAGAGAATTTTAATCTCCTCTATAGAAAACTGGTATTTAATATGTGTGACCTTCAGGTCTGGTTCCCTCGATGCGATTAAATATGACTAAAATACTCTCTGCTCCGAGTGAATGGCGTACATGCGAATAGCTGGAAAGATTTGGGACGTGGTAGTCCAGGGGGTAGAGCACTGGGCTGCTGACCTGATGGCCCGGTTTCGACTGCGGGTGATGCCTCTGAGCTCCCTCAGCTTCACCCAAGCTGTGTGATTTTTCGGTTACCAAATCTTCCGTTGAAAACATAAACAGCACAGGGTAAGGAACTAGTCCCCCTTATTGCCCTGTTGATTATTGAAGTTCGTAACCCGTATAGGGTGTTCAGAATTAGGAGAGCTCTACCATCGCCTATCAAACGAGCCTTCGGTTTGCTAATTGTGGTGGTTTACATGTTAGGCGATGGTGCTCATATGTGCGAGTGCAGCACACACTACAGACTGCAGTATGAGGTACTCTATCTGCGAGCGTAATGGCAAAAGTTTGCATGTTTAGGCAGACCGGAATGTTGACGTAGCTTCAGATTTATTTCTCATCCATGGAAGCCATGGATTACTCACCGAAATCGAATTGGTGAAGAGTTTAGAGACAAGTGGAAGGAAAGTACGATTAATGAGAGAGAAGTTTGGCCTGAAGGCTGTGTTAAGTCAATTACGATCTTCAGCCCGAATAAAAGTAAAAGGTCAGTTTGTGAGGTCTGTTGGAAGACCATTTTAGCTGTACATGGAGCAAGGGTAGTAAGTACTAAGAATAATCAAAACAACATAAGTACAATAAAATAGGCGCACGACTACTCTGGCAACGATCATTTTGGACTTAAAAGAAAAAAAGGAAGACTCGTGACGCCATTTCAGTAATGAGAACATTAATGGAAAGGAAAATGGAATGCGACCAGAATATCATTGCGTGCTTCGTTGATTTCGAGAAGGCTTTTGAAATAATAGAGAGTAAACAGCTGATGAAAGTATTGCGGAATATTGTAGAATACTTGGAGAATCCACCCCAAAGTAAGATGGAAAGGAGTTTGAGCATTGCAGTGGATGTGACACGAGGTGGGATTTGAGCCCACGGCCATCTGATTATCCGGGTAGTAATTGGACCGTTAAGCTAACCCAGCTACTGACTGATTTCACTCGCGTTGGGCTATTCAAATAAGGAAACCGTGATATTATCGTCTCTCTTAAGAATCCAACGCTGTGAAATCATTTGCATATTCTCCAGAGCAACAGGTTGACTTGTGTAAATTTTCCTTGAAGAGATTGTTATTTTATGAAGAATATATCGCGATCAGCATAGGTATTCTCACGCACTGCTAATAAGCGATTTCTTTTTGCGTACTACTATTCTTTTCTTTTTTTCCCATTCCATACTCCCATCATTTTAAAAATTGTGATTAGAAATTTTGGTCATTTCCTTTGCTAACAGGCGTAAATGTGACAAAACTATGCATAAAAATATAATGAAGGTTAACGCGGAGATCTCCGATTTCGGAATAGGGAACGTTTAAAATTTCCTCCAGCTGGCCTTGGAATATCGAATTTCCCTCCAATAAATTTTACATTCCGAAATTCATTACGGTAAATCCTTTCGCTGAACAGATATTTTATAAATAAATCGTCTGAAGAGAATATGTGTATAAAATACTTGCATATGTCCTTAATTTCTCCTTAAAAACCGCACACATCCATGTTTGCTTGACAGAAAACAAATGAAATCCTATTTAAATGCCAAGGACAATGTAAGTTTCTCTGGAAAAGGGCGTGGTGAAGGAAAACGGAGAAGATTGTTAACGTTTTCTTGTCCACAAAAAGTATAGTTTTATTAATGTTAATTAAGGAATGTAATATGTGTGATCCCCCTAGTGTTGGGAGTGATTCGACGTGATAGCAATGTGGGCGAAGCGTTCGACTGCTGACGAGATGATCCGAATACGATTCCTGGTGACTTCGGGCACTCCGAATTCATCCAAAGTGTGCTATTTTTCGGTTGTCGGATGTTCACGGGAAACCACAGAAAAATAATCGCCCCGCCCCTTATCATCTGTTTAATGTGTCAACTTCACGCACGCCTCAGAACTTAGCGCAAGGTGAGCGTACAATTCTTTCACCTACCAAACCAACCACCGAGGTGGGATGGTAGCGTCGTTGGTCAAGAGTTTGGTTTATCCGATGTTTTCAGGCTTAACTCTGTGGAAATTCACTATCACTGAAGTAAAAAAAAACAATATATCTTTCCAATAAATTTAGGTATGACTAGTTTCAATCGGCGGCATCCTCAGATACCCGAGGATGACGCCGATTCGTTGAAACTAGTCGTACCAAATAAAATATTTGGTGGAGAGATTTATTGTCTTTTAACTTCAGTGAAGAGTTTGGTTGCTGCTAGGGGGTTCCCGGGGTACAATATTCTGCTTTTCTCATAAGCATTCCTATGGACAACGCCATCTTGAATCCTTGTGTTCTGTTATGGTTGCTAGAACTTTCTCGTAGGCGGAAAAGAGGCACAGAGATTGCCCCCTCCTCCCCTTTATTGCCATTGCCATGATATGCGAAATTGGCACTCCATAGGGCTTAGTTTGGTGCTATGTCTACCCTTATCGATGAAAACCAACGTTCGGGTTGAGTGCTGTGATGAAGATTTCACTTAATCGATAATACGGGTGCGAAGAACTCAAAGAAAAAGGCTTAAATTTAATTTTCTGTAGCATTAGGAACTCCTTTTTAATCTCCAGAACTGCGAAAGCATATTCCATATTCTTTATCAGCGAATTCCCGTCGGTAATACGATCTGGTGGAAGTAATCATTGCATTAGTCATCTATATCTTCGAGATTTTTTGGTTTAAAGTCCAAATGCGTATCTGAAAACTGCATTTTATTAGACATTGCATCTGAGGAATTTTTAATGCCAAACAAGTTCATCTAGTAGTTTTTTTTCTATCTAAGTTCCCTTATTTCCCAGGAAGTTCCTCGCTACTTTTCATCATATGTTCGTCGTGAGACTGCATCATTGGTTCATTCAAACTCCTCTTAAAATCTGGTCACAGTATAGGTGCTCACTAATTTTGGGTCAGAAAACTTCTCTTACATTTCTGCATCGTTAATCTCCAGGACTTGAACTTAACGCAAAGTTTGACAAATGAGATACATCGCTTTTCATGGATTCTACTCCGAAACAAGATTGATTTTCCGTGTTGGAATATCAATCGGTGTACTTTTTGTGTGAAAGTGTTTTTCCCACTCCGACTCGAGGAAAAAGCAACGGAACTTCGGGTATGTAATTTGAAGTCGGGTAACTGCAAGTGCTATCGCTCGTTCATCTCGAAAACACGTTCCCAGAATACTTTTTACACTCATTATCTTCGGAAGTGGACATTTCACACTGTCGCATGACTCTTTAGTTTGTGTTGCATGCGCACTTGTCGAATTTTCATTGTCGCTCTAAAAGAGGGCGGGTTTCAAACTTTTGGATAGACTATTTTGTCTCCATTCCTCAGCTCACTGAGTCACCCTGGGAGGAGAATAGGTGTTGAAATTTATGTTACTTTCGACTAAGAGACTAAGTCTCTTTTAGGGTCCCTTTCCTACGAGGTCAGGCCAGTCAGTCTCGATTCCAGCGCCTCCGGGGGTGCATTCCAGGCAAATTCAGGTCAAAAACATGACATTGAAGGTTCTTTCTGATGGCATTTCGAGATTATTTTGTCTTTCCTGAGAAACCTGTGTCTTGTTATTCATAGTATCCGCGGTCAGTATAGAACTTTCCCATTACCAACGTCTTCCCTTGAATCTGTAATCTCAGCGTTTAAGTAAATGATAACTTTTCAAGCCGAGAGATGGTGGCACATAGCTGGCTACTTTATACTGAGATACTTGACTCGCTCATCGTGCTTGAAGTACTCGAGGATGAATTAGATTCTTGTGAAAAAATAAAAGTCCGTGGAATAGGCCACCTTAAGGTTTCCTCCATACTACGGAGAATGCTAATGACACTCAAGGTATTTCCCAATTAGCTGATTACAAAGCAATGTTGAATCTGAAGCACAGGAGATTCGAGTTCCTTAAAGGTTCGTACGAATATTGAACTTTCAGCAAAATTAGACCTGATATGTTTTTCACTCCCAAGGATTATTTTTTCTTCTTTGGAAATCGAAATCTTATTCACCATAAGTGTTGCAAAGTTTTTTCGAACGCCTCGTAGAATCACATGGCATAAATAACATAGTTTCTGGCATAACCTGGTGGAAACCGTTCATGATGAAAGGTGACACTTGCCTTTTCCACATCAAAGAGTCTTATTTAAGACCTAGGTTTTGTTAAAGCGTAAAATCTTCAGGTAAATGAACCACCAATTTACCTAAAGATGTTACATTGTGAAGAAACCAAGGTCGTAAATGTAACTATTTCATGTGGATAAGCGTCGTCGTTCATCAATTACATGGCATCTTGCGCAACGCATACACATCTGAAGTTTATGAGAAAAACCATATTTGCGCTTTTCCACAGGTTTATTGGTAACGCGTTTCGGCATCTTCAGATATAAGACTGTACTTGTATCTGCTACCTGAAGATGGTTCTGTGAACCGAAACGCGTTGTATATTACCGATAAACCCGTGGAAAAGTGCAAATTTGTTTTTCTCAAAATAACGAACTTCCACTACATCTCACCTGAATCTGTTGAATGTATCTGAAGTTTATATTCTCGTATCAAATAAATAAGTGCACGCAAATTTGTTGCACCCGCACGTTATTAACTATAGAAGAAGTATTCTGTGTTTCATTTTCTGTTTACTCTAAAATAAATGTTTCACAGGAAATAGCAAATGTATTTGATACGGCCATACATGCGTATATTTTCATTCATTCAATGTGTTCTCCCTATTATAGGAAGGTTATGGACGCTCCCTAAAATGACTTATTTAAATCTACTTATCGAAGGAACTTCCCCTTTTTTCCTTCTATTATTATTTCTTTCGTCATCTAGTCGCACCTTCCACTTAAGAATTATAATTAACACAGGACATGGTTCACGCTTCAAGCCTGGGACTGTTAACATAATCACTGAAGAGCCTGTGATTTTTTCTTCCCGATTATACTCTGCACGCAGCCGAGATCTCGTGCCATGGAAACTGGTTGGTCAAGAAAGGATTGGAGTCCTCTCACTATTTGGAATAATCTCATTATAATCGACCATGGGAGCGAGATGCAAAGGCATATATTTCACAGATGACCTCGTGGGAACAATTAATTAAGATTTTGTTGACGATCGATTTTTTGTTTCGCTACTTACGAAGCTGTGTAAATGGGCCATGGACAATACGAAGTTGAAGTTCGAGTCTACGTCAATGACGGCTGAAATACCTATCCGAGTGTTGTAAACGTCTTAGTTTGTTACTGACGGCTTATGACGTCACATACCAGATAAACATGGGATGTAGTCTTCTTCCGCGCATTATAATCGATCCGTGTAGGTCGCGCGTAAACGTATTCTTGCGCATGGACGTCGTGGCTATTTACGGGATACTTCAATAAAGCTTTTCTAGATGCATTTGAATAAAAATATTATCTCTCCGCTTCGTGCTCATTAAGACAATCTTGATTTCTTTTCAAGGTAGCATAGAAATCAAAATTCTTCAATTTTCTCAAATTTCAATTCCTCAAATTAAAAATATGCCACAAATATGATTAACGAAATGCTATTATCTATGTATAGAAAAATATGTCTAAGGCGTCCAACGATTAAAACTGAATTAGAAAGCATTATATAGTTCATCAACACTCCCATTTAATTTTGTAAGGTCATTGGAAAATTAATTAGAGTGAAGTAAAGAAAATAAAGACGTCACTAGCATATCCAATTTTCTTACAAAAGGTAACCAACGGTCATTACGAGGAATATAACGAGATTCAAATGGAGTGTGGTCGACTTTAAGGTATTTCGACGGCTGATATACCATATCGTAACTCCATCTCAACTTCGTCATTCTACACATCACAGAGTGGTCATCAATGACGCACTGAGAGTAGGCGAAAATAAACGCAAGCCTGGTAAATACATTGAGCACGAATTTCAATCATCTAATTTGTTCACTGATTTCTCTCTCGTTATCAAACTCTGTAGTGAAATATTCTGTACTGCTTTAACAATAGCTATTTGTTCACTCGGTTTCAGAAGTTCTTGGAATGCGTAATTATTTTATTATAGCTTAATTATGTAAGTAGCGATGGTGATCGAGATGGTGCGGGGGCTAACGTACTGGCTTCCCACTCAGAGGGCCCGGGTTCAAATCTTGGCGGTGCTGAATATTTTTCAGAGGTTTCAGAGGTCGGATGGGACGTTAAGCTGCGGACCCCTTGGCGCCTTTCGTGAAGAGTAGACTAATTCTGACGCCGGGGGTTTCTCTCCACCCTTTATCCTTTCCTGTCCATCCCCTATGGCGCAAATGACCTCAGCTGTTGGTCGCCTCCACTAAATACTACTACTACTATTGTGAGTTACGAATGAAGTTAAGATGCCACCTCTTCATGGAATGAAGAACACAATATATTTTTCCACTGTTCTTTATTTTGGTACTTTTAGTTGCAACGCTTAGGCGTCATCATCGACGCCTAAGAGTCAAAACTAAAAGTACCAAAATAAAGAACAGTGGAGAAATGCATTCTGTTCTTCATTGAATGAACGTGAACTTCCACAAAGTTGAGCCAGAAACAATTGAAGACATGTCAGCTCTTAATTATTGTTTAAATAAAAATTATTATAGGCCACTGGAATTATATTAGGGAATCAATTTCGTTGAAGCCACCAATGAAGATATATCGACCTAACAATTCAAGGGATTAAAAAAATCAAGAAACCCGTTCTAAAGTCATTGGACACAATGGAAGACTGACTCGAAGATTTTCAGATTTGGCTGGCGCATCGCGAAATGCGTGCATAATGAATTTTCCGGAGGAAAGGAATGGGCAGGGGGACAGGACTCTGCGGAAATTTCAGTGTCGCGCCATGTCTACCCGTAAGTGGGGGAGACCTAGTTAATGGCGTTACGTATATCTGTGACACTCAACAGGGCGGTGGTCAGAGTGTTGGCAATTGCTTCGCAGAGACGTAGAGAGGGGGGTGGGGGGGCTTTGCAGTTCCGTATCCATATATGCACGGGCGTATTGTTGACGCATATCTGATATAATGCGTGATGCTATCTTTCAATACACGTCACGCAGAGAACTGTTCCGAAACGGAGTCACTTTTCAAATCACCGCAAAAAATTTTAGTGGTCCCAACTACTCGAATAATTTCTTCTTTCGCGTGTTTCGTTCGCTCTCGTTCTGCAGTTGCGCCTGCGCTTTCGTGTGGGCGGTCAGAGGCCGGGGTGACGGGACGGGGGCGGACAGGTATCCATTACCTGCACGCACTTGACTGGCAAGAGAGCCGACAACCCTGACCGCCAACGATTTGCTTAAATTGATGATTATGGCGTAGTCTTCTGCATTTGTTGATGGCCGATCCCAATATGTGTTCAAAAATTTCCCCAAGGACTACGCATTCTTTTAAACTGGCTAGTTTATCTTGTTTTAAATATTCATTTCGAGTAAACCTTTTTATTCACGGATTCACCGAGGTACGTTTTCATACACGCAGTTGTTTAATACGATTAATTATCATTTCATTTTTTTAAATTCATAAGCGTGCCTAAGAATTGAGGAAGTTTCAGGGGGAAATCCGAAAAAGGCTGAGAAAGTAGATGGAAGAAATATTGGAAGGTAGGTAGTGGGATGTTGGATGTGGGATATATAAAACAACCATAAACACAGTAATCAACCTGAAGGTCGGTTTGGTACGTGATGGTAGAGTTCACCCAGTACTAAGCCCGACGGCTTGTGAAATTCACACATCAGGGTAGGTGGTACCTGTTCCTTTCCCTGTGCCAGTTATGGTTTCCCAGGAAGATCTGGTACCCACAAAATCACATAGCTTGGGTGGAGCTGCCTGGCCCAGGAATCGAACCCGGACCCCTCCAGTCAGCAGTCCAACGCTCTATCCCTACATATATATATATATATATATATATATATATATATATATATATATATATATATATATATGTATATATATAATATATACACATATATTTTCATATATATATATATATACTCATTTATATAGAAACAGATATAAGGAAAAGGGATAGGAACACACATAAAGGACGAACACAGGAGAGGTGGGGAAGGCGGAATCAAGCAGATCACGAATGTAAAAATATTTCCTAATCCCGGTATAGGAAATATGTTTACATTCGTGATCTGCTTGATTCCGCCTTCCCCACCTCTCCTTTGTTTTATGTTTGTTCCTATCCCTTTTCCTTATATCTGTTCTGTTTCTATATGAATGAGTATTTGTTCGCCGTTTGGCGGGATTTCGTGTTTGAATGTGTGTGTGTGTGTATATATATATATATATATATATATATATATATATATATATATATATATATATATATAATGGGCTGACACAATATAACACAAATAGAATAGAATAGCAACATTTAAAAGGACACTCACACGGATAATTGTTCGAGCTTTCGGCCCTCTCAGAGGCCTTCTTCAAGAGAGACTATATATATATATATATATATATATATATATATATATATATATATATATATATATACATACATACAGAAGCGGAACGTAGGGAATGCAAGAGAGAAGGGAGCCTGGGGCTCGAGTGCTTACCTTCCTTTAAAATGCTCCCACATTTGGCGCTTCCCTCAGTACATTTGATCGTTGAATCCAAATCCCTCTCTGAGTAAGAGTGAGTAGCATATTTTTAGTTAATTTACTTTGCTGATATTTTATTATTTTGACCTTATTCTCACTCTGAGGACTCTCCGCGTTTACTGACAGTTGCAGAGGGACCCTGCGATGCGATTGGCTGGAGATCGATACCCAAATCCACGATCAGGGTGGGGTGGGGGGTGGGATTGGGGTTGGGGGCAGTTAAGGACGCGCCCGGAGACTGGAGCGATAGGGAACAATGGAGACCCCCTTTTACGTTCATGGTCGCGCGTTTCGAGTTAACGCGAGGATTAAAAGGAGTCGTCGCCGATAATAGAAGCATCATTGCGGCGTCGTTGTCCGTGGCGCATTCCGTGCGAGAGAGATCGGTGACACGCGATATGTCGATCCCGGGCTTGGATGCACTCGCCAATTGTGTGCCTATTCACTTTCCACTCATCGGCCGGCGTGTCATTTGGCTCATTCGCAAGGTCGGAGGTGAGAGACCTTTATTCCGCCGCCACAGGCGTTAACGACCCGACGTCCAAAAGAGAAACAGCTCCGGGATTGGCACTCATGATGTCCGCTCAGAATTTCTTCGTTGATTTGCAAGTTTCGATATCAAAACCTCACGTAAAGCACGAGATAAATTGAAATAAAAAGCCATCCAATAGCGATACGTGATGGGAGAGTTGATGGAGAGGTGTTATGGGACATATCCATCGTGGAAACGTCGGCAAATGGCATGCATAGTAATCCCATTGAATTAGAGCTCTCGCTTAGAATTTGGACGGGACATTTGGCTCCGTTGTCTACGCCAGCGTGAGAGGTCGCACGGGTGGGGATGCTTGGATCACTCCATTTCTCTCACTATTCCGAGATTTCCATCAGTCGCCCTCTTTTGTTAATAAACACGTTTATTTCGTCTTCCTCTTCATTCGACGAGGAGTTTCTTTGCATTGAAAAATATTAGCGCGGAAGATTGCATGTTTTCGTTGGCAAAAATGCTGAGCATTAAAGTTTGATATAAGATCGATTGGGGTGTGCACTTTCAAACATGCCAATATTATCGGCTGCTGTAGTAAACTACACGGCTTGATGGATAAAGTCACCGACTTTTTATGCTAGAGTCCTGGGATATTTCATATTTTTTTATTTATTTCATATTCAGCTCACGCTTATGCACACTCCCCGTTGGACCAAGTACACTCAGGGCGCCAGGGAATCGTAGCGTAGACGCGCCAGGGATAGGAGCAACCACCAAAATCCGTGCGAGCGTACCTATGCGTAGACTTAGCAAAGTGAATCGTTAACCGTGTCGATTTTGCCCATCCCTTGAACTAGGGTTTCCTACCAATTAGGGTTTATGTTTCCCTATTCGTGGCGGTGCGGGGGTCGGTGATTTCATTGATGCATGATGAGTTTTGGTGCCCCCTCTTCGGCAAATTGATGCCAGACACGTTCTAAGTATTTGGCTAAGTTTTCCAAGGGGTAGAGTGGAGGGGTGATCACCCCCTCCCAAATCCCAACCCCCCTTTTATTAAGCTTACACCACCTCACTCGTTCCTACCAAAAATCCAAACCACTTTGGAGGGGTTTGGATTTTTGGTAGGGAGTAAAGGAGGGGAGTAAAGTAATTTTGCGAAATATGTTGTTATATTTCGAATTAATTAAAAAGGTGTGTCATAGTTAATATATATTGTATCTAGGCTGATAGCCTTTGCTGACGATTTTAATTAAAGAAAGATTGGTAAAGGGTGACAAAATACTCTGTAGTATGTGGATATTTATTAAAATAGAACATACGACGCACTACTATCTACGATACAATACGTGGGCGTGGCGTTTTTACGTGGCCAAGGTCCCACCCCCCCTCCCCCACAGACGCAACCACCTCCGAGTGACATCCGATGTGAGAGAGATGCCGAAATGGTCTCTTGGTGAATGAAACGAGGTTGACAAGTTGCCCATCAGGCAACTCCAAATCAAAAGAACGCTCAATCAGTATTGACAACATTAGTATATGCTGCTGACAACGGCGGTCATTATTTTGCTTTACTCATGTAAAATGAGGACGTGGTGGTCTAGTGGGTAGGACGTTCGACTACTGATAGGAGAGCCCGGGTTCCACTCCCGGCGAACCCTCAGCTTTACCCGAGCTGTGTGATTTTCCGGGCGCAAGAACTTCCTTGGGAATCATATGCGGCACCGAATATAACCCTCATACACAGATGTGTGAAGTCCCCACGACATATAGGGATTAATACTGGGTGAACTCTCTACTATCACTTACCAAACCGACCTTCGGATTAATTACTGTTTTTATGGTTTGTGTAAAATTTGATACATGGCAAACACACCATAGATTAATTCATTTCGACACATACCTACGCATACCTGTTATTCTCAAAAATTTTCGGCTCAATTGTTTTTATTCGGCCTTCAAATTATATACCAAATTGAATGGCGTACATAATGGGTCATTAACTTCCCCCTCCCCTGCGATGGGCACCCCAGGGACACTAGGAACACACCCAAGGGAGTAATTAGAGTCGGGAGGACGAGACTCCTTAGAAATACCTTTCAGGGTTAATTTCGGAGGTTTTTCTTGGCTCCTTATATGATGTGCGTCGTTTCGCTCTCGGTCCCAAGGATTTTAGCCATCAATGAGAATCTTCGCGTTTTCACACCTTTTACTCTCATGCAGATGAGAGAACGCCCACGACGGAATGCGGTACGCGGCGCACGTGTTTTCCTTAAGTAGAAACTTCGCTTAATTATCGCTCCGGGTCGTCCCCTTGGAAAGGCACGTTAATTTCTCAACTCACTCGTCGGATCATACCTCGGTCGTTACTGCTATTACGAGTACTGTCATCATCGTCATCTAGGGGAAGAGTTAAGGAGGTTTTGGCAGACATTTGAAGACGACAGAACACGTGGACGCAGGAGATATTGAGAGGGGCAACGGGATGCTTGAAGTGGTGATTGGGAGGAGGATAATGGAAAGCGAGGTGGAGAGAGGAAACGAATGGGCATTTCAATTGGAGTTTAAAGGGGGGTAGACGGTATACAGGGCTAAAGAGTGTTTTATTTCAATTTGTAATATGGCTCTAAGGATATTTTGTGTCGTGTCAGTTAGGGCTATGGAGTGAAGCAGTGTGTAGTGCCAGCCGGGTTCATCAAAAATCTACCTAACTGGTAGATTTTTTTTAATATCGTCGATCGACGCCAGGAGGAAAGGGGGGGGCGGCACTTTCGGTTTCTCCCCGCTCTGCCTCGTGTAGTGGAATTCATGTGTGTGTGTGCGTGCGTTCTAGAACGGGCAACGTCCACTTTCCACGCTTCGCAGATGGATAAACGAATTACATATACACATAGGTGTGTGTGTGTGTAGGGGGGGATGACCTCCCTCCCCCCGCCTCCCTTCAGCCCCATCCCATTCCAGCCTCGTCCAGGAAATGGGACTTTCTCCTCCGAGGTTGGTCGGCGAACCGCTGGATGTGCTGCGGCTCCCTTTCCCTCTCACCTACTCTCCCCTCCCCCCCACCCAGAACAACATCTCTCCCTTCCGTTGAGCCATTCTCAGTGTATGTGACCAAAGTTGTGACCTATGGATAATCCCTGGCAAAAGCGTGGACCGCATGTAGTATACTAGAGAACAGTAGGGTTACCCGCGGGACAAAAATTTGGCACCCATCCATCAGCAAGTATTACCGTGGATACCCTCGGCTCGTCGACTTTGATATCAGCGATGGTTACCGATACACGCACGGCGCAATGAGTACTTTAACCACCCACGGTTAATCCCGCTGAATGAAAGCGCATCCGTGATTTCCACAAGGTTGAAAACGAGTTGAATTAAATTTTAAACGGTTTAAATTTGGATTCATATTCCCGTGTGAAATCAAGTGTTTTAACAATGGGGACTGTTGTTTCTTTTAAATTTCGATGTGGATTTACACTCATGGGAAGTGATTGCTTGGACTAGAAGTTCGAACTATTGTACGCTCTAATTCAAGACATTCTAAATTATCAGATACACGTAATTTCAATCTTCTTGGTTGTCTTTTGATGCTAAACTGGTGGGCAAGCCGCAGGTTTGCTCTTAAATCATACCCATTTTATTAATAGTTTGGTATTTATTTCAGTATTTAGTTGCATCAGTTTATTTGTTGAAAATCATAACTTAACGAGGCAACTAGAATTTTCCGATCCTCTTATTAAAATTTTGAGATGCTATATTCGTTTTCCAACAGCAACTGTCGATATATATATATATATATGTATTTATTTATTTATTTATTTATATATAGTGGGTCGCGGTAGTCCAGTGGGTAGAGCGTTGGACTGCTGACCGGAGGGCCCGGGTTCGATTCCCGGGCAAGGCACTCTGGGCACTTGCAGCTCCACCCAAGCTATGTGATTTTTCGGGTACCAGATCTTCCTTAGAAACCATAACCGGCAAAGGGAAAGGAACTGGCCCCCCTACCCTGATGTGTGAATTTTCACACGCCGTAGAGGGCTTAGTACTGTGTGATCTCTACCATCACCTACTAAACCGACCTTCGTGTTGATTACTGTGTTGTTATATAAATATATATAAAATTAATAATAATACATTACGCATATTAATTATATGCATAATATGCATCTAAACATGACAAATGTATGTCATGTAAGTCATCCGTATTGTGTACATCGAGCAAAAACTGCAGCAGTCATCTCGGATATTTTATCCATATCGCCATATTAACATTATCGTCCTCGTCATAACGACGATAATTATCGATCCTCGACTGGTCGGTTCTTTAAAATTATTCATATACTCGTAAAATTGAGTGGGAGGAAGCGTGGAGACGATTGGTGGAGCAAGTCACGATAGACAAGGAGAGAGAAGTAAGACCGCCAAGGAGAAGTAATATGAAGGCACGAAGGGACAAGCCGAGTGAATAATTGAGCGTACAGCCGCGTCAAACCCATCTTAGGATCGATGACCCGTGATGATGAATCAGAGCATGCCATGCCATGACGGTGAAAATATTTTAAACGATGGTGCATTAAACTTTCCGCAATGGAGAGGTCTTCCACTTCATTCGCTCTTGTTCGTTCCGTGGAAAATATCGATGTCCGGTTATGGAAGGGAGGCTGGAAGTAGGGAGAGGGAATGGGCGTCCGCGGCGTCTGTCGTCATGGCGCGTCGTCTCCCGTCGCCTCCATCTGCTGCAATTGACAGCTGGAGCGGAGGGCTTTCATTGACGACTCCTGCCCATGCCCATACATAGACGGCCGTGGTCACTCCTTTAAGGTGGTAGCCGGTGATCATGCCTATCCATGCTCATCTTGTTGAATCTAGTTCAGTGTGTAAGTAGGCTGATAGCTTGACCGTAAGCATTTATGACCTTCCAATGCTTGTGCGCATCGGCATTTTTTATTTAAGATTTCTCCGTGGTGCTAGTAAGGCCATATACTCACACAGAGCGGCAGCATTCTTTGAAAGTTTAGAAAAAATAGCAGGACGTCAATTCTGGAAAGCATTTCATGCATGGACACTATTACTACGCACAAGCATGGTTATACGTTTACATATGGATTTTCACACTTTCGCACTGACAGTCCTTGTTACTGACGTATCAGTGCTGTTTTTTCCGCGTCAATTCAATGCTGTCTCGAGAATCCAAGGGCTTCTATATGTACCCAATGCATGCGTCTCGGTGAACTTGGTGAGCGAAAGAGTCTGGTTTCCAGCGACGTCTGAGCAAATGTGTGCTCACTGAAGTATGCCGTGGGATTGAGAAATGATGCGAAGTAAGACTCTATTTTGAGAGATTGGCACGCAAGACTATCCGCTTCCCCTCAACCGTCCTCGCCCCCTTAAAAAGTCTCACGCGGAGTGGTCGAAACGCGGTCGTGTTTGCCCAGCGAGCAGATGTGACAACGCTATGAGAAAGGCCGCGTTCGTTTTGTGTATTTAGATCTGTATTTAAGTGTGCCTAAAAAATAATCTCCTGGTAATGGCGACTGAGAGGAGGTTCACTCACTTTGTCCACGACAAAATTCGGTTAAGGTTTCCCCCAAAAATATTTCAAAAACACCTAACTTTCAAACATCTAGGAAGCGCATTTTTGACCCAGGTTTTGGCCATCCCACTCATTTTGGACATCCCATATGCGTCGTTTCCATCGGTCGCATTCTCACAACCTACTTTCAAGAAAAGAAATTTCCTGAAGCTTGATTTTCAGAATGAGGGGCGCAATGCCAGGATTCATTTCTATGCCCCAAGCCGATGTTCATTCTTCAATCAAGGCGGAATGGAAAAGCAGTATTAGTAATTTACGAAATTTCGTTATAACATTGTTATGGCATGAATGGTATGGCGTGAATGTGATAAAGTGATGTTGCAAGAACGAGGCAGTTAATATTATCGACCAGCTCTCGCATCTGATCGCTGATTTTTCGATCACAGGATTTTTTTCTGGTTCATATTTTGTGGAATATGATGTTGCTTTTTTTTTAACGTGAGCATGATTCATCTTGTCACGGACTAAAGGTGCTTTTGGTCAATTATTAAATGTGCATTGATTTAATTGAAATTCGGAAAATACGTTCGCAAAATCTAGTGAAAATCTTCAAAAATACCACAATCTTTTATATTGAAAGATGTCTATTTTTAAAATACAAACAGCGTAGCCGTGTGAGGCACGTGAAATTCCACCCTCAATGCTTTAAAGTTGGTGTTATCACGTTACTACCAAGATTCTCCGTATCATGGAAATCAAATTTTATTCCGACTCGTCGACCAATGTGGATTTTAAATCTGATTGCATAAAACTAACAATCGTCGAATCAATAAATTCAGAGCGTGATTCGCAACGCGGTCGCATCTTTTGTAATTATTACAAAAAATTCAAAGTGTGCTGGAGTCACACAAACTTTGCGGTCTCGCGGCGTGCAATCTCTCGCTCGTTTAAAAAAATGCGGAGGTGGAATGAGTTTCTTAAGTTTTGTAAGTCGAAATAAAAATAATCGTAAAAGAACTCAATTATTGTCTCTCCAAAAGTTATACTCGGAGTATTGCAATGTTTGAATGGAGGTGAGGAGGAGATGGACGGAGCAAAACCGGCCACCGCGACACTTTCACTTCCTCTTGGGCCTACGTAATCAACGATACACAAAATGCGCGCTCTATCTGCGCTCCCTATGAAATGCTAAAAAAAACCGTTATGCAATGGGAGGGGAGGTCGAGGTCATCTCTTAAATGCATCGCGCGCGTCAGGTAATGGACACTCCTTCCCCTGAGTGCCCATCCTCCCCTCCGCGCGGTTTTCTTTGGGACGCTGTGCGAGTGGGAAAGGGTCTCAGATCACATGAATTTTGCACTCATGTTGCCATTTTTTATTAAAATGTCCGAATTGCTCTCTTGCTGGGGATTCTTGACGGGCAGAGAGAGAGAGAGAGGGAGAGATGAATGAGGATTTTAAAATAATGAATTTCGCGACGCCGGGCCCCTTTCCTTCCCCACTCCCATCCTCCACCAAATACCCTTCCCCCCTGCCCCGTTCTGTCCTCCCCTCCCTCTTCCCGGCTCCTCCCTTTCCATACCCATACGAAATTCGTCATCTCCAAGGCTATTTCACGAAAGACGTTTCGTCCTCTTTGGGAAGAGAAAGTGATCATTTCTTTCCTGACAGCTGCGTACACCGTGTTTTTCCCAGTATGAATTTGAAGTTTCCATTTTTGAACAGTCGTAAGGTGTTAACTTTTCGAGGGAATTTTTATTTTTTGTGAATTTTTTAAATGTGTGCGGATGGAGAGATCAATGCAAATCTTCCATTCCTAAGGCTTGCTGTGTTTCGACCCACCTTAAAGCGCATGCACGCTGATGGGAATACAACACTCAAGTTTATTCAGCGAAGTGCCGTGGAGTCTGTATTTCTGGGAATATTAAGTATATAGTATATCCACGTGAACAAAATAAAGGTTATACGCTTTGCGAGAAGGAGAAAAGCTAAGTTAAAAATTCAAATAGAAATTCATAAACCAGAGCATATGGAACAGTTAAAGCATCTCGCAAGTGTTGTTGACCAAAATAGTCCAAGTAGTAGGGAAAAGTAGAAAAAGAAGAAATGCGTTAGGCAAAGAGGCTTTCACGAGGAGGAGAGAATTGATGACAGGGACGTTGAATAAGGATGCTAAGAAAAGGCTCTTCAAAACTTTGATGTGGGGTGTAATTATGTGCGGCGCGGAAACGTGGTCACTGAATCAGGATGATAGAAGTAGTTGGGAGCTTTTGAAATGTGGGTGTCGAGAAGGATGGAGATGGTGAAATGGACCGAAAGGAAAACAAATGAGGAAGTGCTGGCTATGATGGGGAAGGAGAGGGGATTGTGGGGAGAAATTATAAGGGGGCAGGAAAAATGGACGAAGTGATCGGCAGTGGGATGTTGAAGACTGTAAAAGAGGGAAGAATGTTAGGCAAACGAGGAATGGAAAGGAATAGGATAGGGATGATGGACGGAATGAAGGAGGAAGGAAGTATACCGAGATGAAGACAGTCTTATTGTAATATTGGGTGTCACGTTGTGTTTTGTTAAGAGAGATAAAGGAATTTTAGCTGGACCGTTGCATAGCCTATGCCCATCCAAAACCTACCTTAATGGGTAGAATAACAATAATAATAATTAAATACGCTCTTAAACGAGCTGTAATTGTTACATCGTGAGAAATCTTGACAGTGCGAATTAAAAATAATTTTTTTTACTGTCAATTTATTGACAACCTGATAATTAGAATGCATGATATAAATACTAATAGCCCACACATACGTACACCATTCAAAGCCTCCTTCGTACATGTCCTAGATGAGTGCATACATGTGAACTCTATGTGAGGGACTTAACTGTGCATGTACCGATGGCCTTTTATTGTAATGGTTTTTAGGAGCTTCGGAAGTTGAGACCATCTGAATAAATCCGAATTCTAATTGGTTGAGTATAAATGCTATTTTCGCTTAACCGTTTGAATGGCATTGGAAAGGAATCTCCAGTTACATATTATTTTAAATCTGTGTCTACGGACACGTTGAGTCGTACAATTCCAGGGCGCCAAATAGTATCTGGGGGGAAACTAACAGAGCGGGGAGACCTCTTCTAATGCCGAATTACTTGATGGACGACATCGAAGTGTGAATATTTTGTAATCTTATGCCGTTCAGTTGGTATTCACCTATGCCTAATTGCTACAATTTTCCATGTTCGTGCGTAGTATGTAGCGTAGCTCACGCTGGTTGATGACGCGCTTGTCATTTTCTAGATAGAATTTTAAAATACTATGCGCGGTCTGTAGAAATACACAGTCTTTTTGATACCATGACCGATGTCAGGTCATCCAGTTCCCGGCCAGTTTTTCAATTTCGTCGGCCTCGCAAGAACGGATATGCGAACATCATTTCAATGATCCGTCAATATATCCCCAGGGGAATTCTAAATGAACTTTTGGAAACCACAGCAAGCGATCCGAGGGTCGGTTTGATAGCCGAGGGTAGAGCCTAACTTGTACCTAAGCCCAATAATGTGTAAAATTTACACATTATCAGTGTAGGGGAGGGTGGCATTTCCCCAGGTTTCCCAGGAAATTCTGGTACTCGAAAAACCACACAGCTTAGGTGCTTAGAGGCATCCATGGGAATCGAACTCGCCCCCCCCCCATCGGTCAGATTCGCAGCTGCATCTGCTAAACCTCACGCCCCCTATAAAATTTTCATGGGCACTGAATCACGATAAGTTCATGCATTTGCTTTGGCCCCTATGGATAAATGTACGAGAAACTCATAGAATTCTTCAAAGGGGCCATCGATCGGAACGAATACTCAGTGGAATTACGAATACTCTTCCCGTCACTTGTGTTGTCATTTCTTAAAATCATTTGTATAAAGGGGAGAAACAAGAAATCTTTTAATTCCTGGCGACTTTTGAATTGAATTTCACCATATCTTGACCCCATCGCTTCGATCGTAGAGGTCGCCGATATAAAGTCATTGTTTATTTGGATGAAGTTTTTCGATGAACATTATCTCTTGGGGGATAGGGACGGGTGAGAATGTTCTGAGGGCTCCCCTTAAGATTAAATCGGCCCGGGAGAAAACTTTACAGCTCTACAGCTTTACAGCCGAAAAAGTTTTACGACGATTGCGTTGGAATTTATTCTGCGTGAGCGTCGTTCGCCATTTCCATCACGTCGCGAAATTGCGGCGAACGTTCAGATGTGGCGTCGTTATCCTTCAACGAAATGCCGTAGAATCTCTTGGTTATGATCTCTGTAGTGTTTTGCGATATCGACACATCTGGAATCGCCCGGTGTTGACAACAGTCGCAGACTTGGGTCGTGAGTGAACGGCGATCTTGTGGCTTTAAGCGATGTCGAAAATGTTATACGGCGATTGAGGACACATACCCGGATTCATGCCTCTGGGATCATTTAGAATGTTCCATCGGAGAATCTTATTTACTTGCCGACAATATGTTTCGAAGCAATATCCTTGGATACGGCTTGTGATTACATTACGAAGGCACATAAATTAGATATATTTTGATGTGTTCCCGGCCATATGTGATCACTGCTTTCTTCACTCGGTTTTTATTAACACTGACTAGGTGATGAAAAGGTAATTAAGACCAAACGTTTTGACTTTGCGCGAGTTCTTCCGGATGAGAACAGAATTAAATCGATTGTTGACCTTTCCGTCGTTATCGATTGGCAATGAGGTCGATAGTGCATTCCCAGCTGGCAATTGGCCCGGAGAGGGCAACACATCTGATTGGATCGGGAATCCGTTTAGAGGAGGATTGGCCTTCGGGAGGTTTTTGTCGGTTGGGCGTATAATAGGTTTTGCGGGAGAAAAAAAAGAAGCACTCTCTCCGCCTCCTCGGCCCTGCACCCGCCGCCCACAGCACGTCGCGACCGACCTGCCACCTGGCGGCGTGCTCGGGTGTCCCCCACGTCATCGCCAAATATGGATGGGTGCGAGCGACGGCGAGGCGGGGGGACGAGAGCCCTCCACAAACAGAGAGGCTGCGGCGAACCCACAACCCCCCCCCCCCCTCCTCACTTGCCCCATAGGCCAGCCACCCCCTCCCAGTCTTTACCACGATCATTCCTCGCCGCGCGAAGTCGTCGACAGCGGGGTGCGCGTAACCACAGAGGGAAAATGGAAGACCCGTTGCTGGTGGTTATAAAGTGGTTGGATCGACTGTTCTCGTGTACCTACTGATTTTGCAAAAAAAATGAGATTCTGACACATACACTTTTCAAACGCAAAACGATCGATACGAATTGTCATGATGTTCCGAAGAATCTTGAATATGAAATTTGGAATGCTGATGTACTCATAGAAACTCCTCTCTTGATTAGAGGAGAAAAGATTAATCCTATCGTTCGAGTTTAAAAGAAATAGATTATTCCAGGATTTTTTTAAAAACACAAGCCAAGGCACCTCTTTGCGGAGGGTTTATTTCGTTAACTTTTAGTATACGCGTTTATTTAGCATCTTAGCAACTATATTTTTTTCTGAGAGGGTACGAATGCTGAAAATAGAAACGTTCATTTTTTTGTGTTTGCATGGCGTTAAGATACCGACATCATTTTCGTAAAAATGTCGCTCCAAACGAATTTGTAGTGTTTCCAAATTTTGTGCAAATTGAGTAAAAACATTGTCAGTCCGCAGACGTTCAAAGTATAATGTATACTCCAATTAAGAATACTATTCATTTAGTATTTTTCTCTCATTAAATCCTTAAAAACTCTCTCCGGCAACGATACTCCGGCGAACTCCAACAATAATGCAGAAGTTTGTCCGTTTTTTCGTAATCTAGTCGTTCCTAGCCTTTGTAATGGACCCCTCAGTTGGGCTTAAAACGTTTTTTGAATATCTTTCTCCGAGTGCTTACAGGTATATATATATATATATATATATATATATATATATATATATATGTATATATATAAATAATATATATATAAAAATAATATATATAAAAATAATATATATATATATATATATATATATATATATATATATATATATATATATATATATATATATATGATGTAGAAGCAATCACGAGAGTAATACAACATTTGGACGGCACAATACAACACAAAATAAAATAGATAACACGTAAAAAGACCGTCACATTTCAGATTGTTTCAGCTTTCGGCCTTCTCTGATGCCTTCTTTAGGTCATACTCTGAGCACACCTCTTGAGACCTCAGAAACTTATCCCAGCGTCTCTACCACTTTTAAAAACAATCGGCAAAGTCATTTTTCGCAATGGTCATTAGCTGCCTTGTCTGATTCTCTTTAAGTTAAAAATCGTTGCAGTTGCTGGATACTTGCTCCTAGCCGCAAACGATGACCCAAGTTTTTCTAAAGACAGTCATGACTGGAGATGAGCCATGGGTCTTTAGCTATGACCCTGAAACAAAAGTCCAGTCTTCTCAAATGTCGGTTGACGAGATAGAAGAGAATGCGACGAGGTAGCCCAGAAAAGACCATTCCATAAAGGACTTTGCCGATTGTTTTGAGGATTGGAAGGGACGCTGGGATAAGTGTGTGAGGTCCCAAGGGGAGTACTGCGAAGTGGACTAAGGCCCTATTGTTCTGGGTCGGCTATTTCATTCAAAATATTGCATGGCTGAATAGTTTCCGGACAAATCTCGTATACACCATCGATTAAGTAATGATGCCCAGTTTATATTATGTCGTATTTGAGTTGCGCTTGGAGCGTGAAGAGAAAAGTTAAAATAATTTAAAATCCTTTACGCATTCCATCTACTTTGAGCATGAGGGAACTGGAGGATGTGAATAGTGTCGTAGGGCAATGTTGGCCCAAGTGTCAGGGAAGTGCATGTTTCGAAGTAGTGGACAGCGGCCAAGGCCCCACCGGCGCCCCCGATCTCGGGGGGTTGGTGGGAGGCAACCTTCTGGGAAGGGGTCAGGGGGAGGAGGGTCTCCCTTGCCGGGGGTGCATCCTCTCTCCAGATCACGTGACCGAGTCCTCCTCGACTGCCGCATGCTTGTGCATAATCGCTGCTTATTTTTTTCAATCCATTCCGCGGGCTGTCGCGAGTGACGCAACGCAATGTGATTCACTAACGGCGATTCTCGGATCGCAAATTGTTGCCATTCACCGGTAGTGAATCACCGTGCGTCACATTATGCCTTGGGAGTTCGAGTCAATTGATTCGAATTATTCGTCTACAATTCTTTACCTTCAGCGGGAAAATACATTCGCCATCGGGTGTGAGGTAATCGTCCGCGCTCAGACGCCTCTATCACGCCCTGCCCACAGGAAAGGAGTTTTTATTACCTTCTGGACGAGACTTGTGTCCCTACCGAGTGGAGAATGCCATACACCTGAAATATCGGCACCACTGAAGGGCTTTTTTTAATGACTGTAGTGCATTCTTCCCTTTAAATAACCGACGAGGAAGCCGTGGACAGTTTTTATATAATTGAAATGTGGCGAGCCCATTTCTTCAACCCATCTTTCTGTACAAGGCACTGGGGTTGCTTTTTTCTGATATATGGGGCTAATACCTTCGTATGTGAGACTGAAAGCTTGCATTTGGAACAGTGCGTTGATATTTCGCCATTTGTAGTCCGATATCTGGTGGTGTGACATCAGTGTGAACACATTTCATTAATCTATATCACGATTACCACGTCCAAAGTTCAACGGATCCGCTCATTGAAGAGGTGCATATTTTCTATTAATACAGAAAACTGCGGAATTTGGTGCTCTATATATATTCAATGCCATATCCTACTCTTGTTAAGTAGTAAACGTATGTCCAAGGAAAGTCGCGAAGCGCGACCACTTAGGTAGTGCACGTATACACCGTGCAAGGTTTATAAATTGCTGAATGCTATTAACTGAATCGCTAACGTTATTTCGACAGATTATTGTGACTTTTATATAATTATTTGTCCTAAGAATAATTATTACCCGTATTGCATGGGTAGATATCGTGTGTGATCACGCGTAGAATTTCTCTAAGTGCATCTCAATCTGTATCGCCAGTATCGCGCTACTTCATTTTCAATGGAGAATTTTGGCAATTACGTATCGAAGTGATCACCGCATTCGACGATATTTTTTTCTTCCCCTTCATCGATCTTATTTAGTGAGATATTAAGTCTCCTTCTTAAAACATACTTATTCGTCAAATTCGTCCGTTCAAAATTTCCGCCCATTGTCTTGTGCTTGAACTCCACACTTTCGTAGAGATATATCATCCCAGCACTATGTACCATCAATTCCAAAAGTTTATAGGAGCACCGGAATTCAATGCCATTGAAGGTCAATACAAAGAACGTTCTCGCCTTTCCTGGATTTCCCGGTGACTGCCTGTAGATTTGTGGAAGCGACAGGGCGTAAGGTATATGCACACATCAAGCCGGTCTACGAAACGCGTGCTGGGAGTTCAACATGCTGCAATTGTCTTTTACGGGTACATAATCTCGTGAGATTTCATTTTCGTTTTCGTGGTTCATTTGATGAAAAAAACCTTGCTCGTCCGTTATTCACCGATATTTCTTGAGGTAACAAGTGAAATCAGACAATCGCTCTTATAAGCATGAAAACAATAACACAATAAAACTTAGAGACATTTAAAAATGTCAGGGTAATCTCGCGCATTGCGTATACCGTAGTCTCAGGGAGACTACGGTATAATGTATTATTGTTTCAAAATTAAAATGAAAAATAATTTAAAAAATTTTAAAGACAAATATCACCACAATTTGGCAAACGCTAAGCGTACTTATAGCACTTGGCTAACGCAAGGACTGCATCTATATTTGTTCTAATGTTGACGGGAAGGCTTAGAGTTCACAACTTGAAGTCTCATTTCTTATACGTGTATCCTCATGTTTATGGTCACCAGATTTTGAGTTCTCCGACACCAAATCCGCACCTTAAATCCGCCAAGCCTCGTCTAAATTTTGCTCTGAAGACTGAATACTTTGAAGCAATTAATACTATATTACGACAAGCCGTAACCTAATGCGGCAGGCGTCCTCAAACGTGTGGCAGGCGAGCAGGCGTCCTCAAACGCAAGGGGTTCTGTAAACCGATATTTGATGATCCTATCGATTTGTAAAAATCTTTCAGTAAAATATATTTTGTTGTCTCGTATTCCAATTCTATTTTAAAGTCTCTTTTGAGAGTCGGAGTTTAATTTGTTCTTCATTTTCACTTAAGTTCTTAAATGAAAATGCTCTTTTTAAAGTTGAATAAATGTTGAAAACTCTTTGTCGACTCTTTTTTACGTCAGATTTTAAATTTTCTCACTCAACTTGATATCCATTTCGACGCATGAAGCACTTGGGTACAATCACTCGATTTTTGCTGCAAACTCTGATAACACTTTCTAGGAGTATACATTTTAAGCTTTACAAAATAAAATACGATTTTGCGCCTTAGATTTTAAAAGATATGTAGAAACACGTATTTTGTAGATAGTATATTGGTGGCGTCCGTGTCATATATGTTAGACACTCTGAAATAATAGATACAACCTTGGATTCTCTTCAGTTTTCGTGTAAGCCAATATTCGTCTTTTTGTACGACGGCCCAGTTTTCCGGTGGGCAATGCGGCGTGTGCCCTCTTGCTTACCGAAAGAGCGTGTGTTCGAAGCCAACCTCAGCCGTACCTTGTCAAGCCATAGATTATCTTTGTTTGAATTTGCGACACGACGGGGGCATGGTGCTGTAGGGTAGTTTTTCTCCACCACAAGCCCGTGGGTTGTTCTTAAAGTCTTCGAAAGTGAATTTCACTCAACATTTTCCGGAACTTTCTTTATCGGAGAAAGAAAGGAAATGTTGACGTTTCTGTAGAGGTCAAGTTTCCGTGAGAAACTTAAAGTAATGCTGTTGGAAATTCTTACTAGCAATTAATGGGGGGATTCTTGGGAGTATTATATAGGACCCAAAGGGTTAAGGGGCAATGTCCTAGTGGAAGGAAGGTTCAGATACCGACTGGAGGGTACCAATACAAGTCCACCTGACGCACCTGGGCACTACAGATTAAACCTAGTCCGCGTCTACACCACATCTCTCCGGGGAATTGCAAGCGAAGCTAGGAAAAGGAAGTGGTCCCTTAAATTCCGCGATTTCACGCGCCGTTGGGCTTGGCGCCAGGTGAGACCTATCCCTCTCGCGTATCAAATGAACCTCCTGCCTCGATGACTGTGGCGTGCCTTTGGGAGCACCTCGGAGGAATCTCAATTTCTGCTGGGGATCCAGCACGCATCACTAACCACCGTGCTTGCTTTCTCTTCGCATAGCAAAAATCGAATCAGCCCGACAAATAATAATTAAATTAATTATTATTTGTCGGGTATCAAGTTGAAGATGGCATATGATTGAGTGATGCATAGGTATTTGTAATGGCCCTTGCCGTTAAGTGTTAGGATTCCAGTGCATTCTTTCCCACCACTTGGTTACGTTGAGGTAGGGCCAAGAATGACTAATGCTCGAACGCCCACGCGGACACGCACGCGGCAAAGAAGTTCCTGTTTCCCGGGGCTATGTGCTCTTTCGTCGAGATATTCCCTGTGGCAAGGGACGCAAAGCGCGCGTATTCAATCAAGGGGTAAGGAGTTCGTGGTATTCATCGATATACCTAGTCCCACGCTATATGCTAATGTGTCCTGGGTGAACTCTACATCACCTACCAGGCAGACCTACGGGTTTATTCCTCGGCAAAGCACTCTGGGCACCTGCAGCTCCACCCAAGCTATGTGATTTTTTGGATACCAGATCTTCCTGGGAAACCATAACCGGCACAGGGAAAGGAGCTGCCCCCCCTACCCTGATATGTGAATGTCACATGCTGTCGGGCTTAGTACTGGATGAATTATACCATCAACTACCAAACTAACATTTGGGTTGATTACTGTGTATATGTGTATATATATATATATATATATATATATATATATATATATATATATATATATATATATATATATATATATATATATATATATATATATATATATATATATACACACACACACACACATGCGTAGATATCGGAGGATAAGATATAAATCGTTCTATATCTGGAAAAATTATATTCCTTTACTTTACAACTTCATGAATTTAGGTACTTAATTGACAAAGGAATTTTAATAGAATGATATGACAAGGCCTTTGTGGATTCAATAGAATTTCTTACAAAGGCTAGGCACAATAGGCGTTTGTCACAAAATGTTAAAAAGAATTATTGAATGCATTTATAATTGAGTGAACATATGCTAGATGCTGGGAGAAATTTTTGCTTAGCAGCTTGAGGATTTAGTTACTAATCAGATGGCCCACGTTGGATTCCTGGAGACTTTGAGCACCCCAAACTCCTTCCAGATTGCATGATTATTTGGGTTCCTTTTCAAGGAAACCATAGATTAAAGACATAGGGTATGAGGCACTGGTCTCAGGAATTTCATATTCTTAGTCCTCTGAAAAATCTTATTGTTTACAATGCAGTATAACTTTCACTAAAGCAGTAAAACTTTCATCTATATTTTTACGTAGTTACACATCCTTGTCAACCACATTTACTAACTTGAGCCGTATAATTAGCATTATGTATTGATGAAACCTTGACTCAAGCAGTTTTTAAATTTCATCATTATGAAATTTAGTTCCTATACTGGAGGAGTTCCTGCTTCGGGCATTTTTTGAGTAGAGAAGATAATTTGAACATCAATCCTCAAATCCCCTATCCAGCAGACAAAGCATTGTCAGTAACTTAGCCATATTTTCCCCAATGCGGCGACCCATTTTGATCAAAGAAATAGGTGTTCTATTTATTTAAAAATTTTTCATATATCAGTGCATTCACATTTTCTTATTGAGGAAGTTTCTCGATTTATAAATATGCCTCTTAAAGGTGTTTTGTTCAAAGTCTACAGAAACTGACTCCGCACTCAGAATTGCACGTTCAATAGTCTAGAAGATATTTAATACCATATCATATCTAATAAATTTGGCCTAAAATGAAAAATAAATGTGTTTGCCATTTTTATTCCTTTTGTATTTCCCCTCAAATTTCCTGGCCAGTCTAAGTGAACTATTACAATCAGATAGATGCCTTTTATTAATTGACCAGATCATTCACTTAATACATAATTATTTTTTGAAATTGTGTTGTGCTCATTCAATGAATATTCATTTAGTAATATTGTTTTTTCTGTTTAATTTGATGCAGGTGCCCTCTGCCAGAGGTGTCCTTGTTGACTTCACTCCAGCAGTAACTGCAAGCTGCAAGGGAGGTTACATGACCATTCGGGTGGCCACCAACCAGAGCTATGCAGGTAAGGGTTCCCTCCACCTTAGCCCACCTCCTCTATCTTTACGCCCTGAACTGGCTGGGTTCATAATTACATTTTAATGATTAAATTCATCAATGAATGAAAATAATTTATTGTAGGCTAACCTTTTTCCATCCATATGATCTTTCTAAACATCAGCAGGGGAGTACATAAGTAGTTGGATTTTAGTTGCTTTCAATTGATTATTTGCAGTACCACCTCAGTCTGAGTTTTTTTCTGGCCAAAGATACCATGAAACTCATGAAGATAGACAGCAGGAGAGAAATGCAGAAGTTAGTGAACCAAAATATAACCAGTTCACATCAAAAATGGATAATCTTCAAGTTAAAAATCACCACGTATCTATTTAAAAAGATTAATTCTGGTGATAAATTCCATAATAAAATAATGTCTTAATAAAACATAAAATTTAAAATTGACGGTTATGAGAAATTAATACAAATGGTTATTAAAACATTTGCTTCAGTGAAAATTTTTGTTCATAAGGATATTAAATTAGACAATCACTGCTACCAGGAAAATGAGTTTGGAATGTGTGAATGTATCAAAGGATAATGAAAAAGATTGATGTAACTAGATCACTAAATTAAACTATTAATAAGTTTGCCAAGAGGAAAATCTGTGGGAAGCACTGAAAAGGAGGAGTTTTAAAATCTCAGGATTCATATGCTCTGAAATTTGCTAGGCAATTTTCTTATGGTGCATTGAAACAAAATCAAGCAGTCTTTAAAATAATTTTTTGGATTCTCATGACTCTTTTGTAAATTTGTAGTCTTTTTTATAGTATATGTATATGCATACTCCTTTCACAAGGAGGAGGGAGTTGATGACAGGGACGTTGAGTAAGGATGTTAAGAAAAGACTCGTAAAAACTTTGATGTGGAGTGTAGCTATGTACGGCGGCGCGGAAATGTGGTCATTGAATCTGGAGGATAGACGTAGACTGGAGGCTTTTGAAATGTGGGAGTGGAGAAGAATGGAGAAGGTGAAATGGATAGAGAAGAAAACAAACGAGGAAGTACTTGGTATGGTGGGCGAAGAGAGAGGTTTGTTGAGAGAAATCCTATGGAAGCAGGAAAAGTGGATGAAGGCGGTATTGACCGGCAGTGGGATGTTGAAGACTGTGATAGAGGGAAGAATGTTAGGCAACCGAGGAAGGGGAAGGAACAGGATAGGGATGTTGGACAGGATGAAGGGAGGAAGAAGGTACTCAGAGATGAAGAGGGACCTAATGTTGAGTAGGATGCTGGATGTTGTGTTTCGCTAGGGGTCACAAAATATTATTTAGGAGCTGCGTGTATCCAAAAACCTACCTTAACTGGTAGATTACCTTATAATAATATGAATACTTTTGCTACTCACACTCACTGCAAAACTATCTACCCACAAAAAACTTCGTGAACATTGTAATTGTATTAATTGTGCAATGCAATGTTGTTTATATTGTTCCCTCACATTTTCAGGAGCGGTACAGTCAAGAGATTACCGCACACCAGCATGTATGGCCTTTGGCAATGGCAGCCTGGTGACAACCCTGTCAATCAACCTCCTGGCTGCCCCGGGAACCCCAGAGTACTGTGGTGTGCTGGTGAACAATGTTAGTAATAATAATAATAATACTTTATTCATTTTAAAAATGGTACAACCATATTAAATGTCGTCAATCGTAATATTACTTAATATATAAACATAAGTTCTTAAATGTGATGAAGATTGTCACAAAAGAATTCATCCAATGAGTAAAGTGGGTGAGCAAGTAACCAGGTATATACCCTATTCTTGAAACTCTGGATACCATCTGATTTCAACTGAGTAGGCAGATAGTTATACAGTCGTATGTTCATATTGTGAAATGTGTTGTAAGTTGATGACAATCTACAATAAGTAGTATTTAGATTCGATTTGCCTCTTGTGGAATAGTTATGGAGGTTGGATCTTAATTGGTAAGTTTCTAGATTAACTTTCACATGAATCAGAGCCTTAAAGATATACAAACAAAATACAGTCATTATTCTATACCTAATAAAAAAAGGTTTGCAGGAATCATGTGGTGGTATATTAGCAAGAGAGCGAATAGCTCTCTTTTGCAGTAGCAAAATTTGTCTAACATGAGGGAATGACCCCATAACTCAACACCATAATTCAAATGACATTGAATGAAGGCATGGTAAAGTGTTAAACGATACTCATTTGAAATGATAAAGTTGAGCTTTCTTAACATATAAACAGCTTTACTAAGTTTATTACAGGTCTGACTGATGTGAGTCTCCCAATTAAGTTTTGTATCAATATAAATTCCTAGTATTTTAGCAGTTTCAATATCAGTTGTTTTTGATTTAAGACTGCACACAATATGCTGAGTTTTGTTAGTATTTAATTGTAAATGATTAACATCAAACCATTCCTTAGCCTGTTTTTGGGTAGCGCTAGATCGTAACTTTGCATCTTCTGAAATTTTTATTGATAGACATGCTTGCACTGTACATGATTATAATAGTAAACATGAAAAAGCACCAAACAAATAATCATATAATTTATTTTTCCTTTAGAAATGGTATAGGGTCTGGATGTTATCCATTAATAGGTACTTTGTCATGATTTGAAATGTTACTTTACATGCTAATAATAATTAAGGAAATGATATCTCACAATTAAAATAAAAAGCCTTTGCTGCATTGCCAAAGAAGAAAATAATTGATTTATCAGGGAGATCAGTTTTCACTTGGCAAAAGACTACACTTTAAATGCAATTATAATCTCACCGCAAAAACTCCAGTCTTCAACAATATTGCCAAAAATAAAAGAAAATTAAAACAGAGTCAATGGTAGTCTACCATCTCTTGTTTTACTTGCCATTCTTCATTTAGTTCCAATGATTATCATTACAATAGACTTGTAAATGAATAGTGAGTGGTATTTGAAGATTAATTTGATATTGTGTTTCATATAAATTGAAATCCCAATAGTGTAAATTATTTGGCTGAAAATCTCATTATAATTTTCGTATTTATTTTTATATAAGGTGTGATTATGTTTTTATATTTGTGAAGCTTCATTTCAAAGCAAATGCATAGAAATTCTTCCTTTCAAATTATAGAGGCCATATCATGTACCTCATCAGAGATAGAGGAATCCCAAAAACATCTTCTGAATGAATTTGGAAAATGAATCTCTGGGGGAAGCCTTCTTAAAGGCTTTTCTAGTGCTTTATAATGACATTATTAAATTTTTCAGCTATCTCTCAGACTTACCTCTCAGGTAGTGATCTGAATTTCTACCAATGCAGTAGATCATCTACCAGTTATATGTGTTATGTCAAACTACTTAGCAGTATTGTGACATATAACTGACTAAAATGTGAAAAAATATAAGTTTTTCATAGGGATGCCTTTTAGATTATGTACGCTCATATATGACCTTAATTGAATTATTTAATAGGATGTGTTTAAGCAAAAAGTTCCTAGCAGGTATTATTCAGTCCTCTTCATTTTCCACCCAATTTAACTGTCAAACCAAGGTGGGCTTATTCATAATCAGAATGTATGTATTTAATTAGTATTTGATTTTTGTTTCTTCTTCAGAAAACTGAAGAGAGATCAGTTCCTATTGCTGTGAGGATACATCAGAGGCTTGAATTGACAGATGACAAGTTCTATGTCATTACATGTGGGAAGGCAGGCTTTAAGAATGCCAAGTAAGTAATTTTTTTGTGGCTTATTTAATTTTCTATGGCATAAATATTTAACAAGTTTGGAAGACCTATATTGTGAGTTCAAGTCCCAAATTACAGATGAAAAGACTTATGTGTGATAGAATTTACATGTGCTCTAACTATCATGTGCTCTAACATCTAACAAAGCTAAACATACATTCAACTATAAGTGTTTGCCCACATAATGATTCTTCTATTAAATTGGTATGTGCTTTTATATAGGGTCATCATTCTAGAACATTCATTTCCTCTTATTCATTGATGGAGGCTAATTCAATTTCCTCAAATATAAGGAAGAGAATCACTTAAAACCACCCTCTCTCCTCAGGAACCCTTATTCCTATTTTGTGTTCCATGAAAGTAATCCTTGCCCCCAGCAGCTTTCTCTTCAAATTATTATATTAACTTTCTTTGCTGTAGTTTCAAGAAATCTTGTAACTTATGGCTAAACTGTGCAAAACTCACGTCTAATGAAGCATTACCCTCAACACAGTTCACCATTAACTTCTTGTATAAAAAGTGATTGGATGTTTTTGCAGAAAATCATCCTCAAATAGAACTTTGTCAAGATTAGAAGAGGCCCTAACAGTTCTGGAATTTCACCTTACCCCTTCTTTCAATTCCTTATCCCCTTCTAATAATCTTTCTGTAATTAATGCTGTTAATTTCAAAATGAGGTTAAAAATTAAAGGTATTGCAAGATTTTCCCCATATGTCATTGTTTATTTGAAAGTTTTCATTATTTTGAATGATCTAGCCTTTAATGTAGTTTCTCAGAATAGATTATAAAAACCTCTCTGTATCTGTTGCAGGAATGAGACTTCTTTAGTTTCTCTGAAGCTCCTTGAGAAAGGAAAACGGGTCCATGAAGTGGTGTACGGAAGGGCATACACTCTGCGTGCAGACATCTCACGACCAGATGGTTAGTGCCTAACCCCATCTCAAAGAAATTCCCCTGATAGAATATCTAAATAAATTCATCTAAATAAACATACGTATTAGATAGTTTGAATCACCTCAACTAAGCAGTGAGTGCAGAAAATTTGAGCCAGTTTGTGTCATAGTTTGTTGTGCTGCCTGCTGTAGTAGGGCTGGTAATGTTCTGGTATGGCAATATGTAGGTCATGGATTTGGTACCTGTTTCTAGGCTGAGTAACATGTTCCCTGAAAGGAATGAATTCAATTGTATCAAAAGTTTTTTCTTTTATGTATCATCTCATTTTTTGCATGTAACACCAAAGGGGCAGAGGAACTTGTAAACAGCTAAAATTCAAAGATAGCAGAGGATGTGTGCATTTACTCTCAAGTTGCCAGTGGCATTACAGCTTTAATTACTTTTTACCCATTAGCAATACTAGTTCATGAAACGCTTTAAAAAATGTTTGAAATATGAGGTCAACATTTTAAAAAATTATAAACTTATTAAGGACACAAGCATCATTTAAAATAAGTATAAAAATATTCCTGAAAATAAAATTAAGGAAAGAAAAGGCCTGAAATGAATAAGAATCAAAAATTAGAAAAGACATTCTTTTCATGTTATATTTTCCCCCTCATGTTCTCTTCCTGTCATTATTTTTATAGTTGCTGTGAAAATTTGAAATAGTCCACACATCCCGGATGATCACCATTACTTGTGTACTAGTGTAAACTAAGCCTTTATTTGTGCAGTTTTTCACAAAATTTGAATGTCCTTTCCTCCTCCTCTTCCAGCTTGTTGTTACTATGTGGTATTGGGGTTTTACTATGTATGAGTATAATCAAGATAAACCTGAAAATTAATTCATTTCTAATGTAGTTCAATTTTTTAACTCTTGGATTCTGACAAAATACTCTATCTTGTAATTTCTTATGAGAATGCCTAGTTCATTATCTTATTTACATTTCAAATAAATCAATTTGAAGATGCATGTCCTTTGTTAAATGTTACTTTGCAAAAAATAGTTCACTAAATGGAGTGAGATAATTTAATATTTTTGTCCATTCCTTATTAATGTTTTATTTCAACCCCCTCCTCTTCCAGGCACATATGGAATTCAAGTCAAGTCCTGCTTTGCATTCAACAAGAGCAACAGCAGCTTCCCTCTCATCAATCACCAAGGGTGAGTCCTTCTTGACATTCCTGATGCTAGAATTAACAATTTGGGCCGACTTAAATTTGTATCCTTTGTCCTTGATTGATGTCACATTCAATGGGGTAAGATGTATTACTGCAAGTATTCTGTCATCAATTGAGTGCATGATATTGTGCTCATTTGAAATAAATATTTTGGATATTAGATGCTTACTACACATCTTTAAGTACTTCTAACACCCAAACACATTTAAAGAATGAAGCATAGTTTTGTAGTGCAGTGGCTAATTTATGGGGTAAGGGAGTAATTCTCCTTACCCCTTTGAAAAACCATAAAATAATTATTAATCTATTTTGAAGGTTCTAAATTCGATTTTATTAAAAAAAGGTCTAGTCACCTTTGAGTAAAAGTACAGTTTTTCTGTTTCCAAGGAACCACCACATTTAGAGGCTGGTCCAGCCCCTGTTTTTCTGAAGTCTAATGCTAATGAAGATATTACTCTTTTGGATTAGTAAATGTAATTCCTCAAACTTTTCTACTAATATTTTTGCCAAAAAGTTGAAATTATATTTATATCAATGACGAGGTACAAATAATCTCCACATAATCAAACCAAAACTGCTGTTCTCGGTGGAAATATCAACTACAAGCTCTTAATGGTTGCACCATCCAGTTATTTTTTTGATTTTTATTATTGTTTCCTTCCTGAAAAGCTATATAGAATGTAATGTATGTATTTAATGATCAAATACCAACATATTATCATATATGTGTATAAGTAATTCTTTGTTCTTCCAAATAATATGGTGGAGGTTGGTCATGAGTTAAAGGAGCTGTTCCTTGAAGCTATAATAGTTGCTCAAATTAGAGGAATTGAAAAAATCTTGAACCCTAGGTAATGTAGTAAATTCCATTTGTTCTAGCCATCCTAATATGAGTGTGAGTATATGATTTGGATTCATATTGGCCAATCTGCTATGAGTTTAAGCTAAATGGTCACATTCGTTGAGCACAGGAGCCTGTGACCTTGAGTGCTGCACTCAGTATTAAAGTGGTTCGATACAGTCTTCATAGCCTTCCAATGTATCCTTTCATTTGGGAATGAAATCTTTCTACTCACCATTGGTACTCTCAGGACTGTCACTCCAACCCTTATGGCTAGTCATATCCATACCTCCAACCTCCATTTGTCACTTGGAACGAATATATTGAGAGTACCAAAACACTTAAGTAATTCACTTGAAAGACATGCTATAGCTACCATTGGCAGTGTAACTTCTAACCATCTTACAGTCAGTCCTCATACTGTGATTACAATCCATTCGATTTATGATTTAGTACCTTAATAAACACTGTTAGTATGTGTATATCAATTTATTTTATTTAAAATATGAGGGAACTTGTCAGGCACAGTGTATCTTGGGGGAGCTGAAATCTTTTCTGTCACAGCATGATGCTATTGTTTCCTCTCCACTTCACCTGGAACATCTATCTATGCCATTACATGTTTCATAATAGGCATTTACTTGGAAAAAGTAACTGGCACAAGTCTTGCTTAAGACTGTATCCATTACAAAATTCAATTCGATGGGTAATTATTAGTGCAAACAATTTTGAGTATTCTTTATCAAAGCACTCCACTGGCTGCATCAAAAATATTCAGGTCTAAAGTTCTAGTGGCCTCTCTTCTCTTCCAGGTGTCCCCTCAGCCGTGTCATCTCGCCTTTCAAGTATAATGAAAAGTTGGGTGCTGCTGATGCAACCCTTCGCTCAATGTTCAGGTTCCCAGACAGCAATGAGGTGCACTTCCAGTGTGACATTGCTGTGTGCAAAGGTGAGTGCTAAAGCATCTTCATGTCTCCCTTCTCTTTTCCACTCTCTGTGTAGAGTGGATAAGTCAATCCCTTTGAAAAGGGAGGAAGTAAAATAGTCCACTTGCTTCACCATGACCATCAGATGATTGAAATACAGAGTTCCTTCCATCCTCTTAGGTGATTTTCCATGTATAGTGTTTCTGATGCATGAGATTCAATTAACATAGATAACTTAAATTTGGACGACAATATACCACCTTTAGGCCAGGGAAGTATAAAGAAATTAAGAACAAAAAGCAATAATATATTACTTGTGAGTAAACTTGTTCAATTTCTCATGAGTGTAACATAGAATTGCATAATCAATCTGCTCTTCAATGTAAAAGAGTACAATATTGAATCAAACTTCATTTAATTATGAAATGAACTTCTATATGCTCTTCCATTTGTAATTTCACATTTTCAAGTGGGGGAAGGGTTGACTTTGTTTAATGGATTGGCATCTCTTTTCCCACAGGCACGTGCACAGAGCCACGATGTGGAGACAGTGAGGCCCTTGAGGCCCTGCCAGCCCCCCAAGCAAGGGCTCTCTCCTTCGCCACCTCACGAGATGCATATACAACTGATGGTGTAACTGATGATGGGGTGCTCATGGCCAGCACAAGTGTCTTTGTTCTGGAGCCTGGTGACACCCCAAGTACGTCACCTGTCCTTCACTCCTAAAAGGCCTCCTCCCTTCAAGAAATTTTCTGAATTAGCTACCTCATTTTCTCACCCCATAAAACAATGAATTTTCACCAATTCATCAAAATTTCTAGGCCTGATTCAGATAAATTTTACTCGCTTTTAATAGCAGAAAAGTTATTTTTAATAAAGTACCTTTAAATTTTACTTAGCAGAGTATATTTTTTTGTAAATGTAAATGTTTTGTGGTCAAGTTGAACCACTTCTTCAGTTCACGGTTTTTCATTATTTCAAGCTGAACCTAATTTGAAACATTTTCTAACCTGTCACTTTAACTTAGTGTATTCACAACTCACAATTGGTTTTTGTTTGTAACTTTATTACATGCTTTTTCTTTAACAATATGTCCTTGTTTCAAAATGAAAGGAAAGCAAAACTGAAAAAGCAAAATACTCAGGATGCTCTGTCCCATTAGTGATATTATTATTATTACTTTTTATTTACCCAGAGATCACAATACAAAAATACCAGATGGGTGATGTATGTACATGATATATGGCATGTCAAAGAGGAGCGAATACACAGGCTCAGTTAAGATACATAAAAGAAATGATGCTCATAGTTACATAAATGTTTGGCACAAACCCATGAACATTGGCTGTAACATGCACATACAATATCAAATTCAGAAAAATCATTGATCACAAACATGAATCAGACCATGACCATTGCTAGAAACTAAAAGTATGAACTTACTGGTCGGGAATATTGTTGAGATATTCATCAACCGAGTAAAACATATTGCGCTGTAGATATCATTTTAATTTATGCCTGAATGCAGCAGTTCCCTGTGTATCCTTGATACTTTTGGGTAGTTTGTTAAATAATCTGATGCCCATTTCATTGGGTCCTAATTTCAATGCTTTAGTTCTTATATTCCCATAATGGAAGTCATTCCTGCCTCAGGTGTAATGATGATGATAGGCAGAGTTAGGAGAATAGTTGCCGATGTTATTTTTTATATATAGAATTGAAAACATAATGTAGATGCATGGGAGTGGTAGCAAATTTAATTCACGGAAAATAGGCCTTGATGGAGCATTGTGAGGTCTATAGGTACTCACCCCAGGATTTATGCTATAAAAATGAAACCCAGCTCAATTAATTGATTATACCCTAAGAAATGAAGTTTCATGAAAGTCTTGAGAGCTGGCTCTGAAGAAAAGTTTACAGTTATAAATAATAACTTGTATAAAATTATTAAATTACATGCTACTGATTTCAGTAAATTTTACTCCTGACTTCCCCAAGTCTGAATCTAATAAACTTTGTGCTAGATGTAGTCATGCTATCAGGACTAGATTCAAAGCAGTATGTAAGATGGCATGATGAATTGGTGAATTTAGGTTATTATTCAATGTGGATTAGTTTTTAGCTGAATGAGGAAAGGGACACCATTAGTGTTTTGTGTTTAGTGTATGCATGACTGCTTGGTCCATAAGGAGTTAAACCTTGGCTTAATCAGCTGATTTTCACCTTTTGGAGTAACTATGACTTATTATGGGAAGAAAGCAGTCACCTGTCGTCATTCTCGAGGTTTATCACATTGTTTCACATTATTGAATATTGATCTGTTAAATCAGCTTCCATTCATACTCATTTTAGATGTAGTAAGGCTATTGCAGTGCCTGTTTTATATTTTTATATTTACTGAATGTAAACACTGGAATTAGATAAACATTTTTACTGTGATTTCAGTTCACCCCTGTTTTTTTTTACCCTAAAATTCAATCAAAATATTACTCCAAAAGTACTCTAATATGTGGGAAGACACCTCACTCCTCTTTAAGTAAGGCATATAATCCATTTTAAGTGTGTTACTCCATAAATTATATGGGATAGTCCAGTAAAAATCATTCACATTTGAATTTCCCTAGGGGATAGGAATTGTGTGGGAGGATTTCTATCCCTCACATTAATTGAGTCTCGATTGTCCCACAGTGCTGCAGGAATTGTGCGATGACAGCATCAATGGAGTGCGTCCCCCTTGGCTCCTTTATCTGTGCATTGCATTTGGTGTGCTTTTCCTCATTATGCTCGTGGTGAACATGTTCCTCTGCTCAGCCATGACATGCTCTTGTGCTCGAACAGAGATTGTTGAGAAAGAAGCACCACCCAGCATCATTGATGACTACGACCCATACCGAAGCTGGCATGGCTCCCAGTATGGCTCAAGGTAAGTGTCAGAAGTAGTTTTGGGGTTGTTTGGTGCAGTCCATTGACCAGAAACAGGAATCAGATCTCCTAGTTAGTATGCATATTAATGGAAAACTAGAATTCCATGTTCAAAGATAAATAAGCCAATGCAGACCTGTGACTACTTTGGTGCTAGTCTTCTGTTATAAATTAGCTTGATCACGTTTGCAACAAACTTGACACTAACTTTATGTTGCAATATTTCATTCCCTTTTGCCTGTAATGACTTTTGAGTTTTAAATTCTTATTTTCATCTTAGTTTACTACTCATGAATTTTTAAATTATTGCAAGTGGAATTCAAATGGAAATAATCTTGATTATCCAATATAATATTCATAGGAAATTCAATTTAAATGGCTCATCAAAGTCATAGATAAATAGACATTCATAAGCAGTATCACTGGAAGGTGATATATGCAAAATTGTATGGTTGAGAAATTAGTTCTCATATTGAGAATGGCTAAAGAAAATAAGCTGTGTACATTAAATCTCACTGATTCCAATCTGTGGTTCTTTTGTTCATCTGTTGATCATTTCACCTGATCTCTGTAATTACTCTTTCAAAGGTATTCCCTTAATGGGAAACCAGGCTATGCTTCTGGAGGTTCAACAATGAATTCAACCCGATCTGTATCCACCAATAGCGACCACTACGCCATAGTCCATTCCCGTCCCGGCAGTCGATATTCGGTGCCTGCCACTGGCACAGGGCACAAGGGGCATCACCACCAACAGCAAAACCTTGGTGGCAGGGGCCCTGGATCAGGGGGGGCCTCATCCCCACACTACATGGCTGGAGGAGGGAAGATGCAGTAAAGGCAGTGACATGCCTTTGTTATGGTGTCTTGTGCGGAAGCCTCTTCAGTCTCACCTGCATCCTCTGACCCTCATGATGTAATTAATGTCTAATGCTCATATCCTGGTTTTCTAGGGTCCCTAGAAAGCTGAATGGTTTCTTTGATATGACAGTGATGTGGGGTGTCAGTGCAGCGGTGGAACTGCTGTGTTGTGATAGAGGTGATGTGATGACCTCTAAATCAGAGCGAGAGAGGAATTGATGAGAGGAGGTCATCAAGAAAGAGTTATGGATGTTAAATTTGGGAGAGGAATGAATAGAGCAAAGGTGATTGATGGGTGGGTGTGGTAAGTGTATACTAGTGGGTGTGGTGAGAGGAAATGAGAAGAATTTAAAGAAGAGAGGAAGAAAGGATTGTAGCCATCAGAAATATTTTAATTACCACTTATCATGTGATTGGAAATATAATTGCTATTTGGTACACAATTATGACGTTTGTTGGAGTAAGAACATTTTTGTCTGACCTAAAACTATTATGACAATGTGCCACATTTGCATTAATTCAGTTTGACTGAATCAATTCATTCTGAAAAACATTGTTAGAACGTTTGTGCTATATTTGAGGAATTTGTGCTAAATTAGAAATGTTACCTTCAATGCAGATTAACCCCCCCCCCCCCATGCTGTGCTTAGAGAAGACCAGAAAAAGTGTAGAGCTCAAATATAATTTTGATTTTCTCTCCTGTTCCCTGGTTGACATTTAAATCTTTCATTCGATTCTTCCTTTGAAGTTTTGCTTTTGTTGACAGTTTTTATGCTCGGAAGCCCAAAAATTTAATGTAAATTGTAGTTTTATGATTTTTTTAATATTGGGATCTGAAGCAGAACTTAACATCATCAGAAAAAATTTCTTCAACTCAGAGAAAATCAACATCTCAGAAGGTATTTTATCATTTGTTGGAATGCACATGTCAAAGTTAAACAGAATTTAAAATCTAGATTTTGGGAAAATATGATTTTTGGGGAACTGAACTTAAAAGGTCTTGTATATAGAGGAGGAAATAAATCAAAACTATACATTAGGGGAATTGAATCCAAACGCATACACCACTGGGACTCATAAATGAGATTAAAAATATACCTATATATTCTTCTTAATGTGCCAATCATAATTCTCTTTCCTTTGCCCATAGTAATAATTGGAAAGAAAAGACTACTAGATAAATATGCTAATCTTATTTCTCTTTTGTAATCAAACTGATTACCACATGAGAGCTAATCTATAATAGTGGTGACGATCATTTTTAACATTTAAAATTATCAATGCCTATAGGTCAGTAATATCACTAGTGCTTTTTATTATGAGTTAGTCATTTTGATGTATTACTGAGAGATTATACACTATTATCAGAGGGAATATATGGGTATATATTTTATAAATGCATGTGTCCCTCTCAATGCTCTGTCATGCTTTTATGTTTCCATCATAATGCAATTTCAAGAAGACACAATAGAGAACCCATGTACAATGGGATTACATGGCTGTTGGAACTGAGTCAATCAATAGCAGTTAATAAAAATAAACAATTTTCTCATATTTTTTAGATTTTGGGATTGGTTGATGCACTATGAGTGTACATCCTCTGTTTAGCAGCAGGATTCAGTCCCTATTTTACCAATATAATCTGTCTATTTGTTTTATCTGCTATGCCCTGTGAGCCAATTACGTGCATAATATAATGGGATACTCTAAGTATTCTTTTTGTATTCATCACTGAGTGAAAAGAATTGTGCTAATGATTAATATTCATAATTGGTAATATCCATCACTCATCAGAGTTATTATTATCATTTGATAAAAATAGTCTACTGCTGATAGAACTTAAAAGGTTTTATTTTATTATAATTAACTTATCAATTAATTTTCATGTTATAATATAATTCTGAAACAATCTATGAATTAAAGCCAGAGTGTATATTTTCTCTGGCTTTGCTGTTATAATATTTTGTTTGGATGTTCAATTCAATCATTATGTTCAAATGCAAAAAAATATGTGATTATTTGGTCTTGTCTGACAGGTCCATTCTTAGAAAAGTGGTCAATGAGGTTTCATAGTCAAATCAGAAGATATTAAAATGTTATTCACGGAGTAAATTTCAATTGTGAGCATATTATTATAGAGGATGCAGTATCATTACGAGCATTTATTGATCAAGTGACATCTTTGTGGAACATACATAATTAGAGTCTATGTTTGGGGCATTGATGTCACTAGATGCAATCGATAAAAAATGATTGGGTACTATGCAACTGAAATTCCACGGGCAATATTTTAAGTATAGAGTGTATACACTAACATTTACTTACTATAGAGACATTTGTTTAGCATGTGTGTGGTATGGTTAAATGTGTGTAGGCCTAAATGTGAGTTCTGTAGATACATGTGAGAGATATTTGCGTGCATGAATGTGTGATTACTTTCAAAAGTAGGTGAAGAGAAAGAAAGACAAGAGTGACTGGAGAAGTTAGAAGATTCAACTTAAGATTGAGATCCTCGTTGTATGATTTGAAAGCTTGAGTGTATTGTGTGTCTGTGTGACTTGTACATTCCTAAAAAACCTCATGTGGGAATGTTTTGAAAATAATGTTGGCAAAGAGTTTTATATTTTGTTAGCTATTAACAGAATGTGCTCCTGTTTTAACTCATGGGTGCTATCTAGAAAGTAAGATGTTTTGTGTGGATGTTTGCATCAGGATTTTAAAATCATTTTGTACACTAAAATAAAATAATCTAGCCACTTGTACACCATTGAGTGATTGTCACTTCAATGCATGTACCACTAATGCCATTTGAAGTAATACTGGAAGGCCTTTCTGGTCCATGGTCTCACTCTTTCTTACTGCAATGCTGATTGGAGAGGAATCAGATTGTGGTCCATTGCTGTACCCTCAGATTGTGGTAGGTATTGAATGATTTAACTGAGAACTGTTGGCCACTCTTGCCCTGAAAGTATGTGGATCAAGGAACATTGGAAGGGAGTGTGCGGCAGTGGGCTTTCCACTCTGCAGGGTGTTCATTGCTTTTATTAAGTCTTCCAACTTCATCCATGCCATTAACAGATAAAGAAAATATCTGAGAGTGGACCTTAGTGCAATTAAATGTTTGGTTTTATTGTTTTTGAGACAGAGCATCAACTTCTTTTAGTGAATACATGCAGTAGCTGTAATGCTGTAAGCATGTAGTATCAATTATTGATGACTTTTGCTATTATAATTGAGTAATCACAATGCAATTTTTGACTGATATCTTTACCATCAACTTATGCTATGTATTATCTGTCCAATAAATTACTAATTTTAAACCTGCTGTTTGCTATTAATTGACACTTGGTTTGAATAGAGTATTAGATTTATATAGTTTCAAAATTTGCTCCTTCAAACAATCGAGTTTTGATCCACTAAGGCAATTCTTCTGAAAAAAGCAATTAACCATTTACACTGTCGATTTAAAATAATGAACAGAGGTGGTCTTTAATTGAGGTGCAATTACTCTTCCCATTTAAGTCAGTGTTGATAGGCCCTAAAATTCCTGTCTCAATGAAATGTTATTGCAATCATATTATTCATGAAGAGTAATTTTATTGAAATCATTGATGGAGTTCATATATAATATTTATATAAGGCCTTGATGTGAAGTGTTACTGTGAGACAAGGGTTGGTGTCCATCCTTAGACCAAATTTCCTCTTTCAACTTGAGGAATCCTTCCTTGTTGTTTGAGTTAAGGATATTCATTGTTTATGAATTATCTCTGTTTAAAGTAAAATCAGCTGAAAGGAAGCATTTGAGAAAATTCCCATGATTTACTAATATCTGCTCTTACTTCTTGTAATGCAACTCAACTTCTCTCCTCCTTTTTGGTGAAAACATTGATGATTGATGTATCCACTGTTTCATCTTAGAGGTGAAGCAGTGGTTCTGCAAGCCAGTCCACACAATGCCTCACTTATCAGTCTGGATGTAGGGGATGGAACCTTTCCGCTCCTTATCATGAAACAGAATTATCCCTTCCACAGAATTCACATCATCCTCCAAGAAAAACATTTCAGTTCCCTCATCAATTGATGAGCTACTACCTGGCTTACACTAATATGTTGTGGTGGGACATGGTGGTGTCTCAAGAGATCTTCTCCCAGTTTCAAGTCCAAGCGATCCCCTTCGTGGATGATTATTTGTTGCTGGTGAAGGAGGATTTTCCTCAGCATGTCATGTTGTAGTTGTCAAATTATCTACTGAAAAGCCAGGAGCTGAAGAGCTTTCAAACATCGCAAGTGCATGTTGTAGCCAATGCAGTGCAGCCTCTCCCAATACTGCACTGCTGCCTCTCACCAAGCATTTCCTGCTGTGCATTGACTTGTCTTTTGGTGCATCAATGTTAATCAAACAATTATTGATTATCTCTCCAAATGATCCGACGTACTATGCCTTCCTGCCATCTTGTGTGATCAAAAATGTCTTTTAGAGAAAGCTGCACTTGATCTTATATGGTAAGAGCAGCTTATCCACAGTAAATGATTCTTTGCAATCTTCTTTTTATCTGTGTGCAATGATGCTACACCTTGAAAATGGTGATTGTGGTTACTTATTTGAATCCTGGGTAATTTGTGGATGGATCTGCCAGTAAATCGATATACATTTCAGAGAGCCATGGATCCTTACAAGACTACATGATTTCTTTGGACTACTTCCCTAAGGAAGTTGGGATGGTGATGTATACTGCTATTCTCTTTAGAGTTATTCACTTGTGTCTAACATGACATAATGTGATATCCTACATTACAGTAAAACCTTCTTCAATTCCTTCTGCCTCAATTTGGTCTGACATATCCACTATCCTTATCTTCCCCCCCAAGATTTTGACAGAAGGAGAACCTTAGGTGCCTAAGGTTCGCCATTCTGTCAAAGTCTTCAACACCAATGTCTATCAAAATGCTTTGCATCAACTTTTATTGCCTCTTTTGAATTCCTCCCAACAATCTTCTCTATTCCTTCTAACATGTCCAGTACATTCTCATTAAGTTTCCTTCCTGTGTGTTGCACTTTTCTGTTCTCTACACCGGCATCTCAAAGTCTTCAATTTCTGCTTATATTCTTACCTTCCTGACTATGTTTCCCAGCCATACAAAACTATACTCCATATGAAAGTTTTCACTACTATTTTATTTCTATCCTTAATGAAGTTCATTGCCATCAGCTCCTTTCTCTGTACAAAAACCTCTGCCTAATGCATTTATTTTACTGATATCTAAACTGCTTTGGCTATCATTGTCTAAAATACTTGACAAATGGGTTAGCTTTTTTACCTGTGTTAGCTTACCTCCAAAATTAATGTTCAAATTCGTTTTCATGGCTATCGAGAAAATTATCACCTTTGCTTTATTTACCTTCCCATCCCATACTTATCACACTGGCTATGTAATGTGTTCAATGGAGTTAGAATTTTAATCCTTCAGTTGGCTAGCTGAATAAAGGTTGATGATTTGCAAATCTAACCGATTTTATGAATTACCCACCGACTTTAATTCCTACATTCAACTGTTGCTATCCTTCTTTTACCATTTCCTCTGTATAATAGTTGACAAGCATGCGTGATCATGGACAGCAATGTACTTAACTCAATATCTAAAACTCTATTTCATACTATGACTCTCAATATACTGCTGCACTAAAATGGTCTGATACATGTATAGGTTCTGCATAAGTCACCTATGCCCACTCCTATATTCTGCATTAATTTATAAATTTACCTAATTTATTCTGTTGGATGCCTTTCCTAAAATGACAAAGCAGATAAATCTTGGTTGTATTTTCATATTTCTTTCAATCAGTTACCTCAATACTGCTTTAGTTTCATGAATACCACCTAATTATGAACACAAATCGATAATCTGCAAAGTAATCATTTTTCCTCTTTATCATTCTTTTATTGAGGATCATCTCAGCTCACAGTGGCAGTAAAAACCTATCGTCCTTGTACCTACTAGAAGTCATTACAATGAACTGATATAGTATAGTTAAAATAATTTGAAGTACTGATGAACATTTACTTGGTGGAGTAGTTTATTTCCTATTTTGCTCCACATTTGTAGCGTGTATTATTAATTAACATTATCCATCATTTTGGATTTGCACTCGAATTATAATAGAAAAAATTTTGAATTTTATCTATTAAAACATTTGATTCCAGTATCAAATGCCATACATATAACTTCTAAAAGTTGTTTATATTATTTACGAGGAAGGAAGATGATGTATGCCACATGGCAAATTTGAAATTCCCTCTTAAAACAGCTCTCGATGAACGCCGTGGGTGGCAGAAATGAGAAACTCACTAACTGCGAGACACGCTTGACAATCGATTGTCAACTTAGAGGAAGGTGCATCAAGTTTTGTTGCAGCTGACAGTTTCAGTGGCCAAAATACGAGTGTTGCCGTCATTGTGTATGAAATTATCTTTTAGTGTGAGAGAAATTAATTCTTTGTCGAATATTGAAGATTGACGATTAGTTAAGAGTGCGTTTGATTGTGATTACTTCCGTTAAAATTAATTTTCTGACGCCTTTGACTTCATTGAAGATTATTTTGCTTTGGATGATGGTTATCTCAGCGTTTCAGTCTTCAGTTCGGCGAATTTAGCGAATTATTTCCAAGAATTGCCTATACAAATTTTATATTAGTAACAATGAATAATCCCGGAAAAGACGGAATGGGCAGAGGAAGAGGTCGTGGTATGAGGCGCGAAAATCAGGCAGAAAGGCGAGATCATCGTCGTCCTGTCGATGCTGGCGAAAAACAACTTCAGGATGCGTCATCATCTAATGAATTCATGCAAAGAGGTGTGTAACACAAATTATTTGCTGCTAATAATACAAGTATGTTGTGGTGACATGTTGGCTTCTTTCAGGGTCTGGTGCTTCAGTACCACCATCTGTTGCGAATGCGGAACCTAAAAGCACAAGTGATCTTTCTAAGACATCAAAGTTGTCTGCCGATGCAAAAGAGTTCTATCCAAAGGGCTATCTTCCTCAACAAGATCATAATGCACAGGTGAATATCGTTTTTTTTTCAGTTTACACCCCACTTGGTACTTCTATATTTAGCCCATAGGAAAATATAAACTTGAAATCTTACGCTTTGAAATATAATTGTAGTTCAGTTTTTATCCACATTTTTATTCTTGAATCTAATTCATTATTTATAACTGTAAATACTTCCAAAGTGCCACATGGAGATATCTCGGAGTGAGAATTAACCAGTGCCTCGTGTACAACCCTGTGCGCGTTAATTACACAATGCATATTTATTCAATGCTTGAATTTTAAATTGAATCAAATGGCATTGGCCGGATATTACTTGTTGCCGTTGGATGTTCTACTTGGAAGAATTATATTTTCCTCGGCTGATTTTTTGGCCATTTTATGGTTGGATTTGTACATTTTTTTAAGCCCCTACTGTCGGTCCTACAAATCCTCGCATGAAAGTTGATAAAATGGCTGATTGAAAAAAATCCATAATATTCTGCGATTTTTTACAGAAAAGTAAGTTTGAATCTCTTATGTGAATATGAACTATTTGTGTAAAGATGTAGCAAACGCTTTATTAGTCCACAATGGTTTACTGATGCCAAGGAGAGGTTTCATTTTTAAGGGTGAACATTGATGCATTACTTGGGTAAAATTTTCAATCGAATTCTTTTGCCAAATTAAAATTCTTATGAGAATATTGCTATGCAGATATATGACTAAGCAATGCACAGTGCTTATATTAAATCGGCTGTGCTTTTACACTAGTTGGTGGAGTCAGAGGGCTTGTAACTGTCTGTCATTATTGCCTGTGAGTTTCACAGGCAATAATGTGAACCTTCTAACGACTTGTTGTTATCACAATCATTAATAAATAAAAAAAGCCAGCAATGGCATTGGACTTGGACTTGAGGACAATTTTCAGCAGCAGCTCTATAGCTCTTACCTCTTAATCTTATTGGCTGTGTTTCTGCTACAGTGATTTATTGGTGCCACCCTTTGTATTGATTTTAAACTTCTCTTGTCTTGCTGTTGAATTTTCACTCAGAATGAATTTGTCTTTTGTACTACATGGAAATGGTGCAACTTCTTTGGCACTCAGGTTGTATTCATTCCTTATATTTGTGTGAGAAGTGAGTTCTGGGCTTGGTCTTCTATGGAATGCAGGCAGTGAGGGACAAATGGCTTCAAAGTATCATCAAACTAACTCGATGTGAGAATGGGTGAGCCCATGCATATTTATGGGTTTAATTCGTTTGCATAATATCTTATGGTTGTCCTTTATATCCAAGTTTGAAGCTGGTATAATGTCACTTCCAAAGTGTTAAACTTGAAAATATTGGTGTTTCTTGCCGTCTGTCATATCTTGAGGGTATTCAGAAGCATTCTTCATCAGGCCTTTTTCAACTCTTGCTATTGCCAGAAGGACCATTGTGGCACCAAAATGACCTTTGCCATTGCTGCACCAAATGATCCTATTTATGTTGCTACAATAATCTCTAAGGCTGTGTGACCATTTCTCAAGTATGTCATCCTGCATCTCAGATTGTTCCTTTGTTTTTCATTTGGAACTACAGAGGAGATAATCATGGACAAAATATTATTAAAAGGGTTTTCTTGATTTAGTCAATGGCAAATTAATTCTGATATTCTGATTGCAAATCCTATATTCCTCCATCAACCAACTAATATGGGACAGTTTCCATCACTCTTGGGCGATGAAAATGGAAAAATTTTGCTTTTAATAAATAAGAAATTTATCCTTTTGATCACTAGACGTACAAGAGATTTTAGCGTCCGCCATTACTTGAACAGTTAAGGTGAGCTTATCACTTTAGAACAGGCAGAGATTTTAAAAGAAACTATGGGTCTGCGGTTATTCAAATAAGTGTATAAGTGCCACCCTTATTTTCCTCCATCATCATAGCTTCACTTCACTGTGAAATCACTCCCCTTACGCAACCTTTCTCCTCCTTTTCCATTTCCCCCTTGTATGGCCAGTTGTGTATTTATTAGTGAGATGACGATTGAAAGCATCACTCAAAGGCCAAATTAAAGCATTAAAACTTGGGGTGGGGTTGATTTTGTTCTTTTTGTACTGTGTTGATATTAGAACTTTTAAAAAAAGTGGTTTTGTAAGAATTTCATCTCTATACAGCTATTATTACTTAGTATTTTAAAATGGTCATGCTTAGTAGGGAAAACATTGATTCGGCTTAAGTGCTCTTTATTCAATAATATTTTGGGTTTTATAGGAAACATCTCTGTTGTGACCATTTCCTCTTTCAATGAGTGTACATGAAACTTAAGAAATGGCATAGTGATACATTTGTTGCATATTATTACTAGACATAGTATATCAGTCAAGGTAGTTTTTTTATCGACCCATGGTACTAAGCATTGCTAAACTTGTAACATGACCTTAATTTAAAAAAAAACTACAGATTGCCTCTTCTAACATGACCCTAAATTTTGTTACACCCTGGATTGCAATAGACTACTCTTTTGCCCTACTTACTTCCTGCCTCCATTCATTCCATCCATCATGTCTGATCTTTTCCTCATACCTTGCCTACGCAAAATTTTCCAGTCCATCTCTATGCACAGAATCCCTTTTTCTCAATATATATTCCTTTTATAATTCCTCTTAGCTTCCTTCTCTTTTCCCTTCACAAACCAAGAGCTTAATTTGTTTGTCTTTTCATCCGTTTTTCTCCACATCAAAATTCTCCACTTTACAACTGCACTTTTGCCTCAATGACTAATTTTGAATTATGCAAAATTAGGTGCCAAAGTAAGTTGTCATAATCTTGTCTTTACTTAATGTCCTTGCCCTAAATTCCCTCTTATATGTAAAAACTTATTTGTACAGTGCATTTCTTGTTTTCCTTACTACTTGACCCATTTTCATTAAAAACACTGCCTGCGAATTGAAGTGTTTTGATTTAAACTCTCTAGCTATAAAAAAAATTGATGATGTAATGAAGAAATATAGCCTGGTGATAAATTAAATCTTCCTTGTAAAGCCCGGAAGGGATTTGTGAGGAAGGCAGTGGGAGACCACCTCAGCTATATTTCCCATGATTTCATAATGGACCTATGAATAAGAGATGTCTATTTTGATGAAATTTTATTTCCTATGACCGATCCCACTTCATATGTGAGAGTCAGGGTCCAGAGGAATAATTATTTTGGTACAGCTATCGTTCATTAAACCATAAGTAGATTATGATGAGGAATGAAATTGAATCAGGTCAGGAATAGTGAACTGTCATTTCTGAAGAGTGATTATTCCAGGGGTCAAAGCTGAAGTGTGTGTTTGTAAATGGTTTGCAAATTTTTAAATTATGATATAGGCTAGATATAACTGTTGAAATGAAATGAAATAATTTACCTTGTAATTCCACACACTTTATTTAAAAAAACGACCCAGGTTTCGACTTTGAACATGATCATCAGGTGGTCCTCATAGAAGCAAACTTTGTACATATACCTTCTGATCAAAGGAGGGGGGGGTTGGTCAGAGAGGGAGGTTGGAGGGGTAAAAAGGTCACAATGTAGCTGGGAAGAAAAGAGATTTACATCTTTTTGACTCGGTAGAGTGGTAGGTCTAGGAGTGGGAGGGATACAAAATTTTGTTAACAAGTTCATCTTTGCAACGGACACATTTCAAAATTTCTAACTGCTCCAAAGCATCAAGCCTTTAACCTTTATCTTCGAAATGAATAAGTTTTGTCACAAAGTCACGTCTGTGGTCAATTTCAATGAGGTGCTTTCCACTCCAAAAAAATTTAATTCTCTTTTCTTCCCAGCTACATTGTAACCTTTTTACCCCTCCAACCTCCCTCTCTGACCAACCTCCCCTCCTTTTATCGGAAGGTATATATTCCAAGTTTGCCTCTAGGAGGATCACCTATCAAAACCTTTCCATAAAGTTATGCCTGAGAGAATAAATGTTTTAGATAAAACTACTTATTTCAGATACTCAAGTTAATGATCATCTAGGGTTTACTGAATGCAAGTTTCATTTTAATATATTTTGTGCTGGAAGTACGTGCTTCATTAAGATAACTGCTCTATAAAATTTCAAGCTTATTTTCTTGCCTTTCCTTTGACCTCTTTCTTTATTTTTCTACTCTTAGCTACTCTAAAGTTGCAGGGCATTCAAATACCTACTTGGGCCATCATACTTTCTGCAGTGCAATGAAAAGCATTTGCTAAATAACCTTTAACAAAAAAATTGTTGGCCTAATTATTCTATTTTTTAAGGTAAATAAGGCTGAAGTATGTAAGGTTTTATGGATTTAAAAACACTTCATCCATCATAACTTTTTGTATTTAAAATTTTAATTAATTTATCTTTACAAAAATGTACAAAGCAGTATGTTCGTAATGATATTCATTGTTTTGATGATTGGCATATTGTGGAACCGGACTCCAAGAGGATTTATGTTTTTGGGAAGAAAAAAATGTTTATTGCTTTCACAAATCAGGGCTAAATTAGATATATTTATTTATGATACAGGTATGTTAGTCATAAGACTTTCATTTTCTCTTTTTTATTCATAAAAAATGCATAGTGGTTCATCGGCTGCTCTAATAGTCAGGAGATCATTTTAACTGGAATGGGGAAAGTAATCAGTAACGGTGTAGCATAATTGAGTAAAAGTAGCATTTTCTGTATCAAAACTTGAAATTTGAAATAATTGGTACAAAAACGCTTGTGCTTCCAAGGTTACAAGGAAGGATGTGTTTCTTTTTCACATTAAATTTACAGTTATCTATTAAATAGGCATTATTTCTCAGAAGAAAACTGTTGTATTAAGTACAGCACTATGATTGTTGTGGGAAATAGCATAATTTACTAGCACTTGTCACATACTTACCATCCTAAGAAGCTATTTATACACATATTATGTTAACTTTATGCTGTTAAATGTATGTTCACGCTATCATAATTCAGAAATCCTCCTAATCTATTATGTGAATTGGAAGTATTCATGGACTCATTTTTTGGAGTGTTTTAATGGACTCTTAGTGCATATCATATTTGGAGCTTAACAATTTGCCTTCTAAATTAGAACTTTGCTATAGAAGCTCCAATGTCTTCTCTGACAGATTTTGTGGTCTTGTTGCAAAACACTGCTTAGCAAATTGTTGTTGGCAGAATCAAATTTGCTTTACATATTAAAAGAGGACTTTGATATTTTCCAAGAAACTGTAGGGGATGCTGCAGCAGTAACTTATTAAGGGAGTCATCCGCTAATATGCATTTCAACGCAACAATATCAGGTCAAGGGGAAAGATTTTTACACTCTGACATTGTTGCATTGAGGACATTGGTATAGATGATGTAGAGTACACGCTCTAGCATTAAGTATGGTCTCTGTGATATTCAGTTGCTCAAATGTACCAAGCTAAAAAATGAATATGGAAATAAAATGTAAATGTTTACATTTTTATGTCAAATTATGAAACTTCTTTACTCAACATTGTGTGGTTGGTTGGAAAACTATGGTTTTCAAAGGGTTACCATTTGTGTTTGTAAAGTTGTTCTTTTAAAGAGTGAGGAAATATTTCCTACAAAAATTCCTTGCATATGATTATCTGATTGTGGCATATCTCAAACATTGCTCCAACAATTACCCAAAATTAAAGACTAAATTTGAAGTTGCAAATTATGTCATACTAATGGATGGGGTTAATTCATTTTGCTAAAATAAGACCTAACCTTCCAAGGTCAAGACTCATGACCTGATTGTTATTCCAAATTGTTTCCTTATTCAATGAATCGTACGTATTTCAAGTTTTTTTCCCTGGTGTGGTTTGAAATCTCTCAAATCTTGATTTATGTTATTTATTTATTTGGGATACATTGCTGTTAGGCGATAAGCCGGGTGGCAATGACATGATAAACAAACAGTAGTCATTCTTAAAACATATCATAGTGTCATTAAATAGTCATATAGTAGACTTACAAAATAAAAAAAATGAGTTATCTTCAAGAACATGAAAAAAATGCCTCTGGTGTCAAGCATTGCTCACTCCTGTTCACCATTTCAGAGAGGTGGGGAGGAAAACTCAGAGGTCAAGTGTCGCATAGGAGAGCTGATTGCCAGTTTGACGAGGGACCCTGGGGAATTTGACCGTGCCCTCACACCCCTACGTGAGAAATTTGTGCTGTGGCTTCAGGATCCTGGTGCTGTGCACACAATGGTCGATGATATTGTTGAACAGGTAATGTCTCCAGTTTCAGTTAAACTAATTGCCTGTCACACCAGTTGCTTGCATCTTTGAGGTGTGTAACAGTCATCTAATTATGTGTGAGTGATAGCCAAGGGAGTCCACTATGGATACCATTAAAAAAAACTTTGACAGCTTCTTTTTGGGAATATTTTTTTGGAAAAAGCTAAATTATACATGTTATAAAATTCTCCACCTGTAAATGAAGTGGGGGAATGCAATTAAGATCTGTGATCTCAGAATGGAATGGGGTTTATCACAAAGTATTCAGTCATTTAATGTTTAGGCATTCTCTTGTATTATTAATTAGCTCTGAGCTTCTGAGCGCTTGTCAAAATATGCGGTTTGGAATATTCTTGGACCTTCATTGCACTAGTTGGGAACAATTATGCAAGTCTTCCCGTTGACGGTTATGGGTCAAGGGTAAGTTACTACAGTTTTATCATCTTTATATAGGCCATTCTGGCTCATTGCTGGCCTCTTTGGCTAGCTGACCAAGGACACTCACATACAGTATGCGGTGGCTAGATATCTTCTCCGTAGAAAATTCCCTTTCCTGGGCTGAAGAGGCTAATGAACCTGAATGGTGGAGCTTTGAGTATATGCCATTATTCCTTTCATCACGGAAATCACCTTATAGATTACCAAAACCCCAAGGAAGCATGGCACTCCCAAAAAATGGAACTTTGTGATGACAGTATGACCATGACTAAGGGCTAAATACCACTCATTGTATATGTAGACAACTACTGAGTGTGACTGCTTTAGCATGAAATCTTAAGTGTTAAGCCTGGTAGTTCAGTGGGTGTCTAACTGAAAGAACCATAAGAGTATCAGTGGAGAAAAACAGTTAAGCCTATGTACCATCTATTTATATTCAGTATGTGTGTGTAGGTATGGCATGAAGTTTTAAGAGACTAGAGTAAAAGCCAAAGGGAAATAATATTAAGATAAGAAGTTTGAGATGGGATACATGATTGATAAAATGCAGTTGAGATGGAAAAATTCCTGAAAACTTTGATAAAGAAGATGGATACTTATGGAGCATATAGTGCAGAAAAGGGACAAGCAGCAAATCATGAGGGCATTGATGAGCATGAGGTGGCCTACATTAAGATGGTAAAAAAGGGAACAAGTTAGAGTCAACTTTAAGATTCGAGTTAGAATATTGCTAACCATTGTCCACTTAATGAGTGCAGTGTAAACCTGAGAAACATGCTGAGTTCATCAAATATATACAGCAGAAAGCCCTGAGCAGATGTCAGAAATGGTTTTGATTTATTCTAAAATATCATGGGAAAATTAACTGAGTGGATGTCGACTATAACCAGTGGCTTATGGTATGTAGTAAAGATGTCTTTTTCCCATTTGGTCAACATTCAAGCCCCTTGTAACATAAAAAGCAGTGAATTCAGAGACCAGAAAATTTGTTTGAAAAGAAGTCTCTGAAATGTTATTTTAAATGTGATATTATACCATCTAACTGATGCGTTTATAAAAAAAATATTGTCTCTGTATGAGGATGAAACTTCATTGTAATAAGAGTTGTAATATTTATATAAAAATGTACACATTCAATAAATTCTAGGGATGGCAGTGTTCTGTACTTAAGGGGACTCCAAATATCTTAATTATAGTGTCTTTTCGGAAATATTGTTTTTGAATTTTCAAATAAGTGATTCGGTACTGCCTTAAGGCATGACTGGTGTTCACCAGCCTTGAGGTTTTTGGCAATGACCCAGAGATGAAAAAAATCATTCAATCAAAGACAAATGCAAGAAACTTAGCTCTCGTTACTTTGGAAAGTGCTCTGTCAATTGGCATTTCAAAAGTAGGTGGTATCTAATTTTATTGATGTTCCTTCTTTTGGTCACCCAGAATACCTGGAAATATGTTGCATTCTTTTTTCATGTGTTTCCTTTTCAAAGGCCAGCTATCATATGGGAAAGAATGGGTGTTTGTGGCAATGGCGTGACATAAATTTTTATTAGATTTCCATTCACAAAATTTAGAAAAATTTTCTTTAAATGATATCTGCTTTCAAGTCATCGTCCAGAGTTAATAGTTATAAATTGTTGCATTACTTAGATATTTGTGGGTTTGGGTAAATGATTATCTTTTTTGTATTTGGGGTTGTTACGAACATTTTACGAGTCAGACAATAACAAAAACCGTTGAAGTCAGGATGTTTTAGTTGGGAAACGGTCTCAACATTTGTATTTTTATGGCTGGAAATCCAATGAGGAGGCAAGTGATGTTTTACAGTTATGGGAAAGATATTTGGTGAACTCAGTTGATGAAAAGAAATGGGAATTAACTCTTTAAGCATTTGTTTGAATTTCCTGTACTTCGACAAATTCCAAAGAAACTGCGGGAGATGCCACAACAGTAACTTTTAACGGAGTCATCATTTTAATGGAGTCATGTGACATTGTATGTACGGTATTTCGTCACAACATCTTGTTCCTTTAAAAGCCCCAAAAATTTCAAAAAAAAAAATTTCAGAGTTTAAGAGGACGCCTCGGTAGCTTAAGTGGCTAAAGCACTCGACCGGATATTGAGGGATCTGGGTTCGAATCCCAGTCAAGGCGAATGATTTTTACACTCTGAAATTGTTGCATTCCTGTACTTCATTCAGAAGTCTGTCATTTAATTTAATGGTTCTACAAAATTTCACTCTAATATAATATCAACAATTCAGACTTTGATAATGGTTGTTGGTCCCTTAGTTTATGAATTGATGCCTTGGCTATATTTGATCAATATGCTAATGAAGTTTAAAAGCAGTGCCAAAGGAAAGGAAGCAGCATAGAAGCAAGTGATGCCACTTAGCCTGCCCAATTGTGAGCATAATTGTCTGTGGATACTCAATTTCTTCAAAATGCCATCATTAAAATTTGGAGAATGGGCCAAAAGTATTGAAAAATTCAGGAAATTGTTGTGTTCATCAAAAATTCTCAATGAAGACAATTTTCCTTTCAGTCATGAGATCAAATTATGTTTGTCTTTTGGTATCACACATGCGGCCTGGAAATACTAGTTGAATCAACTTCATTGATTTCAATGGCAAGTGAAGTTGGAAAGGTTGAGTCACTGAGGTCTAACCTGATTTCAAATGCCTTTTTGTGAAAACATGTTCATCAGGGAGGTAGAGGATGGGAACCTGGGAAATAAGTGGTCATCCCATTGAAACTTGGTGTCACATGCAAGTCACACCCACATATTCTATTTTTCTTAAAAAATCTGAAAATGTGTTCATGCTTAATATTCAGCAAAAAGAAAATCAAGCTGTATTGAAAAATATCCCCTCGTGGATTGGGAATATTTCATTTGTTTGTCCTGTGGGACCTTTTTTCTATTTTCCCCTAAGAACCCTTCTAGCAACTGACATGACAACTCCGGGGTTAAAATTAATGAATTTTAGTATCAAAATAGTTGAAAATAGAGGAAAAAGTGATTAATCTCTTTAATTTTCATCTTGATATTGTAATATGGCACTCAGTTATACTTCTCAATGCATGTAATGCCCCTTGTGTTTTATGCCCACAATTGAGGGCAGAAATGAAATCAGTGAAGAAGTATAGAAGTTACCTTTAAAATTATTGAGAGATACTTTTTCATTCTTGATATAGATGTAAAATATATTTGCTCTGAAAAACCTAGGATCCATATTCTAATTTTTGGTAATGGTGAGAGGTAAGTCGGAGGGCTTTCTGGAAACTACATTAGAAGTAGCCCTTAAATGAATAGAAATCAGCTGGAACTTTTCATTGGCTAACACTTTGGGATGAGTCTAATGATGAAGATTTTCCCAAAATTCATGGAGAAACAATGCATATTGTTTTTCGTTCAGGATAGAAAATGTGATTTTCTTTATATATGTTGACTTGGACTTAATGTATTCCATACCATTTCCCCCTTCCAAGTGCTAATTTCATTTATCCATCCACCCAAAATCTGGAAATGAAATCCGCATTTAGTTGTTTGAATCCCATCCCAAAGGTATGCCGGTGTACTTTATACAATTTGAGGGCATATAATGGGATCATGCTACTCCTGGAAAGTGATTGTATAAAATATTTGTGCTTGTGCAAGGAGGGCTTAATTGGAGGAAAGGTACTCCTTTAGTACTAGGTAGTTCAGTAGCATAGGATGTGAATTGTTACATTTTGGGTGAGCATTACTGGAATCTCATTCTTTCAGTCTGTCGTTGAGACCAACTTCCGCTACAATGGTGCCCGCCTCTGCAGTTTCCTCTACAACCTGTCTGGCACCATTGCTACCTCTGTGTTTCGAAGTTACTTAATCAGCAGGTATGTGTTTGAGGGAGGGTCATCGCTTTTGCATTATTTAGTGGTGAGCAATATTTTTATTGACATATTCCTGAAGGAAAAACAGTGTATAGTGACATTAATGTAATGTTACTTCATCTCTTGTCTTTTCTTTGTAGTTGATGAAGCATGGGTCTGACACAAACTCACACTGTAAACCTTGCATTTAATATTCTTGTGTTAACCTTTATGTTCATATAATTTTCTCTATATGGTATTCAGCCATTGGTTTTTATCTACTACCAGTGGGGTGTATATCATATGAAGGTGTCTAGGTACTCAAATTTTTTTTTTGTTTAAAACCAGTAGGATATTAGAACAAATTGATGGTGCTATTTTGTAAACTCAAAGAGGATTAATTTTATGGTGGAATGCTAGAGGTCCTGGTGAATCTCAAAAAAAAGTTGTGCTGAGTAGAAGTTTAAAAGATATAGCCTGGCGATTTAGCCTAAAATGCATGCATTCTAATATTTTATCCCAAATTATTTGTGCAAAAAGTGCCCCTATTGGGAAAATTTTACATTTTATCTGTCTTTATTTTGCTTTGAATAGTCAAATTTCTAGTCTCATTTGGCATTATTAACTTGCAACTGTGTATTTTTAAGCTGTTTAATCTTGCAGCTGTGAAATTTTGGGAATAATAGGTAGATGCTGCTGTGTTTTGAATCCACAAGTTGAGCTAGAAATTGTGTAGGATGAAAGTTAGCATAGTTGTTGATTATTTTGATGCACTTAAATGATAAAGAGAATTAAGTGGACTGATCTGATAGTTTTTTATGAAGATTTTTAGCATAATTTATGTGCAGGTGAAAATTTGAGTGGAGAAGCTAGTTGGTTTTAGAGTACAAGGAACTGAGTGATTGGGAATATTGAAGGGGATTTTCCTTTCTCTTTCTGCAAAGGTGTACCAAGCTGTCATCTTCAAGGGACGACTCCCAGCGATCACGATCATATGGTGTGGCCATCTTTCTTGCTGAGCTGTTTATGCAGCTTGAGGATGGAGATGGGGGCAGTGCTGGGGGGGGTGGACGGGGTCGGAGGATCCAAGCGCTGGGGGAGCAGCTCTTCTCCCTCTTGGAGAAGCTCATCATTCAGGCGCTCACCGCCAATGCCTATGCACAAAACTCCAAGTCGCCGGCACCAGCAGCTGTGGCGGCGGAGAATGAGGGCGAAGGCCTCAAGTGTGTCTGCCAAGCACTCAAGGTGAGTTGACGGGGAGTGTGGAAGTATTACTGCTTATTTTAGCATCAATCTCAAACACAAAGTGCTTCCGTGTGTTGATAATCACAACTCCTGTACACTAATGGACACATCAAAACTTACATGCCTATTTATAATTGGTTAAAACCAGTTTTGCTGAGATTTGACTCTGGTGAGCTAAAATGCAACTTAATGATTGAATACTCACATTACAATTTAATGAATCTCTGGAATTCTCACAATGTGTGGGATTTATGTGTTCCCGTCACAGTTTTCTTGAACTTTGTGCTGGTAAAAAATAATGCATATGGCAGTTTATCCCATATTTTATTTGCTTGGTTTATTTTTTTGGCCGGAGCTCATAAAAAGTACATAGTGGTTTATTTTCCTGATGGGTATGTGCCTAGTGATGTGGAATTGGTCCCTCTGTACTCGGCAGCAACAATTGCACTTCAACAGCTATTCAGTGGGAGCATGCATGTAGCAAAGCAGAAAAGGGGACTGAAACCCCTCCCCTTATCATGCATTGGCTGTTATGTGCAAATCGTGTTGATTGACTGTGATTCAATTAATTAAATAGTAACACAGGTTGTGGTTTTGGTAATATCTTGAGCATTCCACAGGACAGCCCCTTGTGTCCTTAGAACAGGTTGACTCAGTCTTCTTATCATATGTAGGTAATATGGACTGGGTCAAATTGAAAGTTCATTTTCATCCAGGAACCTGGTTGTCAAGCAGTCAGGAAATGACATGTAATGAGCCCAGGTTATGTTCAATGATGCCCGTCTTTGGAATCTGACCATCCCTTGGCACCTGTCTAGTCATGCTAAAACCACTTGCACTTAAGAAAACTAATTTATATTGATAATCATATTCTCTCACATTTTAGCCATCCTTATTGACAGCTAATTTTAACAACTTGAAGGAATAATTGTAACAAGGGTCAAGTAGAGTTGAATTTTGATTAGGTGATGATCCATAATATGTATACAAACTAGAATTTGTGTGGATAACTTTTCTCTCCCAAGGAACTGCTCAAAATTGGAATCATCAATAGCTTCATATCAGTGTGGCTTGGTGACCGCTATGCTTTTCCTTTGTCTAAGTCAACAAAAGAAATCGCTGACAGTTTTTAGATGAAGGGAAAAGGAGGGGCCTTAGCTTTACCATGGAGAGTGGTTAAGGATTAGAAAAAGCTACAAAAAATAATTATTTTAACATTCAACTGCAGGAATGAAGCATTTTTTTTAAGCAATAGAATTTCCTAAAAAATGTTCAAATATATGTTGAATTTGACATGATTAGATATAACAGTAATGACTCTATTAAAAGAAGGTTTGGGTTTTGGATGAATTTTTTGTGCGGAATAAATAGCAAAAGTGTAATTTGCTCATAATATATGATGGTAACATAGCAATATGCTAATGCTTAATGGCATGCAATGTCTCAGGGAAAGGTTTGAAATAAACAGTATAGTCATGAGTCAGAAGACCAGATCATGGCTCAATGTTTCATTATAGACATATTTTGTTTGATCCATTTGAAAAAGTACATGAAGTCTGATATTATTGATTAAGGACTGCTCTTAGTTTTGAATTATGAGCTATTTTCAATTAAGTAGAAGTAGTAATGAGGTTTTACTGCAGTTGATGGAAACACTGCGGTCATGTTCTGATTGGGCCTCTGTTTTCCTGCAATATTTTCATTTAACTTGTAATTGTCCCAATTATGTAGCTAACACATGTCTGGGGCCCCACAACAAAGAAGTAGGCATGGATCACATGAGGTTGGCCGAGGGCATCTGGCAAAAGAGCTGTGTGATTGTGTCTGGGGCTTGTTGTGACTTGTGACTGTGTCAAGTAAAGCATTCTGTCATTTAAGTTCAATGAAGTCGCATTGTGGAATTGATTCGCATTGTTTGGCATGTGTGTAGCTTGCGGGCTGGCAGTTGGAGGAGATGAATCGATCACGCATGAACCGTCTGAGTAATGACCTTGCTCATGCGGCTGGTGGCCTGGCTGGGGAGCGTGGTGTGCGGCGCATAGCAACAGCCGTTGGTGACCTTCGGCGTGCTGGCTGGGGCCGACGTAATTTATCGTTCAGTGGAGATGCGACGACAATGCCCTCTCCCTCAGCACCACTCCAGTGCCGTGGTGTGGAGGGCAGTTCCCAGTGGCATGGTGGAGGTGGCAGAGGACGTGGATACTACAACTCAAATGTGGTGGGTGCCTATTGTTTTTTTTTCCTGTTCATGTTTCATCTTCGAGGAGCCTCACTCTTTTCCAAATATGTATTATTATTTCCTTGGTGTGACAGCCAAGAGGCATAGCTAGTAGTGGAATAGAAAACTTGGCATGCCAGTTCATTTCTTGAACGTCTTCTTTTTATGGCTAGGATGACCCAGTGTTCTATGGCCCAGATGGACAGATCCTCACTGCTGAAGAGAGTAACTTCCTCCAGGATAGTACAGCAGCCATTTATGATGATGAATCTGGGTGCGTATTTCAATGTTTACGTGGTAAATAGCCCCTTACTATACTTGGGGCAAAAGAGGTTCTTGGGAGTTATTCAGATCATGCATTCCAAATGTACCATTCCTTTGGGTGTCTTACCTATTGAAGGTAGGCTAAGGACAATCCTTAATGCCCATTTACTGTTACTTATCATGAGAACTTGTTTGCCAGGTATTCAAATGAGGGAAAATTAAAATCTGGGTAGCCATAAGGGTTTAACTACAAATTAAGGTACAGTTTTTTAAAAAGAACATGACAGTTCTGTAAAATCACAGGATTCCTATGTACATATTTGTGTAGCTACAAATCGTAGTAGATTATTTACTAAGTGGTATGCATCAACAAACTCTGTGGCAAGTGGCTGCATGAAGCGTGACTTTAGGGAGGGGGGAGTATGCTTGCAAGTGGGCATACTGGAGGGTTCGGAAGAGCACTCGGAAAGCACAGCTGCCAAATTACTTCCATTAAACTTACGGAAGGCATTTGGCCTCTGATATTCCCAGTTCACAACTATATTTGTGAATGTCCCCATTATGCCTTTGCATAAATACATATTCCATCCTATTTCTTTTCATTGTTGCAATTCTTTGGTTTTCCATTGTGCCTATGATTGGGGTATGGTAGCTGTGTATGTATGTCAGCATCATTGCATGAGATTTAAAACAATGTTGTGAATTTTCATTTGAGAGTTTCAGCATGCTCACCTTATATAGAGAAAAGTTGCACCTGGCTCTTGTCTTGTAATTAGGATTTTTAAAGATAGTTTGCAGGTAAAAAATCCTTCTATAGAATGCATTAATAGGACTTAACCTCCAGGGAAAGTTCTTGAATTGAAAGTAAAATATGGAGATAGCTACATATTGTTGAATGAAAGTTTTTATATAGTTCTGGATTTTGAATATCTTATCATTTACATAAAATATTATTTATTTTTCTCATTTCTCTTTTTTACGTAAACAACACATCATAATCAGTGCATTATGCTTTTGATAATTTATAATTTAAAAGAACTTTTATTTGCATAAGTAAGGATGCTACTCATTCATTAGGACTTGAAATAACCACACGTGTTGCATTGAGACTCACTGAAGAAGCCCTTTTTTTAATTGTCTTTAAGAGAGAGGGATGTTCTATAAATTTTAGTGTCTGTATAATATTTCTTCTGGCTTAATCTCACGTAGCTGTGAAGTAATTATTTTTAGTTATTAATTATTCAGTAACATTTGCTATTTATAGTATACAACACATTTGAAACATGTGGGCACACCAAATTAGAGAAAAGAATGGAAAAGTTGGCAATGAAGGATTGCACTGTGTGTACACTGGTAGGAATGAGGGGGAAGGTGCACTCGCCAACTGCCTTTCCCCTCCCCATTGAACATGTTTCTAGACAAGGGGAATCCCTTTCACTGAAAAGCACTTGGCTCTTGAGCATAAAACCAACTAATTTTGCAATGCTTACGAAAAGTACAGTAGCAGTCCTGCTGCTGACACCTTCTCTGTAAGTAGTGCAATTGCAGTGTTCTTCAGTGTGGATCGTCTCTCTTGTGACAGGGATGGCGAGTGGGGGGATGGTTGGTCGGACGGCGGCATGGATGAAGAAATGGAAGCTGCATTTGAGCAGTTCCTGCAGCTGGGTCAGAAGTCAACCACGGCCTGATGAGCTGAGGGGAGGGGTGACGTCGCTGGTTGTGCCGGTGCTGCCCTCGCTGCCTAGCTCTTGTGGCCTGGCCCGATCGAGAGTGCACACCCACCATCACGTCTGATGCTGATGTGTCAGCTGTGAGTTGAGAGGGAAAATTTTGATGGTGATGTCCTCGTGGTCACCCCACAGTTGAATCACCGCAGCCCATCACCCAGACTCCTCTCGTCTATAATTTCTAGTTTAGAGTATGAGTTTGTGTTCAGTGATCTGATGTGCTTACAACTGCCACAAGGAGCCCAGTATGGAGCGACCTAGCATCCCATTGCGATGATGTTGCAGGATGTTTGTCTGTTTTCTTGTGCATATAGTGTCACTTGACTTCAGAGTTGAAGTGTGTTCAAAGGTGTTGCCAACTGGGTGAAAGTTGATTTCAGCTGATCCATCATGTGGGTTATTACTCCACATGTTTTGTGAAAAGTTAGACGATGCCTGAGAGTTTACCCCCTCCCCCCCCAACCCCGTAGCTCTAAAATGTTAACATCATTTTTGTGGATAATTTTTTTCAGGTCTTTTGTGCATGTCTTTGGTTTTTTTTAAGACTGTAATTGTAAAAACTTGTAAAAAAAACAGCTCATGGTGGAATGAATGTATTGGCTAATGTAGTTCAGTAATTCACCTAAAATGTTGTGTTCAATGCTAAAACAGATGAGGAATTGGTTATGGTGATTGAAGTATTGCTTCGTGTAATTGGAAAGTGAGTGTAATGGAAAGCATCTGTCCATAAGATTTAGTGGTTGCTTGATTCACCATTCAAATCGTTGTATAGTTGAGAATGATTTGCTCCAGTCATAGGACAATATAGTGTTTTTTTTCAGTTTGTGTGTCATATACATACTTCAAATTGGCAGTCATGTAAATTGGCTGTGATACGCAGTGTAAATATGTAGTTTTAAATCTTGTGATGTGTAACAGCGTCAATATTAGATTATATATACATATATATACCTACATACACAAATATACATAATGAATGGACACTCATTTGTGCTTGTGGAGGTAGGAGTGGTTCCATTCATGCGTGTGCATTGCGTGTGCGTGAAGGTTTGCGTGCGTGAGCACACATTAAGCAACACTTGTTGGTTTTTTTTTGTTATCCTGGGTTTTTCGTTGATGGGTATGGTCGTCAATTGCAGCATGCTGAAAAATTTCTGGTTGTCACCGCACCGCCCCCACCCGCCTGCCCTATACGGCTGGTTTGTTGGCTGGATAGTTAATGGGGGAGCAGGTTTTTTGCAGTTAGGGGGAAGGGGAGGGGGGTGCATCATTCATTCATTTTTCCATCAGTATTGATATTTTATGAGGACTGAAAAAATAGTTTTGTATCACTGTGTGTTGCACCATTTTGAAAATTCAAGCATACCCTGATCTCTTTCATTTTAGCATCTCTTAAATGCATTCCTGCAGTTTTATAAATTGCTTCTCAAGGAAAATACAAAAAGTGTCTCCGTGTAGGATAAATTGCCTTCATTTTCATTTACTTGGAAGTCTTTGCCTTTCGTTTATATGTCACTTATTTGCTCAAGTTGATGGCACCATTATAGGGAAGCCAAGTTCACAGACTTAGCCTGAGGCCCTTTGCCTGGTTAAATATCTCACCCTTACTAAGCTGATCACTTGGTCACGCCATGTTTTTTCATATTTTCCCCATTGTTTGTTATTGTATCTTTGTTTCACTCTCTTTCTCTCACACACACAAACACACACACAAGCATTATATTCAGGTGCTCAAGGTTACTACTTCACCAGAGTCGGAATTTTTGTACTAAAATAGCTTTTGTTTATAAGTCTTTCCAGTGCCATAATGAGCTTATTGTCTTGCAAGCTTCCAACTAGAGTCTGAAATCATTGTCTAAAGAGAGTTTATATTTTGCAAACTTGAAAAGATTTGCATATTTCTCACCCCCCGCCCCCCTCCTCGCTCCCCCTGCCTTTAATGATGGGAGACATTCGAATGTGTGTAAAACGTAACATAAAAAAAGATTGCTGGGGTGAGTTAAGTGATGCATTGTATGGTGATTACTCATGATGTGTAATGATCTTTGAAAAGGCAAGGGTGTTGTTGGAGCCCTTGTTTCTTGAATGTTCACTGTGGAGGTGAAGATGTGTGGTGGTTTTTTTTCCTACTGTCTTGGTTGTTGCAGCTGGAGAGTGCATGTGTAAGGGAATTGGGGTAAATATATGGTTGTGTGTTTTGTACGTTTTCATTCATTGTATTTCAATCTCAAGTTAATTGTGAATTTCATACTTGTGTTGTGGTGCACCTTTGTCGTCCCTTGAGCTTACAAGATTCCTGCAAACTTCAGAATTCCAGAAATCAGCTGGAGATGTAAAGTAGTCCAAAGAAACATAGAGATCATGGGGTTTTGATTCACTGTAAATGGTGGAATGAGTGAAGCTTGGGCTTTCCTGGTGAAATGTATTTACATTGAGTTTGTGGGTTTTTCAGCTGGTTGAATTGTTGCACACCTGCTTTTAAGGTTAACTCCACTTCACCCCAAAGGAGTTGTAAAAGTTAGCCTTCAAATCATATGTGATTACAAAGTGTAAAAACAATTATACCTAGTGGGATGCCTGATTACTCTTTGTTCAAATTTTTAAATATTTGAAATGCTGTTAGAGGACGATGAAAAAAGCCTTGGTTCCATGATAGCAAAATGTTCATTGCTTGAATTATTGAAGAAAGGTGTGCATATGTATGTATGAGGGTGATCTGAAAAGTTCTCGGCCTATTGATGAAAATGACAATTTTATGTTTTCAAAAAAGTTTTATTTTTCAACTTGATCACCTATAATATTGATACATTTCATCCAGTGGTGTTCCAGTGCCATTATCCCATTTTTGTAGTGTTCTTCCGGAAGTGCTGCAAAGTACTCATCTAGAGCTGCAATTGCTTCATGATTAATGAAAAATATTGACCAGCATCAAAACTGTTGAGTTTTTGGAAGATGTGGAAGTCTTGAGTGAGCCTAATCTGGGGAATAGGGTGGATGTTCCTGCACTTCATTCTGCAAATCTCTTAGTTTCCCATCGCCAAGACACTTTGGTGGGCAGGTGCATTGTCCTGATGGAAAATGGTTTAATGGTTTTGTAGCTACTCTGCAAACCAGGTCTGCTTCCACAAATTGTTGCATCCAGTTTCGTTAGAATGTTAGAATATTACTTCCGAGTTATGGTTTTACTGTTTTCAAGATAGTCGATCAACAAAATTCCTTTTGCTCCCTAAAAACCAATGCCATGACCTTTCCCACCAATGGTACCATCTTTGCCTTCTATGGGGCTGAAGATCCAGCCTCTGCCTGCGGAAAGGATTTAGTTTTGATTCTGGTGTGTAATGACAAATCATGTTTCAACCATTATCACATGTCAATACAGAAAGTCAACCTTGTTTTTCACAAAGTATTGCAAGCACTGTGTCATTTGAATGCATTTTTGGTTCATGGTGAGCATGCACGGCATCCATTTTGTGCAATTCATAGTCATATGTAATTCCTCATGCAAAATGTAACCGATGCATTCTTTTGATATTCTTTCAATGTTTACGATTTCCCACACCTTTGTACACCAATCTTCCTAGATCATATTATGCACTTTTTCAATTATTTCTACTGTGGTTGTACTTTTTGGATGTCCTTCACGTGGATCATTACAAATGCTTTCACGACCATGTTTAAACTTGGCCAGCCATTTCTTCACATTGTAAATTGAAGGAGAAAAGTCCTGACACACATTTAGTGTTCTCGAATGAATTTTGGTCAGTATTAAACAGTCTTTTGTGAAAAATTATATCACTGCACAATCCTCAATTTTTTCCATTTCTAACAACACATGCACTGCAACCGATCCAAACGACTGTCTACAGCAAACTACTGGATGGAATGGCTTGCATTTTGACATAGCATTTAGTCACAGTTGTACAAGCAAGAGAGAAAAATATCATGCAAGTAGTGATGGGCGGTTAACTTTTCAGAACACCCTTGTGCACACCTTATAGTACTGTGAAAACCCTGTTTTTGTCGATGAGTTTTAAAATACCTGACCTCGATCCTCCCATGTGAAAGTGAAAATCCAGACATCATCCACTCTTCCATTCACATTCAGCCAGTGCTTATCTTGTGTTTCTGCAAATGCATTTCACCTTTCTTTCTATTTATTAGTCTGTTAATTCCCAGTCAAAAATGTCAATTTAGGATGCTACACAATGAATTGTAAATCATGGGAGTCTTAATTTTGTCCCAACTATGTCTACATTATTAAAAAATGTATGATGTATTTTTATTATTATGTATTGGTAATCGACTGGTTGAGGTAGGTTTTGAATGGGCACAAGCTACTGATAGGTACGTTGATAATTCCCTTGTCTCTCTGAACAAAACATTTTGACATCCACATTACAATAAGCCCCTCTTCAATTTAACGTATGTGCTTCATTCCTTCCAACATCCCTATCCTACTTATGCTCCTTCCTCACTTGCCTAAAATTCTCCCCTCCATCTGAGTCTTCAACTACCCAATGCCAATGAAAGATCTGCATCCATCCTTCCTGCCTCTTTTTGATTTCTCCCAACAATCCCATTTCCTCTACCATACCAAGCACTTCCTTGTTTGTTTTCCTTTCTGTCTGCTTTACCTCCATCCATCTCCACTCCCACATTTCAAAAACCTCCAATCCCTGCCTATCATCCTGCTTCAATGACCATGTTTCCAGACTGCAAAAAACCATGCTCTATTATCGCAGTTTTAATGAGCCATTTCTTAGCCTCCTTACTCAACGTCACTGTCAAAAATTGCCTCCTCCTTGTGAAAGATTCTTTGCCTCATGCATTTCTTCTTATGTCCTTACCACTTGGACTGCTTTGGTCCAGAACACTCCCAAGATATTTCAACTTCTATTTACTCTGGTTTATGAACTTCTATTTGAATATTTTAGTTAACCTTTCTCATTCTCAAAAACTGCATAACATTTGTTTTGTTTGCATTTATTCTCATCCCATACCTATTTCACTGACTTTTCAATGCTCTCAGCAATACTTGCAATCAATCATATACAATTCACACAGCATTTTTCTTAGTTATTTGAAATTTTACATAGTGCCAAGCAGGACACTAAACCTCTCCAAACAATATTGCTTAAAGATATCCCATTTCTTTATTTTTTTAAGAAGGCCAATGCAGCTTCCAAGTTAAATGCTTAAATCAAGTTAATTTTCCTGCCACCCAAAGAACATGAATTAAACCAGGTGGATTATCAAGAGTTAAAATCCATAGATTTTACTTAAGTATTATAATGAAGCAAACTGTGATTTAGCACCAATTTCTGAATGGGAATAGCTGTCACTTTTACAATTGTGCTATTTGTTTTGAAGTGGGCCATGATTTCGGATGTTATATGATGAGGGACTTTTCTTGAACTCTTAAAGGGATATATGAGCTATAGTTGCAATTATTTTATAAAATGTGCGTGTGATAATGTACACATACACAGTGGGTGTACATTCTCATGAAAATGGTATTACAAAGATTGCATGTAGTACCTTAGCAGATTTAATTACTTTCAAGGTTTCCCACAGGATAACATTAGTTGATTCCAAGGAGTTCTTTAGTTATGTAAATGCCTGTACAAAGGAAATTTCTACCACTTTTACTCAATTTTCCACTTTTCCCACTCCTGTAGATGCTTCCGTATCAGGTAATTTAAACAGAGCCGAGCTTGCCAAATACTGAAGCACCTTGTCATATTTTAATGTTGATATTTCAACAAGCAGTGATTCTCTTCATGGTACACCCCGCATAATAAGATCAAGAAATTAGCATGTGCATCCTTCACTATATACCCTTCCTGAAAGATTTACTATTTCTTAATCAATATTAAAATTCAGGCATTAAGTCAGATTATTGTCGGTATTCCCATGTGAATGTGTGCTGCACATGTTAATTTGTGCTCTTTTTATATAATAAATGATTTTAGCCACCAAGAAAAATAATATTATAGAATACACATACTCTATCCCAGAGAATGACGTCATACGATCACCTCTACAAATGAACATTGATTCAAAGTTAAGGTTTCTGGATAACAAGTTAATAAAGTGATTAATGTATCAGGTGTTTCATTCGTAGGAAAGGGAATACCTCTATATCACTGAAGCAAAGTATTCCAATTTCTGGAAAACATATGAGTGGAGCAAATTGATGGACATCACTGAGTTCCTCTTAATATAATTATGAAAATTTCCCTGCTGTTTTGTCAACTAGCTAATGAAAGCGAGATAATAAATGAAAAAGAAAAACTTTGTTCCAATCCGCCACTTTATTTTAGGTACGACTAGTTTCGACGCTATGGCGTCAGCCTCGGGTACCTCCTCCTTTGTACCTGAGGATGACGCCGTAGCATCGAAACTAGTTGTACCTGAAATAAAGTGGTGGATTGGAACAAAGTGTTTCTTTTTCATTTATTAAAATGAACTTCCACAAAGTTGAGGCTGAAACTATTGAGATAATGAAAGCAAGATGTTTATGGCAATGAATTGTTTTTATTGGAGCGAGGTTGAGAGTGCATTAGTCACATAACCTTCTGTTCTAAGAAGACCTTGAAAAATTTTATGCCAATACTTGCCAGATAGTACTTAGAAAAGTGTCTGTGTGGAACTAGAAGACCTCTAATAAGATGTTTGACTGGAAGCTATCCAATTTTGGTTTCCATAGTTGTTGGCATTAAAGTGAATGTAGTCAGTGGAATGAAATTTCATGGACCTGGAAACAGAATATTCTCGAGAAAATGCTTAGCTGTTGAATTTGGTTTTCAAGAGTGGTTCCCTCTTCCAATCAGATTCTCCTTCACGGTTTATTTGAGGGTGTATTCAGTGATTGGGGATTCACTTGTGGGCGATGAAAATTTATTTATTTTACATTTTTAGACTTGCAAGTTTCAACCCAATATAAATAAAATATTCAATGATTTTTTTCCTTTGAAAAATATGTCCTTATATTTCAGATGCATATCTAGGTGGCTTGTCAAATTAACCATTTGGCTGAAGTCTCAATAGATAACCTGAGCTCAACTTGCATTTTAAACCACAGTAATCAACCTTAATGTTTGTTTGAAAGTTAGGATAAGCTCACTCAGGACCTATGTAGTGTACATGAAATTCTCTCACCAGAGTAGGATAACCAGGTCCTTTTCCTGTGCCGCCTGTGGTTTCCCTGATATCTGGTACTCTTGACGTCGCAGCTAAGGTTAAGAGGAGGTTGCCCAGAGGTATCCACTGGGGTCTTAACTCAGGTCCACCAGTCAGTAGCCCAGCGCTCTGCTCACTGGACTACCATGCCCTTTGATTTTGACATGGACCCAAAATGTTAACTAAATGCATGTGCAGAATGCTGCCATAATATAAATCTAAATTAACCAATCTAATCTAAATGAGAGTTGGCAGTTGAAAAGCTATAAAGATGATTCCTTGGGGGTCAATGTATTCCAGTCTATCTCCTGCCTGTCATACTCCCCTCCTTGATGATCTTTCTCCTAGTGTGAAGTAGTTCCTATGCCATCAAGGCTACCGAACATAAGGAAATCTTGCAAAAGCCATGAGATTTTTATTTGGTAATGGAATATATGGTAAGACAAAGTTGATTTAAGTTTTTGACCTCTCTCTTCCTTGACAAGGTTTGATTCTAAACATGTTCTAAGGAGGAAGGTCATTTTTTCAAAAGTAATGATTAACTCTTTGTTAGTGAATTCATTTCAACAAATTTGATTACATCCTTTTTTAAAACAAAAATTAGTGAAGTATATAGTATATTTAATTTATTCACTTATTTAAGGTAGCATTATTTGGAAGCTGTGCATTCATGCTTTCCACTTCAATTCTGAGGAAAGGTGAGTTAGAAGGCTCTTGATCTGAAGAAGTAAGGGTGTAATGAAATCAAAATTAATGTGGCATCCCTAGCTTTCATTTTTTGCATTTATCTTAATTTGTCATTGTGATATGTTTGTGTCACTTGGTCCTCCACTTGTGGTCTCCTGGCCATCTTTTCTTCAATGTTACATAGGCCCTCATGTTCTATGTTCAATCTGATTTTCTCTTGCCTAGTTAACAAGCTCTCTTTTTGTCCTCTCTCTCTGGTGTTCCTATGGGCTGAACTATTAGCTGAAGGATGGGCTGATTCAAATATGGGTGAGACCTTTTGGATGCTCCCATCCGTATCCTAACTATTATTCCTTGAGGAGCATAACTTTTCTCTCTCTTTCAGCAGTTCTTTGGTTCGAAGGTTGCCGTTTTCCTTTGTTTAAGTTAGGTGCGTACCATCCCACTTTTGAGTATGGGTTTGATTTCCCTTTGCATTGAACAGCCATCTTGTGTATCTCCAATCTGGTTTTGTAATTGCCAATCTTTCATGATCTATTAGTTGAATAATCTAACATGAGGCATCCATCACACCTTGTTTGCAATGTTAATTTTCTTTATTCTAACATAAATATGTGCATATACATCCACCATTATAGTAGTCTGTGGCATCATATGGTAAAATATCCCATTCTGCGAAGTAATTATTTAATATATGAACAAAGTGTTAAATTTGAACATTTAGGGCATTAAGTCCAGTCCCAAATATATTGCAGAGAGCTGCTCACTTTTGACCTCTATATTGGGAGGGGGGGAGGAGTTATGATTTCATGGCCATGTCATGGGTCTGTAAACATCCACAATTGAATTTTCTAACCCACAAGTCTAATGTCTGCCTGCATTCAACTTGCCAATTCATTTTCACAGTCATCAAACCATGGCACTAATGTGTCGCCAAGATTAAAAAGAGCTCATATAGGACTGACACCAAATTAGACTGATGTAATGCAACCCAGAAAATTTATGAATTTTGTAATCAACAGTATGCTACATGTACTAGTGGAAATGTGAGAAAATAAGCATCTTAACCCAATAATGCGAAAGATTTATAATGTTGAATTTCACTGAAACTGAATTTAATCACCACTGTATGTCACTTATTATTTTCTCTCTCAAAAATATCATGACTAGCAATTTTCATTTCATTAATATATCCCTTCCCTATCCTTAAGGAAATATCTACTGGGTTCAGAAGAGTAACCTTACCATCCCCAACTGTACTGGACTAATGCCATTGGAATCCTACTTCAACTCACCAGTTCCTACCCCACATACTATAGTAGGACTATCGCACTTGCCTGGTTTTAATTATAAATGCATCTCCATAAAAATCTGAGAGAAATACTGCATTAGTTGAAATATAATACATAATGATAGATTCATAAGTTTTCATGAAATAGTCCTCACTGTAATATTTTTTGAGTGGAAGTAACAGAGGAATTATTAACCGAGGCTGAACCCACACACTAAATTGGGAAATTTTAAATAGAGGAATGTGATATATCATAAAAGCTAGTTACTAACTACTGCTGAGGGCTTGCAAACTTTTTCCCATGCTACACCAACTTGCTTCCCTCCATTCTTTTCACCCTTTCCCATATTTTGTCAATTGTGCTGTCTATGAAAGTTGTTCTTAGCCTGATGAAGGTGACCTAATCAACAATAGATCATGTTAGCCCTTTAATCTCATAACACCCCTCCTCTTGTGTCCATCATTCGTTCCTCAGTGACTTGTATCTTTGCCACTCCAAAACCTTGGTGCAATCAGCTTTCTCAACTACACTATCTATTGTCTCCATTTGTTCATGTACGCCTATCTTGGGTAGCCCTTTTAGTGGGAGTGGAGGTCGGTTTTATTCTACTTTAAACATCGGAATGTATTTCTATAGGGGCATACAATTTTGGTTTTAAAAAAGGGCCATTGTCAACACCAAACAAATCGAAGATTAACAATTGAGTCGTCATACAACAAGTTGAGAATAAAAGTTACTCCAATTACTATATACATTTGGTATCTTTACCACAATCATGCTTATAATGTATTATCATTACACTGTGCCAAAACATCGGCAATCAACCTTCCTTCAGACAGTTTTAAATGGGGAATTCAGGCATCTTATGACCTGTCTGTCACAAGGCTCTCTTTTAAAACACACTACTAGGGCAACACAAAGTTCCTTAACTTCATCAATATTAATGTTTGGTTTTTTTCCAATCTTCTATCACGCAATAGCACAACCCAGTGATTTCTACATGGAATTCCAGAATGGGCCCACAGTGGACCCCAGATCCTGGTAAGTTAGCCCAGTCACCATCTTTGGGGAGTACAGACTCGGGTAGAAGACATAGCGAGGGCACACAGTGATTTACGTATGCAAGAGGTAATACATACATTTCTCATACATATCCTAGCTGTAAAAAATAAGCAAGCTTAACCACTCACGTTCCAAAATTTCCTTCCCGCTAAAAACCTTGGTAATCATCCATTTCGGTGGGTCAATCAATGAACATTTACTTTCACCATTCCCACAATCAGTCGCCCACTTATATGGTATTCTTCTTCATAACTCTCAAACCACATTATTTGCCAAAACCCACCAAAATAACCCCATACTTGTATTCTGGCATGAAACCTTGAGAAATATGGACACGTTCAATCAAGGGGTAGGAGCTTTCACTGCTTTAACAATGCATTTCTATAGCCTTTCCCTTAATTAAGCATTCCTACTCCCGTATTGGATATTTTAACGGCTCTTCCTCCTTACCTCCACTACGGCAGCACGTACTACAGCCATATATCCTTCGAGTATTGTACTGCACTAGTGACCTCGCTAAGCAGTCCACACAGCATCAAAGTTTACTTCGCATGAACTTTCCTAATTACTCCCCCCCGATAGTCTTAGCCCAAGTCATATCTCCCGGAGCAAGACATTTTCGGTTACGCTGTGTGCAGCCATTTACAGATAGTTTAGCACTCAAGTATCAACAAAAACGTTAAATTTCTTTAATTATCTCTGCATCCACTTTCTCATGTTCAACTTTTGTTGTACGACAATCGAGCAGTTGTTTATCATGAGGTGACTCACGCGCTGTTATTCACCTTGATGACTAAACACCTTCATTTGCTCATAACATTCATGTCATTTGGAATGAAAAAATTGACTAGCATGCAATGCTATGACATTTTTCTATCAATTACGTCATGACGGAAAAACTAATTCTACCATTGCTATGATCTACAGCGACTTTAACGAGAAACAGGGAAATTTTCACGTTGTGGATCCAAATATATACTGTAAAACCCTGTTTCTTACATTTGTACACTCATGGTCTAACATCGAAAATTCTCGAAGTCTACCACATTATAAAAAAATTAGTGCTGTGCGTTAGTCAACTCGATCATCGTAACAGAGTTCGCTATTTTCAAATCTGTAGTTAATTACTACAAAAAAGAAATGAAGTACTTCAATGATCTGAAAGGCAGGAAATTAATGTTAAATTGTCTATTTTTGGAATGAACTCGAAAGTTCAATCGTGGATAAATAATTATTCTTGCATGGTTCGGTGGATTTGTGATGGCGCTACCGTCGCTTTCTGGTGGCGCTGATAGCTTCGATAGTGCAGTTGAATTGAAATCAACAATTAAATGTGTGCTGCACGCCTACCGTTGAAGGAAATTGGTTGAGCTTGTAGCTGCAGTTTGGGTATACATTTGTCGTTAATCCATTAAGTATTTTTCCACATAATGTCCTTTCTTTGAATCTTAATTCCTTATAAATATGTTGTTTAGGATACTACAACAAGGAAATGGATGTCAAGTGCAATTTCGCCGATTCAGTAACTGAAGAAAAAGTCTCTAGTGATAAATGCACCACTCCAAAGGACAGAGTAATTGACTTATTGGACGAAGTAGATAGACATGTAGATATATTGAGGCGTGATTTGTTGCTTCTCGATGAGAAAAAAGATGAACTGCTCACAACGCTGGATACTATTCGACATTGTGATCTAGTGGCACAACTTTCAACTGGTAAGCCTACTATTTTTGAATTTTTGCTGCACACATCATGCCCTTGGTGATTTTATACTTACGGCATTTCGTTTATATTTTCAGATGAAAGCTCCGAGATTGAAGAATATGCGGATCGACTGGTTAGAACGTGCTCGGCTATAGATATTAAAGTTACCACGCATCGGGATCAACAGCAGGAAGATGCATTATTTCAAGTGAGTGTCCAAATCGTGGGAAGATTTTCTGTTGTAATGATTAACATTTGCTGATGGCAAAGGGTTTACCTGTTTTAAGATTTTAAATGTGTTTAGCAATGCATATCCTCTGCTATTATCATTATCTTGGTGCCTGTAGTTGTTAGTACTTCATATACTAGTTCTTGAAAGAAATGTAAGAGATACTTACAGGTTTTATCAAGTGAAGTTATACTTTATTTTCCATCAATTTTATCGGTTTGATCATATTTTTCAATCTTTTGTTGGTATCATTGAACTGAACATTTACTGATCCGACCAAGAGAGAGTCGTGGGCCAAGTTCAGTATACTAGTTAAGCAGAGGTGATTATCCTATGTTCAAGCCATGACATGAGTAGTAGTGTATTTGTGAAACGTAACGTTTAATGTATTGTATCACTTAGGAATGTTGTAATAATCTAGGTGGTTTAGGTGGAAGGTCAAGTATTGAGATATATCTCCATGTAGCCTTATTTTTGCTCACAGGTGAACAGGTTAATTGATTCCTTGGTGTTAGTGTTACGCTCCGACCCGAAGTCTGCCCGTGCCCGCTGCCTGTCTTATGTGAGTGCTTGCAGCAATCGCGGTACGTCGTGCAAGGCCATCGAGGTGGATGCAGAAGAGGAGGAAGAGGAGGAAGCGGCTTCGTCATCATCTCAGCAGCAATTCATCCCTGATGCCGTCTTTGAGGAAGTCATGTTTTTATGCACACCTGACGATCGCAAGAGGGTTCAGCGACGTCTTCATGGTCTGCTGTCATACATAGAACGGGAGATGGTTCCTTTATTGCCAACGACACTGTGATTCCCCGAGCCCAAAATGTGCTACCACCTTAGCCTGGAGACTGCTTGAAACTTAAGCTGATGAATCACCAGGTAGGCCGCTATAACCAAAGTTCAAACCTGGGAGGATTTGGCCATCTGCATCAAGCCTAAGTAGACATTTCTTCATTATTCCATGCCAAAAATTTGTAAACCAAATTTAATTCCATTTTGAAATGTACCTATGACTTGTATTATTGCTTAGATTTTATTTTCCTGTGCAACATTAATACCTGTTTCTGGTAAAAGTGATAAGACACTGTGATTAATTTGATGCATTATTTCCTGTTGACTTAAAGTTTGTAATGATTTTAAGTCAGATTGTCTATTAAGTGTCCCGCCAAACACAGGAAATCGAGGATGTACTCTTTATTGTTATTCGTACCTGTTCTTATAAGTTTTGTTTGTATCTAAGACTGAAATTGATAGATTCTCTTCTCATGTAAGTTTGTTAATTTACCAAAGTTAAAATTATGGATAATTGAAAGTAATTTTTCACGTATGTTATTTACTTTCATGTTTCATCCCTAAGACAGATGGCTATTTGCTCTTAATTACTGCATAATAGTTCCAATGTAATGGAGGAATGAATTACTAAATGAAATATCATGCTATCTAATTCTTTGCATTATTTAACCTGTACGAGAATCCTTACAAATAATCTCCTGTTCAACCAGAGCATTGTGATTATGCAACGTCTCTCTGCCCAGGACATAAAAATTATTTTTGCAGGTTCACCTGCCTGTTAAACATTTCATGTCATCAGGTGTTCCTATTATAATGTGCCTTGTTTATCATCGTTTTATATGATATTTCTAGTTATAGAGTAAAATTCTCAGTTGTCATGGTCAAGGTAATAGTCGACGTAGAGTTCAACTATAATTATATTGTGTACATTGATTTATTTGTAGGTTTTACTTAAAATGAATATCCGTATATAGTTGTCTGAAGCCATTTCCAGTAAAGATGTAATTTCAAAATTTGAGATATTTCACTATCGGACAATGTCGTAGTTCCACAATTTTACTCTTTTACCTTTGAATGTTGGCAGATTCCTGTAAGGTAATCCCTATAAATATTTGATCTAATTTTCAATTGAGTGTACTGGAAAGGAAATCTAATACCAAGTGTCACTATAATTCAAGCACTTTAACTATCTCTCCCTGACATCAATTTTCCCCTATAACCATCAACACCAAATCCTCATTTCCCTTAGTAAAAGTATAATAAGTAATAAGGCAAAATAAAATATAAAATCTATCACTCCTTGTTAATTGCCTAGTTGACATATTATATAGTCACCTTGTATCAACACAATTTTTATTCTGAAGTTTTTTATTGCTATATCCTTTCTTTTAAAACCTTCAAGAGATTCACCAGGTACCCTTTTGTAGTCCACAGCTGGAGATAACTGAGTGAGACTTCTTTCTCCCTTCCATCAGTTCAGCTGGTGACATTCCAGACTTAAGGGTATATTCCTCTAAGCCAGCTGCTCCAAGTTGAGATCTTTAGTCGGTTCTTTTTGTGATATCCATTGCCTTATCTTCATTGAATTGGGGGGTAATGAAGGCTATCCTTCTTTCAAATCCACATTCCTGTGCAAAATCTTTGACCATCAGCACGTAAGGAATGCTGAAGTATGCTTAGATTTTTTACACATTCCCTTAGCTGGCAGAGCAAAGATTTTCCTCATGTGGAACTAGTGTAATATTGAAACATGTATACAACAAATTGATAACAGTGTAATATACATGTATGGAAATATATTTTGAAAGGAGAAAAGGGAATCCACCCTTCCCTGAAATATACTAGGTCCCCTATAGAAAAAAGCAATTGGAATTACGTGGGACCTTGGCGTAGCACATGAAGATAATTACTAAGGTCACTCTTGTCCTGTTAGTTTGGAAAACTTGTTTTTATGTAATGGGTTGACATGTTATCAGCTTTCACAATGTTAGAGTAAACAAATCATGATTCCAAAACGATACATAAAATATGCAATGCCATATTCATATGAACTGGCTTGTTTTGAAATAAAATGCTGTTAATTTCATCCAGCCTTTACATGATCAGCTTATCTTTTTCAACCATAAAGGAAGCTTCTATCAATATTGGTGCCATCCTGAACTTAAAAAAAAAAATCATGCCAAAATGCTGTCATGACCATGAAAAGGATGTCCCAAAAAATGTTTATTTTGCTTTGTGAAGGGTAAAAGTTAGCTTGAGCATTGTGAAGATATGGGATGTTAAGTAGGAACTAGTTGGGTAATTACACTGCATCTCTGGTTGAACAACCCTCCGGAAATATGATTTATAAAAATTTAATTTCAGTAAGATTGGAAGGCTTAACTAGGAGATGTAAAATTCCTTTAAAATAACTGCCATTATTATGTTTTTCATTTTTGGAACAGTGGTATGAAATTATTGGAGAAATGTTCCCCATTTGGTGCTGCTATTTTCAAGGCAAAATTCTCCTCCATTGGCAAGTAACAGACATCCACAAATTCATTGATTTTCTTTCTTGGGTTGTTTATTACAAATATGCCACAAATTATGATCACGTGAGAGCTTTTGTGACTTTGCGAAGGCTTCACAGAAAAAGCCAGGGAATGTATGGCTGGGATTTCCAAACGTGGAGCCTTTAATGTGAAACTGCTTAAAAATATAACTCAATTAACTTATTTTTGCATTGAGAGGCCAACTGCAGAAACGTTCTTTTACTATTTAAAACAAGCACAAGAATTTAAAACATAAATGTAAAACCTAATTGTGTCGGTAAATTGATTTAAAACTGCAGCGTGGAAGCATTTTTTATGCACATGCTATATTCATTTTTAATACACAAAATGTCATGGCAGAAACTCATTAGGTGTCAGCGTGAAGAAAAACTTAAAAACAATAGAAAGCTTGCAGCACCTTGGTCGTTGCGTGGTTATTATTGGCTCTTGTCGAAATCATGATGTTTCTGCTGATCACTGTTAACCGCTCTCGCTACATTTTAACCACAACGTCATGCCCCGTGCAGTGACGGCTGCACAAGGCCCCACTCACTAGTTAGACCTCCTTTGTTAAGCCACTAATGATGTTGGAACTCACCAATTCACTCTTGAAATTTGTTCACAGCATGGCCCAGTGATGAGATCAGTCAACTATAAAAAGGAAAGTCGCCCTGTTTAATTCCTGGAGATGTGTATTTTTTTGCTAAATATCTTGAGCCTCATCTTCGTTGTATACCCTCAGTTTTTCTAGAAACCAATGTCCATGTTTTGCACAACTTATCAATTAACTGGCCTATAGAGCTCATCATTAATGTCTGCTTGTGGTTTTAAAAAAACACTAACATTTAATCACAATAAACTCTTGGAAATTTGCCTCCAAATTTCCAAGACAGTTTATTGTGATTAAATTAGTTATTGCCTCCATTTGTCTGCTTGTAAACCTGTGTGTAAAAATGTTGTGACTTGTGTTTGGATCATTTTCAAAAGTGATCATGGCAAATTTCCACATTCAAGTATATTATTTTTAATTACATGTCATGCTCATTCTTAATGGCACATCCCTCATTCTAAGAAATGATGAGCATTGAAGTAAACAAAAAAATTGTTAATAAAACAAAACAGTGTTAAAAATAATGACTTTAGAATTTTGTATACTTTCTGTCTTGATTATGTGAAAGTTACTATTTATTGAAAAATGTTCTGCAGTTTTGGCTCATCTGTCTGAAATATGAATACATACTTTTGCCTTTCTGACTAACAATTGCTGCTTTTCCACACTTACCTCTCTCCTACCTTTCATATATCCGTCAGTGTTGGTGACTTTATCTATCTCAATCATCACAAAGGCATCCAACTTACTTTTAGATTATTTTGCTGGGGCATTTAAGATATCTTTGCTTTATGATTATTAGGTTTTGAACATTCTTGGGGATTTTTACCTTAAATTAACCATACATTAGAGGACAAAGATGTTTCCACAGGATCATGAGATAGCCAGTGTGTTGTGGGGAATGTGAAGTAGGTATTGCATCTGAAATTGCAGATTTGAAATGCAATTCTTTATTTGAGGAATAGCTAAATGAGAGATAGTAAACAAAATTGAATTCTTAATTATGTACAATTCTCTTAAGCCTAGACTTTGCGACAGCGCTGAGCCCTATTTGGGATTAAAACTGAAATTGATCATCTTAATTGGAGGTGACTTCTATGGTGGAAATAGTGAGATTTAATGATTCCCATTGTGAGAAGTCGACATACATACAATATTAGTGATGACCATCAACAACAGTTAACTGACTGGAATCATGAAAAAAGAGTCTGAGATCAGGGAAACTGCATGAAACATTTGAATTTCTTATTTCTTCATAATAGGAGTTAGAAATTATTTCATTATCGATGTTTAGAAGGGCTTAAGCTGTGCACCCAGTTAATGCAAATATAGTTAATATTAGTACTTAATGTTTGCCAATTGAGAGTTAAGACATGTTCATAAGTTGGTCAGAAGTTGAATAATCACAGGGAAAGTTAAGGGTCAGTGATGTGATTATAGGATTATAGTAAATTATATATAGCAACTACTACAGCTCTGCTAAAGTGTGTTAAGCTAGCTGCTGCCATTGGAGCTCCACAATTTTTTCAAATAAGGTTTTATCCTCATCTTTCCATCGTATAGCTAATTCAGTTGAAGACATAAGATTTTAGGGAGACTTGCAGTAAAAAGTGAGACAAGTGTAGCAAAATTGAACCTCATCCCAATGCTAACCCCCTTTAGATGAGCTGCGGCCCACAGATTATGCTATCAAAGTCAACTGCTCCACATTTCACCTGCCAAGCAAGCCCATGAGTTCCTGGGCTGATTTGACCCACAGTCTCCCAAAAGAAAACATAAATTCAGCGAGTGCAACGGAATCTGATGATAAAAAGTACAACAGTGATTTAGTAAGTTTTATTTGAGATAACAAAATATTACAAAAAGTACAAAGTAGTAATGTAATAAAATATTTGCTCACAAAAATTTGTGTAAGTGCTGTTTTTAATAAATAATAATATTTATATATAAAATATAAACAAGTTAGTATAGATAATTTTAAGTTTAGATTGAGAAGGGAATTGAATTAAATTCCTGGTGTGCCAAATTACTCTAGAGAGCACATGGTTTACTGCCTCCCTTAAATCTCCAGGACGGAGCTGCCATGACTCACAACAGAGAGTCATTATTATTTTTCTCTCACAACTGAATGTTAATAAATGTAATTCCATGAAAAATTATTTGTTCTGGCTGGGATGTGTGCTTTCTATTACAGGAATGTATTGTTATAGCATTGTAAATTGTTTTTATACTGTAATTACTTATCAGATGAAAAAAAACTTCATTCTGTCATACCGAGCTGTTGATAAAATCTCTCTAGGTCCACAAAATTGGTATCCATTGTGCATGTTCTTAAAAGAGTGGAAATTTAAGAATCTGAAAATAACTTTTTCTGTGATAGATGCAGGTCAAGGGACAGAAGTTTAGTTTGTGGTCATTATTTGGTAGCATTACCTCAATCTAGGAAAGGTATTAAGTTTAGGAATAATCAAAATATAAAATCCATTGATATATATATATATATATATATATATATATATATATATATATATATATATATATATATATATATATATATGGAATATTGCATGGTGCTCAAAAGAAAATCCATTAAATTTCTGAATTCATTATTGTTAGGCATATATAGTCGGGGCTACAAAAACCTTGCATGTATATATTTCAATACATGCCAGTATATGTTGCCAGTCGTCTAAAATTATGACATTTTAGATGACTTATTTTAAACTTTGAATTCTGGGACCTAATTGTTCTTCCACTTCATATTTGTAGAAGAAATCATGCTTTATAAGAGCAAGGTAGATGTGAAGCTCTCTTGGAATGGTATGAACTTAAACAAAACCGGATAGTTAATTCGTGTACTAAAATGCCCACAACCATAATAAAAGTTACAAAATTAGACTGATTCCAAAAATCTTCATAAAAAACTAAGGCTATTTTTTAATTCATCACAGCACTTAAGCATTTCACAAGCATTTAGTTTCCCATACCTCAATCCAATGGGTAGTATCTTGTTCACACAGTAAATGCAAGTAGTCAATGGACGGAATAGATTAAAACCATTAAATGATTTGGCAGCCAAGGTACAAAAATCATGTTTCTTTCTTAAGCCATGCCCTTGTCCTATAACTGTCTTGACCACTACGTAGGCCCTGGCATGTAGCCTGACACATGTGAAACCAATATAATTTAACACGGTTTCTTCTTTGCTTCATTGCTGGCCCAATCAGACTTATCCAGAGAATTACATATTAGGCACTTCAAAGGTCATGGATATCTTTGGCAAACAGATGTACATTAAAACAACCCGAGTATCCAACGGCATCATCCATACGCACATGTTCTTTTGAGTCAATAACATGGCAGTAGCCAATAACAACATACTCAATTTGCAATAAATATTCTTAACACTCCACCCACACTGTGTGCTTAACTGTAGCTAGGGGAAAAGTTCATTCTTCTACGACGTTACATATTTAAACTGAAGAAGTGTACATTGGAGGCCTGTTACAGCAACTGACAAGCACCATCCAAAACCCCTCCCAGCTTCCTGGCAAGACCTGAGCTGCCTCGCCTCGACCCCGTTTGGCCCTTGCGCAGCACTACGGTTTCACGCATGGTAGGGGATCGACTTGAGTTCAGCTTACCCTGCGGTGCCCCTGTGGGAAGATGTTTTTTAGTTTATCACCAAGAAAAGCGTTTGGGATTTTCCCTGCAGTAGCATATCTCATAATAATGTAAGAGGCATTGGAAATATTCAGTTATTCTTAATTTAAATTTTAACATAGGAAAATTTTTTCTTTCAGATAGTCATGCAGTTAAAACAGCACTGTAATACGCCCATTCTCTTTCAAGCTTATTCATAGTATTTGACTCTTTCCCTGCACCATTATGACTGCTTACACCATGTGTTCCCCAAAAAACCACTTAAGTATATTAATATGAAATATGTCTTAAGTCCGATCATTATTTTGCCTTAAACAGGATGCAGTGCCAAGATATTCGTATAATCCACAATTCATCCTGCATTGAATAGCCCTTGTCCTTGGGATCAAAGTGATCATCAAACCATTGAACTAACATGTATCATATCTCTTATTGTCCATGCATGCTAACCTCTCCAATCAATTCCAGAGGAAACTTTAATCCCCAAGGGTCATTGATATATCAGAGGATTAATTTTACACGTGTGTTGTGATAACATTCACTTATTCCAAAACAGTACTTCCCCAATATTCCTTCAAAAGCGATGTTGATTCCTTCAAATATGAGACATTTGGATATTCATTAAATTTCCAGTATTCCTTCTAAACATAAATCCTCGAAATTGCAATATTTTACTCTCCCAATTTTACTTTGAGGCATTATCATGTTTCCTGTATCACTCTGCAGTATAGGGGTTGAAAAAAAGCATTGTCTCAACTATAATGAAACCCTGGACATTGCTGAAATTTTTTTCTTCAACTCTTTCCCTTCTATGGACTTTCACAATGACAACTTACCCACACTCCACATGGTCCCATGTATTTGGCGATGCATCTCATTTCCATGGATACTGTTGTCATTGTCATGGTACATTTCGTCTTCTCTCATGGCAGCGGCGCATCTCTGGGCAAGATAAGTGAAGGGTGCTGAGACGCCAATCCCCTCTCGCACCGAGGTTCGGAATAGAGGGCAACCTAGAGCCTGGGCCAACCGACTTGCCTCATCACTGGACATGAAAAGAATTCACAAAATGATGGATATGCAATTGAAGAGTGGTGCATTTTCATATCTGGCCACAGATGCTTATTTAAACAATGTGGCCACTGCACAAGACTTAAAGATCAGAAATATGGATGATGTGACACCATTAGCACCAAGAAGAAGAAGCCATGTGCAGAACCAATCGCATGTTTCTGTTAAGTTAATATATAGAATTACCAGGATTGATTTTGTTTCATGCATGGATGCATGCCAGAATTGCTGCAAAGCGAGCATTAATTGAATATAACATACCAAATAATTGTGAAACTATATAGTTACCCTTAGCTTAAAGGTATTAGGCTCAACTTTATGGAACTTCATTATGTGACAGCGATACAACAAAGCTTTATAAGTTCCACAATTTTTCCTTCAAGCAACCAGTTTAGCCGACAAAAAAATTGTACAAACACAGAGTCATGCTTAATCACTGATGAGACAAAGTTGTTGTTTCTATGGAGCATCGTCTCATGCTTATCTGCATGGCGAAGGAAAAACTTCAATTCAACTACATCAAAGCAAGATTTTCAGAGTGTATTGGGAGATAGAGAAGTGGTCATGCTCCACAGAACATAGTGATTTCCTTCATGTTAACCGAAACTGGCGCAATAATGCAATCCAAGGCATCAAGAGACAAGGGCCACTCACTCAAGTACCACACACTGGTCAACCACATCAATCTTGTTCTGCACAAGTGCCATTGGAATATCCCCACATTCCTCCTCCACCTGCAGGAGAAAACAACATTGAAACAATAAAAATTTGCAAGTTAGGGAAGTGGATAATGGATTGCATATTATTATGCATCACAAAAATAACAAATGGGATGCTACCAGATGGTCAACTCTAAGAAGCTAAGTCACTCAGAAATACAAGATGTCTTTTCTTTACAACAGGGATATATCATCAGGAGATGTACATTATGATACTTCACTTTCCCTGACCATTACTGTATGAGGGAAATCAATGCTGCTCCTCATTATTTAGAACTTCATCACTCAAGGATTTTTGATTACATCAGCACTGAGTTAACATTTGTTATACCACAGTCACAATGTGATGAGAGAATTTAATGAACAGCTGTAACATCACAAATGAAATTTAGAGAACTTCAGCTGCACTAATAAATGATAATATCCTTCAATGCACTTAATGGGTGGTGATATATTCATAAAATTAAAGTTTTACTGTTTTTTAGTTTCATACAAATTTTAAATTGTATACACTTATACGAGGGTCATCCGGAAAGTAGTACCCGTTCGTGCCGCATGAAGTGCTGACGACGCGAGTAGCCGCTGGACGAGGTCAGATAGCTTCAGTGGCTTGTCTGCCTTCTCTGAGCCAAGTTGCGTGACGCTAGCATTGCCTGTGTTGTTTCTGTGATTGTTTACAATGTTTAAAAAAATTGAGAACGCCGCCAGTTGTGAAGTGAGGGCAGTGATTAAATTCCTCAATGCAAGAAACGTTCGCCCATGTGATATTCATCGCCAATTAAAGGAGGTGTATGGAGACAATGTAATGGACGAGTCGTCTGTTCGGCGGTGGTGTCGCAACTTCAACATGGGGAGGGGGAACACACACGACGATGAGCGTTCGGGGAGACCGTCTGTCATTACAGACCAACTGGTGAGCTCAGTTGACAAATTCGTGAGGAACGATCGGCGCGTCACAATTGATGACATCTGTGAGCATTTTCCCAATGTTTCTCGAACAATTGTTCATGAAATTGTTAAACACCATCTGCATTATGCAAAAATTTGTGCAAGATGGGTCCCTCGCGTATCTCAATGAGCTGGCGGCGAAGGACTATGCAGCAGGAATACAGAAACTTGTCACACGTTATGACAAATGCCTTAATTTGCTTGGAGATTATGTTGAGAAGTAGTTTAAAGTATCCTCTTTCAAATAAAAATTTTTATGTTTGTTAATATTTACTTTTGTGTCTTTATTTCACGAACGGGTACTACTTTCCGGATGACCCTCTTATTATCTTTTTCTTGTACAGGGCCACAAATCATTTGTAAAATATTTCCATCTTAAAAATGTATATCAATGGCATGAGCATTATTTTTGAAAATCATGGCTTTTGAACACTATAGGGTTAATTACTGACATTGACCATTATCCAGTTAATGCCAAATCAATAATTACAATTCAGGCCATTTAGAATATCTATAATAATTAAAATTCCAAAAAATTGTACTGCTCTGTAATTAACAAAAACTTTTCTAACTACAATGTGGAGTTATCTTCATAAGTAAAATGTATACATCACATACTTACTTGGCAGACTTTTTGTACTAAGGGTTTAATATAATTATGCCCGCATATTTACTCAGAACTCAAAAGTGTCTCTTATTAGTATAGATCAAGTTCCATCTTGTTAAACTACACCAGGTACTTGCCACAAAATTCTACTAAATACACTTTGCGGCAGTTTCTAACAAATTTGGCTCTTTACGGGAACAATTTTACATTGACCTTATGCAGAGAGCACAGTAGTATATTTCTGTAATTTCTTAGGGATATTCTCAAATCCATAAGTATTGATCACTGTTAAAAATATGCTTAAACAGAATTATTCATTTATTTGATAGATGAAATGAGAAATTAATATATTTTCACAATAAAATCTGGACATCAAACCAATTGTGTGATAACTATTAGTGTACATCGTAAAGTTATTCAGAGGCAATACATCTGTGTCCTCTGTTTATTACAAATTGTCCAGCTGTCTTAAATATATTTCTTTCTGATGTCACCAGTTGGTCATCCTCCATTGAAGAAGGAGAGAGTACACACCTTTTGAGACTTAAACTTAGCTTATACTACAGTCTGCATCATGAAAGGAAGTACCATGGAATATTCTTTCACTTGCACAATAGTTTGTAGGAGTAGATCATTGACTCCACTAGTGACAGACTTACCTTCCTCTTCCACATAGGCACCGCGAGGAATGACAGACGGTCTGTGGCAGAGAAGGCTAAGAGGCAGGCATGGGCACCGCGGTAGTATGCCTTGGTGAGTGCATCAAACTCCTCTTGTCCTGCTGTGTCCCACAACATTAGGCGTATTAACTCTCCCCCAGGGGAAATCCTGGTCATCAATTGGATAGAACAAATTTTTAATGGTGTTAGATACTGTTGTAATGGTTACATGAGTCAATTTCATGGCTTATTCTTGACATTTTTTTTACCAGTTGTAAGTTCGCGTTCAATAAATACATATTTTGTGAGCTAGCAATAGCTCCTTAGGTTTGGAGCACAATGAGAGACACCGCTGCACCAGTGAGAGGGCAGTGTAGGGATGGTGGAATACATAAAGGGGGGATGTGAAATGGATAGATGGTAACTGCAGAGACTGCCCATTCTGCATGAAAAATTAACTTTCTTAACTGTGTGATCCCTCCATATATGGCATCATGCAGCATGCCTAACTTACTTAATCTGCCGATAACAGAGGGAAATGAAATGGTGTAGTTACTTAAATACCCCTGGAGTACCCTTTAAATTATACAATAATATTCAAAGCCCATTCAGTAATCATTTTCACAACAGTTCCATGGCGTGCACTCACTATTATTTTGTTGAAATTCGACATTTCCTTGACAAAAAAAATCAGCTTTAATAGATTTATACATTTCGGAATAAATAAAAGTCTGAAAATGTGTAAAAATAAACCAATAATATAGTCAAATAGCAGCAGGCTAGGTATATTTAGTTATATTCGGGTAGTGTTTTAACCATCAACTATAAACGTTTTTAGATTTTTTGGAATTAATCAAGGAACAGATATTTAAATTTGCATGCAGGTAATTACGTGGGCAAGTAAAATGGATTGAGATGAGATACACTGTAAAAATCACTGGATATTAACCAAAATATGTGCCCGTTTTCACCAGCAACGACCATGGCATGATTACCGGTCATGTCCTCATTTGGCCATTGTTTACATTCCACAAGCGATATTGAACGGATCGATGGAATAGTGAACGCGCGCGACGCCGTTTTAGCAAAGGAGGGGGGCCAAGGGTTCGAACTCACTCTATCTGTCTTTCGAGGAAGTCCACTCCAATGGTCTTCTTGTAATCTTTGGTGAAGGTCCCCTTGCAGAAGCGCTGGATCATGCTCGACTTGCCAACAGCACCATTTCCCACAATCACCACCTGTTGACACACCAAAGGAGCAGTGAAAGGGAGAGAAAGCCACGAACGATAAGCACATGAGAGAACAACATAAACGATCTATGGCGTGGAGTGAGCGAAATAATTTCGTGATCCATCCGCATATGTTATATCGGACCCATTTCCATCACCCCTCCAAGACTTAGGACATTTTGTACTGACTAAAGGACTCGGTCACCAAATCTTGCTGTCGGAGTCCATGGGGCAATATATAAGAATTTGTCAGTGAAATCAGGCAGAGGGGCTTGAAATTATTTGTATGACTTGGATAAGTAAGGGCGACTTAAGGAATAAAAGAGAGAATTGGAACAATGCCGCTCCGTCAGAAACTTGAAATACAAACAACAATTTGGCACTGCATCAAGTGCAAAAGATGACTATTCACAAGAATCATTCGAAATATGAGACTTACAAGTATTGGCATTAGAAGTTTACATAGGCGGTCAGGCACTTGAATTGCGCTACCGCGGGGTCCTTTCTACCAAATTTTCACCTCCATAGCTTCATTATAATTTTCATAAAAGGTACTCCATAATTTAGCATTAATTAGAAAAAGGTCACTATCATACATTGTATTCCTTTTCGACGTATTCTAAAAAAAGGTAGGCTTGGGAGGTATGCAAAATACAGAAGAAGTAAATAAAAACCCCTATAATCCCGACCTTAATTTTCTTCACTGACATTCCTTCAACTGTCCTCATTAGGACTACAGTTGAAGGTAAAGTTTCCTCACCTTGATCGCAACTTCTAGATCCTCTTCCCTCATGACTTCTGGCGGCCAAGAGGCCGATTACGTTTTCAGCGCCACTGCTGTAGTACCGACTGTCACTTATAATTGCTTCTTTGGCATCCAATCATACTAATTTACACTAGAGTTTATGAGGTCACAGTACTACTAATCATCTCTGCGTGTTCACGGACAGGCATCGACGTCGACATCGTTAATATATCGCTGTCGAGAGAGCGTCGACTTGGTCGGCATAGCTACGGCCGATAGATCGAAATCGCAAGGCGGGCGTTCAAAAATATATTGCGACACCAAAATGAAAGAAAGTTGCTGGCCTGTAAGATACTTCGTTTTTTTCTATCGTATAGATTTGATGAATTTGGATCGTGGAGTATGGGCTGATCCATAGAAAAACTATTTAAGGAACATTGCGAAAAACTGTTGCAATGCTTACAGAGTGAACATTGTGACTGTTGCATATTTGTTTAAATTGGCTGTTTCAGCTTTTTCAATGCCCTCAAAACGTATTTATTTAGCAGCAAATGGAAAATAGAAATTAGCTAACAATCAGAAAAGCTGAATACTGATAGGGATCATAATGTGATCGAATGACGGCTGGAAATGAATGATGGGAGATTGTAGGTTCTTAAAGTTTAGGGTAGCATCGAAAGTGTAGCTTATTTAATGCTTTAATTTTTTTATGCATTCACCTTGTATTATTCATTTAGTGACTCATCAATGATGATTGAAGACCTATAAACCACCATAGCATTATTATCTTATACCATAAAAGTAGACAGTATCGCATGGTTTGTGCATAATTGTACTTAAATGGAATAAAAACCTGTGAAAAAACACGAGGCGATTAGAAATATAGAGACGAAAGATACAAAAGTTGAAGTTTGAATATAGTATAAGCGATTATATTGGCGTTTGTGCCTGTTAATGCCACCAGAAATGCGCAAAAAGCGATTCTGTTGTCTGTCTTTATTTAATACCTAATGCTCTATCTCTACCATTACTTACCTTTAAGAATTCAAAGTATGGAATTGAGAGTAGTCTAGCAGCATTGAATATTGCATTAACCGCCAAATGGTGAAATTAAACTCCAATGATTGATTCATTTCGCACCAAGCCACATACATGTACTGGAAAACGCAGTCTCATTATTTTTATTGATGATGACGACTGATAGCGTTTGTCCAATACGCCGTATCTCTACGGCGGTTATCCGACATTATTCACATTTCTTCTGAAGAGATCCAATTAATATAAGCATGTAATACTTCCAATTTCATTCAAGTCTCGGTGCTCCATTGGTTTATCTAAATTGAATGTTTCAGAAATTTTATCACTCGTGCCATAAGCATGCGAGAAAATAAGATGGATCTGACATTTTACCCAGCTCTGCATTTTTCGCACCGAGCATTTTTTTAACGAATCAACTTTCCCGTGACGCTGTCCCCGATTTTTTCAAAACTTTCGGTTCCAAGGTCGGGAAAAATGGGACTTCTCCCTCAAAGCAGGTGCTTTTTCCCGCGGTGTTTATCCTGAGGTGACCCTGAAACGCCTGAAAATGAAGAGGAATTGCATTTGTATCATTAAGTTTTCAATTGGATTGTCCAAATTGACAAAGCGATGAATTGCGTATTCGGGAGCTAGCCTCTCATCTGCCAGCCAATTTTCAAATACTGTTGGAGACACGACATAAATATGGATCATACCTCAAAACGAAAGAAAATTAGTTGCTTATCGGTTATTCCCCACCTTACCGCATTTTCAAATATGAAAATGACAAATTTATTGGAAAAATATTTATTTAAGTGCAAATTTGCTACACAATTGGCCGGCATTGTTTACTTCCTCCTTTCGCTCTGGCCAACAGAGAAAATACCGCACAATGCGCTGCTTATAGAGTATAAGTGTATTTTCAAAGGGCACAGATATTCTTTCTACCTACCGAGAATGCCTTGCGCCATTCAGTTCCTGACGGTATTATCAGACGGTAGGATGAAACATAGAGTCTTTTGAAATAATGTTTAATACGCAGCAGTAAATCAGGAACAATTTTAATGACGAAAACATCGAAGATATTGTCGATTCAGATTGTGCCATTTGAGCAGCGCTGCAAGCAACTATTAAGGTAGAGAGCCACTGATCGTTCACCGGCCGTTCAACCACTGACCGGCCACAGATCCAGGTCTTCAGACACGCTTTTCGTTGCCCAAGCTGAGTGATTTTTCGGCCATGGCACCCCCCGCTGGGATACCTCGGGCGTCATAGGGAGAACTCCCTCCCATCCCGCCCTTATGTTACCAATTAATCCGTACAACTCACACGTCGTGCGATTTCACATTTTCCCATGCCGTAGGGTTTGGCAGATGTGTGTTCTACTCCAATTCATGAAATTAATCTTTCATTGGGTCACATGCGGGACGTTGACGGAATCAGGGTGCCAAACGGTTGAACAAATCTGTTTCAACCAATTTTTGGCCGTGTCATCCTTCATTATCGTTGATTGTAGGATTTTTGTGCCGTTCGTTGGTGCAAAGGTGTCTCGTGAATGACTTCCGCGAGCACGGCTCTGGGGGTCATCAGAGCAAGAGAGGCAGAGCAAGCCAAGGTTGTGGTCCACGAGGAGGGATTTTAAATTGGTCATTTTTGTTTCTAAATAAAACCTACGTGAGAAACCGTCACTGAACTTGTTTTTTTAACAAAATGTCCCGTTCACTTTATCGTATGGGATCTCGCGCAGCTTGGAGGAAAACTCCTGGCTACGCGTCGAGACGAGTTCTGAGGCCAACTACGTTATGAGGAAAAATAGCAATTCAGGTTTATTTGAACCTTTGGATACCCGATTCTTATGCGATGGCGCCACGCGGGTACCCTTCCTGCTTCGAACCATTGAGATTTCTTTTTCCAACGTCACAACGTCTCTGAACGATGTTTGGGGTCCTTAATTCTATACCCGTGACTCCGAGAGATGATAGTAAACTTTCCGGTTCTCTTCGTTTTTAAGTCCTATGGTCCGATCTAATTATAGCTTTCAAGATCTATTTCCCATGTGAATATCATGTACCTGCATGCCATGAATGCCTTTTCGATTTTCGCTATTTAGAAAGAAGTATTTTTTTCCATTTTGTTCGCTTGGGACTCAGGTTTTTGAGGTGAAAGTAGGTCATGGTTTCTGTTAAGTTTAAGCGGAGTCGACCATTGGATTTTATGATAACCATTGCAGAGATTTTTCGTGTTTCCGGTTCACTCAATCTGTTTACTGGCGCTTCTACTTTTAATGAGGCGGGTGACAACCTGTCTCGCAAGATTGGCGAGCACGCTCGATACTCCATGACTTTTTTTTGGAAAATTGCGGTGATCTGACCACTAAATGACACTTAACGGTGCTCGTATGGACGGGTCAATTTCCACACAACTCTGTCCTCTCTTATCGCGACGCTTCTTACCGTCCACGTTTCGTGTTACGAGCTGTCTAATATCGGACACTTTTCGTCGCTTCAGCTTCTGTCCTATTCGCCCTCTTCTACGCACCTTAGGTGACGACGAAAAATATTAGGGATGATAGCTCTAGCAACCTAAGGAATGAGATCGCTTACGATTACAAGATATCTAGGGCGAATGCCAGGAAGGAATTTCGGAAAGCGTTTTGCGAATTCAAAAGGAAAAGATTGGCAGAATATTTGAAAGAGAATCTGAAAGCATTTTGGTTGTGCAGCAGAGAGGTCCAGGGAAATTATCCGACAGTTAATTCACGCAAAAATGCTAAAGGTGAAAGAGTAACGAGCAATTTGGAAAAGGCTAACTTATTAAATTCCTTCTTTCAAAGCGTCTTCTCTATTGTGTCACCGAATCTGTCCGGTGGCTTACCAAATCGTCCCGGCCTAACTGATTCTGAAAATTGAAATTTCATATGATGGAATAAAATGTATACTGAAAAATCTTCAGCCTAATAAATCCTCCGGGTATGATGAAATACCCATTCGAATATTTAAGGATCTAGCGTCGGAAATTGCACCGTATCTAGAAATCACATTTAAGAAGTCGCCTTTAGACCACAAGGTTCCCAGAGATAGGAAAACGGCTAACGTAACACCAATATTTAAAAACGGAGACAGGAAGGAACCGAGCAATTGCAGACCTGTATTTCCCTCACATCCATTTCATGCAAGGTTATGGAACATATAGTGGCTGGTTCGATCGTGAGACACCTTGATAATCATAAGTTATTAATTAAAAATCAGCACGGTTTCCGAAAGGGTAGATCCTGCGAGACACAACTGATGCTTTTTGGTCGTGACATTCTTACTTCGGGAGTGAGCAATGTTCAAGTGGACGCGGTTTTTCTAGATTTTAAGAAAGCTTTCGACAAAGTACCTCATAGTAAACTACTCACAGAGCTAGAAGCATATGCCTGAGATACAAATATCCGGGGTTGAATCGAAGAATTAGTGAATGGTCGGGGAGAAAGGCATTGATGGAATTGGCTTAAATGCAGAAGAAGTTACTTCAGGTGTTCCCGATGGAAGTGTTATCGGACCTCTTTTATTCCTACTTTTCGTTAACGACATTGACTCCGTAGTCGCCAGTAAGATAAGTTGCAATGGTTTACCGTGATATCCGTGATCCTGAAGACACAGCCGCTCTATCAGATGACCTTAATGCTATATAACGCCGGTGCCACACTTGGCAATTAGAATTAAACTTAAAAAAGTGCGTTGTCATTATTTTTTGGAAAAAGAGCAATTCCCTCCGGAACGCCTACTGCATCGGTTACATCGAAATGGAATGCGTACTCAATTAAATACCTAGGTGTTACCCTCACTCACGACTCTCCTGGGTGAAACACACCCGGGGAATTGTGGACAACCTAAAAAAATAGGATTTATTAGAATAGCACTGGGTAAATGTGATGAAAAGGTTAAAGAGAAATGCAACTAAAAATACTAAATACGCCAGAGGCTTCCGTCACCCGCAGTTGCAGGGAATCATTACCTAGTTTTCGTTGGCTTATGATATTACATTTTGCATAGGACAAATGATTGAGGTGATTCCGCATTGCCTATTTTAAACGGGTGTAATAAGCAATTTGAACTGTCACCCCACTGAGAGCAGACGTCTCAGTGTGGAGGAACTAGATGGCTAGATGGACTGCCATTCGAATTAGCTGAGTGCCTACCATAATAGTCGACTCCACGATTGTCGTAGCTCACTCTTCTCTCCAGAGCGGATTTTACAGTCATCAGAAAACGTAATCCTTTACTTCAGGTCAAGTTCACCCATGGTGCGCTGAATTATAAAAAGACTTTCAATGAAACTTTATTAAGCAGCAAAAAATATGGGCGAGAGAAAATAATTGAAAAAGTTGCAGGAAAAATGGCCAGATAAGAGGAAGGGAAGACAGGAAAACTGTTAATATGTTACGTGAAATTTTTGTTTTCTGAGAATTCTTATTTTACCCGTTTCCTTTTTTGTAAATATGAAATAAAAATTGAAATATAATAGCGTCTATTTGGGGATCTAAAACTTGCTGCCAAATAAAATTCTAATGTATACTGTATATAACAATCGGGTTAAGTTGTTTTTGACTTCGTGTTCTTCTTGAACATTTGGTATAAAAATTAAACGAACTCAATTAATTAGAAATATGTTGACCTACAGAGTAATATTCCGTATTCTATGATTGAAACCTGAACTTTCGTCACTGAACTGGATTCCGAAACAAGCTATTGCGTTCATACACTCACGTATGACCACCCCTGCACATCAGGTGATATTTAATTAGTTGACTTGTAGGTAGGCGGCATTTTGGATGCTGGGAGCTTGTTCCCCGTCGAGATTCCCCTTTGACTGCTGAAAGCTTGAAATTGAATCTATGTATTCTTTTTAAGAAATTTTCGGACGCACGCACCCTTGAGAAACAAGTAGTAGTAGAAGCCAGGTCTCCGACTCCCACGAAATCTTCCTTTCGAGCCCATGCCATTGTAATTCATTATCTAACACAAGTTATCTGAAATTTAATTTTAACGACTTACATAACTCACGAAATGTCGCTAATTTTAAGTTTTCTCAGGAAATGCCACTAATTAGACAGATTGCAGCCTTGTGTATGTACATATAGAGAAGAAAATTTTTTCGTATCAGAAAATGTCCAAAACACCAAATTGAAAAATTATAAACGTTTACTCCCGAATTCTCCTTGCTAATTTCTCCAGGGAATAAAAAAAATAAGTCGAAGTACACTTAAAATTTAAAGATTCAGAAATTATCAGGCAAAATTTTCTTAAAATGTTATGCAGGGAAGGGCATTCTTTTAAATCAGTATTAAATTACTCATTGCCAAATCTGCATTTACTCTCTTTTAATTTAATTTGTCAGCATTTACTTCGTGTCATTGCAAGTATTTCAGTTTCTCCGGCGATAGAGAACATCAAAAGTTCAGGGTAGCTTGGGTGAAAACCAATATCTTCCGATTGATTTTAAGTCCAATGGATTATTTTTCTCGGATGCGACCATTCCTCTGATATATTTTGTGTCATTTTATCGGAAATGTTTTCATCTCTGAATAATTCTTCAAATCGTTGAGTCTCAAATTTTGAATAATTGATGGCCGCTAAAATCCTTTGGAAAAATTCGACGTTTCTTTCATTTAAGTGCCTATGGGGAAACCAATGCCAATTAAATAAAAGAGGCGAGGAAATTTACCCAGTGATGTTCCTTCATCTTGATGAACGTTTAACCATTTCCTTTAATTAATTCCTGATACCATCTCTTATGGCTCATTTAATTCCCATGTTTGCTAAATATCTAGGTTTTACACATATTTTACTTTAAATATTCCCTGTCTCTTTACAACCGACGAACAATTGCTTATATATCGTAGATACCGTAGCCACCGCTACGGTGTAGTAGATTAGGTGTTATATCTCTCACCTGCCTCTGCAGGTTATTTATTTTTGCACATGTTATTAGACCATTTGCACTCTCGAACCTCTCACACCTTCCTTAACCCCTCTTCAATAATTTTGTTTTTGCTATTGAAATGTCCTTGAAGTTAAACTTGGTTCAAATGAACACTGCGGAAGCAATTTTTTTAAAGGCTTGTCATCAATCATGAATTGCTTATGTGAACCGTCTTGCATTCAATCTTTAGATGATCATTTCCAGCTCCCCTACTGTCTCTCTCTCAACGAGTGTCTTTATTTAGGTGCAGATTTTCCATTGCTCCATAAGCCATAGCTTAAATGTAGACCACTGCTACTTTGGTCGTTTCACTTGAGAATTGGACAACGGTTGGACATTATTGCGGACAAAACATTTGCGCCTCGTGAACACACTGCTATTCACACGAATTCCCAAAATGTTTACACAGTTTATGGAAAATTAATTATACTGCAGCAAAAAACTGAAAAATCAATATCGATACGAATTTTAACACTTAGTAGTAAACTTTATGCGAAAACTCACGTTACTTCTGCAACTAAAAATTATACAAGTGACTGCACTAAGGGACCAATAATATTGTTCAAGATGGTTCTACTACACACTCAAGATGGAAACTAGACTACCTATGTATTTTCAATAACATTTTGAGGTTTTCATTTGGAATCACTTTAAAAAAAGAATCGAAATTATTGTAAGATACTCGCTATTTTTATGGAAGGAACGACATAAAGAAAAGCAATGATGCACTCGACACTACCCATGGTACTCTTTGTCCGATTCTTTATCATTTCAATTGCAAATTATTTGTCGCATGATAAATTATGGCTCCGTTGAATATTCTGGCTCACGCGCGCATATTTTTGGGGTAACTCAAGTATGTTGCAGTAAGTGCAGGGTGTCCATCACATTTCGCCACTAATGCCGGATTCGGCGCGGAATCTTGGTGAAAACGAACCATGCGAATTTGCAAAGTTGACGTTTCCATAACAATAAAATGCTAATTGCCTTGGCCTCATTTTTCCACATGCAGAGAATTTTACTTCTCATTCCACACACCTGTGGCTTTAATAAATAATAGTTCGGCTCACCTCTATTCCAGCTTATTTTTACGGTGCTGCTGAGATTTAGTTTTCACCCAAGTATTAGGTGCAATATAGCAGAGTTAATCTAGAGTATTTATAGATACACTCTGCGCTATTGCGAGCATACCATGTGCCATCACATTGGATAACTTGCGATTCGTATCTTCTCATGTGCGAAGATTACTCTTAACTACGTGGGTAAGTCAATAAATAACTCACAAAACAGGATAGAGCCAATAATAATCTAAGTAACTTCCTGAAATGAATTTAACTTTTCTAAATATTCACCCTGTAAATTCGGTAGATCCCATCTCTTCGCAAGTCCGGACTAGCCCGATGAAATAATTTCCGGAATTTGAAATAAGAACTAGGTTTTGTGTTTATCTTAAATTTAATTGAACTAAAATATATTTTTACTTCCACGAAACCTTTTGACAAAGTATTTATCCATTTCTGTAAGACATAATCTATTACTTCAGAATCCTGACAAAGAATTGTACAATTCTCTAAATAGGATAAAAATGCCTTTTTCTGTAAGTCGAAGTCATCTCGCTCCCTCTCCTTTCTCCTCGCGTTTACACCAAAATATATGCATCTCATGAGTTTACCCTTTCTTCTCACGTATTAGCTTTTGGAGCTTTTACGTTCAGTTTCAACTACAAATTAAACACGTTACTTAAAGAAGTTGATAGGTACGTTGAATTAATTGAAAATTTGCAATTTTCCACAAGATAAAATTTAATACGACCGGTTTCACTGCAACTAAATCATAAGTTACATTGAAACCGGTCGTATTAAATTTTATCTTGTGGAAAATTGCCAATTTTTATCTAATCATAATATTCCACCATATCACGCCTGAAACGTCTCTTTTTATACGTATGTTGAGGACTGTTACGAGAAGAGGGTAAGCGAGAGTGTCTGAGGAATTAGGTTGGGAGCTTCTTGATTCTCGAAGAGAGCAGGATGGACTTAGATTTTGAGGAATGTAATAGACACCTGAGATTTCTTGCGACACTGAGCGAATTATTTGTGCACCAAATTATGCCGGTAGATCCGACCACCGATTAGAGAGGCAAATACACCGACACAGATCTATTCAAGTATTTGTTCTTCCCTCGAATGATAAGCAAACATAACAAAATCGAATCTAAGATCCATAAATATTAACTTAAATACTAAAATTTATTTATTAAGTCAAAAACACCGATGAACGTTGCCCATTGGTGTACTATGGGAAATTATGTGTGCATGTGCTAATTTTTTTGTATATTTGATAATCTAAATTCAAGTGTATGCATAAATTAATAACTCCTGCAACTATGGCTGGTACCCTAATCCACCCTTGCCTCGGCTTGCGGGGAATCGTGTAGATGTCCCATTTTACAAAGGGTATAGTAAAATAAGGTTACTGGAGCGATTTTTCCGCCGCTCTGTGCAGAAGGAAAACCCTTTAAGACCAGGAGTGCAAGTACAATAGCTGTAAATAATCCTCTCCTCCAAGAGAATGTCAATCCAATTGCAGATGGGAGCTCCAAGGAGGTGGGGTCGTCCTGCGCCTGCGTTCCCACTCATGCCCTCCCCCTTCCCCTCTTTACACTGCGGAAACCGTCAGGGAATGCGAAATGTGTGCCTGCGACCACCGCACACATTTCGCAGCCTTTCCCTTCCACCTTTCCTCTCTACCCACCCCTCCCACCACAGACGGCAGCGTACACACTCTCAGATCCCGAACAAAAATGACATTTTTATTATAGCCCACAAATGGAATATTCAGCAGGAGAAAAATCTATCCAGCACATACGAGCACGTGCTAATTCACATAGAAAATTAAATTTTTACAACAATTACGCAATTAATCAAATTATTTTTACAATAATTAAATTCCATTACAGATTGTTTAATTGTCGTAAAAATGGCTATTTTGCAAACTCGCACGGTTCATTTTCGCCAAAAATCCGCTCAGAATCCGGCATCAGTGGCGATATATGACGTGCAGGGTCAACAAATCCCTTAAGTTACCCCCAAAATATGCGCGCGTGAGCCAGAATATTCAACGGAGGATAATTCATCATGTGACAAATAAAGGGACGCACCCAAAAGTGGTAGGACTGATTTTTTAACAAGAATTTTATTGACGATATACTTACATCGACTTAATAATCTTCAAAGTATGCTCCTTGAGCTGCTACACACTTAGTATAACGTTGCTCCCATTCCCCATACGCCCGCTGGAAATTTTCTTTGGGGATGCCGTTGATGACCCTCGTCGAAGCCTCTTGAACGGCCTTTATCGAGTCAAAACTTCGTCCCTTGAGCTGTCTTTTCATCAGGGGGAAGAAGAAGAAGTCCGGTGGTGCCAGATCGGGAGAATAGGGCGGGTGCGGCAACGTGGCAACGCCGTATTTGGCCAAGAGCTCTCTGACGACGAGCGCGCCATGACACCATCTTTCGGCACCATCTTGGCGCACACCTTGCGCATGGCCAAATCCTGTGAAATAATGCGTTGGACGTTGGATGGAGACAGACCCAACTGGTCTGCGATTTCTTCACTGGTTAAGCGCCGGTCTGTGTTCAGCAGTGCCCTCACTCTGTCCACAGGTTTTTGCCGTCGACGGCCGTCCGGAGCGATGGTCGTCTTCAACGAGCTCCCTACCCTCTTTAACCAACTTGTACCACTCAAATACTGTGGAACGACTTAAGGCAGTGTCCCCATAAGCCTGCTAGATCATATCGAGGGTCTCAGTTGCCGTCTTCCCGAGTTTCGCACAAAACTTCACGGAATAACGTTGCTCTAAATTCAGATTCATTTTGTTTTTCGACGCGGACAAAAAACTTGCTTCACTAAAAACGACGTCCTCACTCAACGACAGCCCGCAGGTGACTGAGGTTGGTGTTGGTCTGTTGTCCAACAGTAATCAGGAAAATCAGTCTTACCACTTTTGGGTGCGACCCTGTAATTTGCAATTGAAATGATAAAGAGTCGGGCAAAGAGCACCTTGGGTAGTCTCGAGAGAATCATTGCTTTTCTTTATGTCGTTCCTTCCATAAAAATAGCGAATATCTTACAATAATTTCGATACTTTGCAAATTGATTCCAAACGAAGACCCCAAAATGTTATTGAAAATACGTAGGTAGTTCATTTTTCACTTTGAGTTAATAGTATTACGTTAATATCATTTTATGCAAGGGATTTAATCTACCTGAGTTAAACTTCGCTCTGCGATTTCGCGATAGTTTCTCTTATAATCTTAGATGCGCTACTTCAGCTTGTCTTAGCTGTTCCACGGAGTTACTCAAAAACCGATAGTGAAACCCAAAACAGCATATCAGCCGCTACGAACAAATGAGAAGCGAACAGAACTCTGGTTTAAGGCTGCCAGAAGACCCCATCAGCCAATCAGCAGATATATATAGCATTCATTTTCCCTGCTGTGCAGACCATTGTAACGGCAGTGAGAATACATTTGCATCTTGAATAAAGTACGATGAAATCGAGTGATAAACATATCAGCCTTCGGAAAATTGTCGTGGTTCCTCTAACAATTAACAAATTATAGGCATTTTAAGCACTTTTTGTTATTAAAATCCTTGTACAGAAATTAAACCAGGAAAAAAAACGGAAGTGCGGTGCTTGGAAATATAAATACACATCCCTCACACGTCGGCAGCGAAGAAAATGGCCATTTTAAATTCAATTGACACATGAAAGAAATTCCCATAACTAAGGCTTCCTCCTTCTCCATAGATAGCGTGGTGTGTGGGTGTATGTATATAATTTCTTTTATTTTGTCAATTGAATTTAAACACGTTTTTATATTACTAAGCATCGCATTTCCGTTTTGTTTTCCTGGTTTAATTTCTGTACAAGGATTTTAATAACAAAAAGTGCTTAAAATGCCTATGCTTAGGCCGTTGGGGTGGATAGCATTCCTGTGTAACTACTAAAATGTTTAGGAAAATGTGGGAGGAAGAGACTATATGGACTGATTCGTAGCATCTATTAGGAATGAATCTGGCCGGAAGACTGAGATCAGTGTTAGTTCCTATTCCGAAAAAGGTAAAGGCTACATCATGGGAGGACTACAGAACAATAAGTTCGATATCCCACGCAGCTTAAGTTTTTCTCAGGATCATCAACAAAAGGATATAGAGTAGGGCAAATGATTACTTAGGGGATGACCAGTTTGGGTTTAGGAAGGGGAGAGGTACGCGTGATGCCATTGCAGTAATGAGATTATTAATCGAGAGGAATATAGAATACAACCAGGAGGTATTTGCCTGTTTCGTAGATTTCGAAAAAGCGTTTGATAGAGTGAATTTGGAAACAATAATGAGTATATTGAAGAAAACAGGGATAGATTGGAGGGAAAGAAGGCTAATCCGCAACCTGTTCATGTCTCAGACTGCTCAGGTGCGGGTGGGGAACGGGGAGTCCGGATGGGCAGGGTTAGGAAGAGATGTATGGCAGGGTTGCCCATTATCACCGTTGCTGTTCACCTTGTATGTATAGGAAATGATTAAAGAGGCATGGGAAGAACTGGAGGTAGGAATGAAGGTGGGCGGAAAATTCGTAAAATCAGTTAGGTTTGCTGATAACCAGGCTTCAGTTTGTCAGTCAGCCAAGGGGTTGCAAGCATTGCTTAGTGAATGGGAAAGTCAGTGCGACAGGTATGGGATGAGAATTAATATTAATAAAACAAAGTTTATGCGATTCTCTAGAAAGAAAAAGGCTGAGCTTGACATTAAAATAGGAGGGCAAAAACTAGAGCAGGTAGAACAGTTTACGTATCTCGGTAGTGTTTTGGACCAACACGGTCAAAGTAGTAGGGACGTAAGGAGAAGTATTGCGTTAGGCAAAGAGGCTTTCACGAGGAGGAGGGAGTTGATGACAGGGACGTTAAGTAAGGATATTAAGAAAAGACTCGTAAAAACTTTGATATGGAGCGTAGCTATCTACGGCGCGGAAACGTGGTTATTGAAGCAGGATGATAGACGTAGATTGGAGGCTTTTGAAATGTGAGTGTGGAGAAGAATGGAGAAGGTGAAATGGACAGAGAAGAAAACAAATGAGGAAGTACTTCGTATGGCGGGCGAAGAGAGGGGTTCGTTGGGAGAAATCCAATGGAGGCAGGAAAAGTGGATGAAGGGCGTATTGACCGGCAGTGGGATGTTAAAGACTGTAATAGAGGGGAGAATGTTAGGCAAACGAGGAAAGGGAAGAAACAGGATAGGGATGTTAGACGGGATGAAGGAAGTACTCAGAGATGAAGAGGGATCTGATGTAGAGTAGGGTGCTGGCTTTTGTGTTTTGTTAGGAGTCACAAAATATTTATTTAGTAGCTGTGTCCATCCAAAAACCTACCTTAACCGGTAGATTACCAATGAAACTATTTCTCTTAAATGATTGTTTGACTAAATTAATCACAACCGTTTTGTATTCAGACCCATAGCCTAGCAATAAGTAATGCGTATTTTTTTAATGATTCGTCATTCTTCTCTTCTTTTTAATGTCGAGCTGCTCTATTGATTTCTTATCTAAATTAAAGTTTTGAACTCATTTCTCAACATTCATTTCTTTACCTTTCGTTTAAAGCGTCCGATATTTTTTTAACGATGTAATTTTTTTAACCTTATATTTTAATGAGTGATGGATGGCACTCATCATTTCTTCGGGTGAATGATCATTTAAAGGTCAGTCAATCGGATTGATATAGAGTATAGAATTTAGTATGGAGTAGATAGAATGACTGAGATAACTGGAAATCGGCATGGCGGTGAAACCGTTCCCCCCTCCCCCCCCTTTACCTTCACTCAAGTGCATAATACAAGTGCGCTAAAAACGTGGCCGAGCTCTACTCGGTCCCCATATCATAACGGCTTTGTAATGCGAAATTTCGGCGAAATCGGTTCATACTTCGATGAATAGAGAGCACGGATGGAAAGAGTGGTAAGATTCTGTCGAACCAGTAAATTTATAGCAAAAAAAATAAAGAAAATTTAATCGGAATAAAACAACCGGAGCTATAAACTTCAGAACGCTCAATTTTGGGTAATCGATACATTCCTATTTCTCTCTCAAGACAGACAAGTGTCGTCCGGGGAAGCTATTTCTTTGGTTCTCTTCGTCTCTTCCCTTTACGCACACTCATGCTCGAACAAATCTCTAAAACCCTTGTACATGAGTAAGGCAGTAGTCACGTGTTGAGTCGATATATTTAAACATGTATTCAGGAGACATTTTTTAGTTACTTCACACGCAGCAGGACAAAGAATAACGCTTAAAATAGTTACAGAGACAGTCACCTTTTATTTGTGTGCTGTGGATGGCCTCTAGTCTTCTTCTCTCACGTTGCTCATTAATCTTCATCATTCCATCATGAGGTACGAGTAGGTACCACCAAAATAGCTTCAATCTAACGGCGGCCGAAGAGAAGTAGAACGTTTAAAAAATGCTATTAGGAAGTCTGCTAGAGAAGGCGGTCGTTAATGTCATGCTTCGGCAAGCAACGCACCATAAACTGTGACAAGCGATAGGGATGATTTCCCTCTGCAGGTATTTGCGAATGAGCTGGTACGCCAGGCGTCAATAGCCACGTGAAATTAATCTTTAGAGGGAGCTCCCCTTCGACCACGCCGCGATTCGCAGGAGAGGGGTTGGAGTCACATTTCAGGCGACAAGTTCTGCCCGGTTCCAGACCGACAAAACCAAGGGGAGGAAAATGCGCTGGAGCATCAATTACTGGGTATGAGTGGTCAGTTAATTGGCTTCCTAAGCGGTGTAACTACCTCGGCAATTTGAATCCAGTTCAGTGCAGCTTTTTGATTTTATACCGTAGAGACTTTTTTATTGCGTCAATGTTTGTCATTTTCCAAGTTTTTTATCACGCAACATAATCAACCTTACATTCTACTATTAAAAACCGAATCTTCTTTTCAGTATTTACTTCAAGCATTTTTTAGAAAGGAAATTGTTAATATTAATCATTTCTATCCTCAGAAGTAAAATATGCACAATTGAACTGCCTCGATTTGTAATCCCACATCGAAATACAAAAAGTTTTAAATTCACGGCAAGACGCTTTTCGGCAAATGTAAGTGCTCGGCTGTGATCTGTTCAGTCTGGCGATTTTTTTTGGCTTTCCAGTAGATCAGTTCTACTTCCAGCTTCCGAACCTTTTCTAAATATGAAGGCGTTCGTGGCGTACAACTATCTTACTATCGAATATCGGAAATCGTCAAAACTATCGAAAGTTTCCAATAATTTTCTTTACTTTCAGGCTAGCTAATACCGAAGGTCAGTAAACCCCCTTGTAAACTTAAGGTCGTTCCAGAGGTGCGAGTATTTTAAAGAACGAAGAAGCTGAAAGAAATCTATTAAGTCCATGCTTTTGTTACCTTGTAAAACAAGGTTTTTGTACATGCTATGAAAAAAGCACCCTATGTAACAGGTACTCACCAAAGAAAAGTTTGAATTTCCTTCTTCTGTGGGCTGCGCTGTTAATTTTTTAAGTGATGCCAAGTTTCCGAAGAAATTAAAAAAAAAATAACAAAGTTGGGTCCATTCAATTCTCATTGTCTATTTCCTGAAAACTGCTGGGCGGATTGTGTAACGTACGTTTTCATTTAATGTTTTAGCAAATGACGGAAGAAGATAATGTTCAGATTTTGCCCAGAGATCCTGACATCTGAAATTAAATCCCGTACAGCCAAAAATATTATTTCCTGTTTTCCGGGCGAATCCAAAGTCATTCCATTAAAAAGTTCATCACGTTGTAAGTACCGTGTGTTTAAATTACTGAGCAATCCCCGGATACACCTTAGAGCGCATAGCAGGAGAAAAAGTAATTGGTAAACCTGAAGAGTTAGATTGTTTACTGAGAGAAACACCGTATGTGCTATGTTAGAGCCAAAATAATTATGTATCTGACCGAACTCAATTGAAAGATTATCCAAAGATTTATCTTATTTAGAAATCTGAGAAAATTAAAATGTTATCATTCTGATTTGAATCCAATAATCTTGAAAGAATATAAAAAATCACCGATTGTTCAATTGCTCTCTGTGTTAAACTGCCGGTTTTGCTACGTGTAAGTTGCCATAGAATCCGCTTTTAAATTCTCTATGCACAGTACCTATGTGGTTTTATTTCTTGCAATAAAATTGCATTTCCTCTGCCATTGCAAAATCCAAAGCCGTATTGCTCATTAAATTTTGGGAATACTGCCTTTTGATAATTTTCAAGATGCTAGGTATTCAGACTTTCAATAAACACATTATGCTGTTTGGATGCTTTTTCAGTATTTTGATAACATTTGTGGTGACCCCGAACATACAGTAAGTACCATTATCCTCTTTGTGAACATGGATAGATCTATCTATCTACATCAATATCCTCCGAGCCACCAAAAAGGTGTGTGGCAGGGGGTGCAGCACCAGGAGGAAAGGGTAAGGAATGAGGGGGTTAGGGTTTTTCAAATGGATGGGGAAAGGTAGGGGGAACCTGCAAAAAATATATATAAAGTGTAACTATGCGCAGTCGCTACCTTGTAGGTTAATATTCATTATGTCGAGGCGACTAGTGCGGAATTTCGATTACAAGCATTCTGGTCTCTTATTGTTCTTGGAAAAAATCACCATTTAAACCTGTCAGCCTTGCAGTCTATCTCTCTAATCTTATATTCGTGATCCCTCCGCCCGTAATACGTTGGGGTTCGTATTATGTTCTTGATGTCATCGAAAAATCTTTAAATGCTTTTAATAAGTTTCATCTATATTGTAAACGCCGCTGTGTAAGGGAATCCCAGCAGAAACATCTTTAAATGTTTTTAATAAGTTTAATCTATATTGTAAACGCCGCTGTGTAAGGGAATCCCAGCCTAAATTTTCTAGCAAAATAGTTACGCTACTGCGTTGGTCATAACAATTTTTGACAAATCTAGCCCCCCTCCGCTGAACTCGATCTAATTCAGAAATCAAATTTATCTCTGAAGGATCCCAAACACTGGCAGCTTACTCTAGGTGGGGCCTGACTAGGGCAAGAAAACATCTTTCCTTCACTTTTTCGTCACATTTACCCTGCACTCTTTATACAAATCCCAATTTTTTAATGGCACCACCGCATATTTCTCGTATGCGCTTTCCCCAGGACAGATGGTGCGTAATTGTTACACCCAAGTATTTAAAGGAATCTACCCTCGCGATTTCTGTTTGTTTCACTTTGTAACAAAATGGGAGGGAATTACTCCTTTCCCAAAAATGTATTACTACGCATTTTTTCAAATTTAATTCCAATTGCTATGTATCGCACCAAGTCTGAATTGCATTTAGGTCGTTAGCTAACGCGACTTCGAATGTCCCCAAATCACCGCATCGTCAGTAAAAAGACGGAGCCTGCTTTAACCACGGTTCTGAGGTCATTTATGTAAATAAGAAACAAGAGGAGGCCTATGACACTTCCCTGTTATAGATAATGTGGTCAGTGGGTTTGTTTTACAAATAATTTTAACAGAGAATAAATGTCCATTCTAGCTTATGGCAGGAATTTTTTCTGTAGTATTGTTGTCACAATTTATTAAACAGCTTGGTCATAATGAAGTAGTCTACAAAAATTCCATGTAACCCATGTAAATTTTGGTGGTTTCCATGTAAAAATATATTATTATGTAATCCCATGGCTGGAAATGATCCGGTAGGCCGAATTTAAGGATTTACTTATGTATAATTGTAATTAATATACGATTTTCTTTTATAGGTTGACTTTGAAAGCCTTGAGATTATGGATGCACTAGCCGATTGATAGGTTTCTGAGGTTTTACAGCCAATTTGTGTGATCTTCATGGAGATAGAATATGCTCAACGGAAAGGATGTGAATGCCATTGATTCAGTTGTGCTCTCTGTGATAGTAGGTTTTTCTCATAACACCTTGTTTGGATGAATATCTCATGATTTAAAAACTTCTGCTGTTATCATTGATGATTGTGCGATGGCATTAAATTATTAAGTAAATCAACTTGAAATGGTGAAATACTTATGAAAAGACAAGTTTTAAAACTTTGATTTCAAAATCAATGTTTTCCTGATGGAAGCTTCATGTTGAACAATGGCTGTTAATATGTTAATGCTCACATTATTATGGGAATGCTCGGCTTACAGGTGTCATTAATATTTTATGCACAATATTAAGACATGCTTTGGCATCCTTCAACTGGTTTTAAAATACAAGATCATGAGATATCACTCTCAACTTTGTAATCTTTTTGGCCAACGTTTTCATTTAGAAATATTTTTTTAAGTTTAAATCTGTGCTTTTTGTTTCTTATATCTCATCAGAAGTCTTGATCTTAAGTCCTCATCTTTTGATTTCTCCTTAAAAAGTAACATCACTAGACCCTGGTCATTCCAAATATATTCATTAAAAATTATCCCCTCTAGATATTTGCATTGGTGGCTAACACACTTTGCTTATATTCATGTAGAGTGATGAAATAAATGAGTATTTTAGGGGCAAAATGTGAAAAATCTTGTGAATTCTGTATTTAATGCTGAAGGAATTGGCTGCATTAATGCAGTTACTGTGAGTAGGTAAGTACCATCTGAATCGCAGACCTTTTGGAGCCAATGGCAGGTGATTGATCTCCTGATGCAACTTCTGTCAAAATATTAACCTCCTGCATGTTAAATGATCCATTAAATTTGATTTTTCAAAAATAATTTCCCGTAAAATACCCGATTTGAGCTCTTTATCATATTCATAATGGAATGCTATTGAAGTCACTCCTCGAGTGATTTTATTTTTGGTTTCACCTCCATAAATCATACCTTGTGGAAATCAAATTTTAATGTATATTTTCCATTATTTCTCCTCTGATGAGGATTATCACTTGATATTGCTAGCTAATGTTTATGCATTAAAAATATTATAGTACATAACCCACAATTAAGTTTTGTTATTTGTTGGCAGTATGTTCGGCACATATATTAGGATTCCCCGCTGCAATATATTTTTGTGGCTTTTCCAAGAATACCTCTTTTGAAATTCATGAAACGAATTCATTGTTAAGGTATTTTGAGGCAAATATTTCTATTTCCATTAAAGTGAATGCTTAGTATTTTTTGTCTATGAACAAATTGTATCTGAGAATCTTGCTTTTTTTCTTGAAATTTCAATGGTGAAATATTTTTTTTCAAAATAAATTAATGAAATATTGACATGGAAGTGGAATAATATGTGCCACATTCAATGACCCCGTAAAATTCACATACCTGATTTTTATCTCTCCCAAACTAGGCAACCTCAGTCTTCCCTAAACCAGATAAAAGGAAGTGTCAGCTATTATCAAATTCACAGACTAGCTCTTGATAAATTTTAATGTGGAATTGCACTGTCCTCCTAGTGAGTCATTCCTTTCTTTTTCCACTGTTGATGACCTCATGCCACTTCTATTCAGGTGGTGACATCTTGAATTAACGGACTTCTTTGATGAATCAACATATTTAAAACACTAGGGGACACCTTGAAGTTATGTCATCTGCTCAGTAGCACCCATTCTAAACATAAAAATACATTTAGTGGTGATGAAATTCAAATTTCAGTGCACATGGCTGCTTTTTATAGAATGTTATAACTATCAATGAAAATTTATATGGAGAATCCTAGTTTATAGAAATGTAGGAGTGACACTTGAATTTTATCATTTGAATAGTCTTAGGCTGATAACAGTTTTTCATGCATGATTTCACAATTATTTTGAAAGACATATATACATATAGTCATTTGAAAGACAAGATATACAAGATTCCTATGTCATAATTTGGTTTAGAATGTGTGATTCTAAATGGGTACCAGGATACTGGATGATGGTTGTGTTAAAGGAGGATGGAAGTGCAGGATGTGCGAGAGAAATTAAGGCAATGGAAAAATAACCAAATGCTGCAGGCATTACTTCTGAAAGCTATAAGTGAAATCCTAAGTCCTCTAGAAAAGTACAAGGACATATGAGGAAATAATGCAATAATTGATCCCATTACTTATTTTGGAAAGTTCAACTAGGATTTATTTAGAAGAATAAGTGGTTTTGAGAAAATATCCTCTCGTTACCAACAACAGTTTTGTTAGTTGGGAGTAGTTGTTTGTTCAGAACTCCATTGAACAGTTTTTAAATGTAGTTGTTTATCACATTAGGCGAGATAATAATGCGTTTGTTAATAACGTAGCAATGTGTTTCTGCATGAAAAAGGCAATAAAGTTAACTTTTGATAGTTTCGCGCTGATGGGCTTAGGATTACGAATTTACAAGAAATTTGAAGTAATTTAATGCACATGATTGTGGCAATTGAAGAATTATCTCTTCAAATTGTGGCCGAGAGATTTGCTGTAATTAATGCAGTTTTCAGGTTGCTCACGATTTTTGGCATTTAACATTAAAAATTAATTTGGAATTTTGAACTTGGTAAATGTGTCAAAAGAAAACTAAATTTTCATTGATCGTATGTCACTTGTTCATGATCCCATTTCTTATGACTTCAACCGAGTACGGATTACGATTTTCAATATTTAAGCCATAAATAACACCTTCATTAATGTAAAAAGGGACGACTACAAATCACCTTAAATTACATATCATTAAGAACCGCATCTCGGTATGCTGCTCTCGTATAGAATCTTCATTTAGATAGAAGTTACAGGAAAATTACGACCCCCATTGACTTTCACCAGTCAACGTTTACCATAGAATTAATGTTTTGGATTTTAGTCGTTCTTTTTTTAACGATAGTGGCTCCATACGTCAGTGAGAGTATGTACTACGACATCAGTGGGGCTGAAAAGATGAAACCACACTCCATCTATTGACCAACATTGGAACTGAATAATAAATATTAAAATTTTCAAAAGTACAATTTACGACCGTCGCATTAGATTGAGGATAAGGCCGATAAAAAATAAATTGAAATTTTTATTTGATATCGCGATTATTTTCCTGGCTGCCCGGCGGGAAAAATATGAGACCGTGTGACGCAAAATGTTCAACAGTTAATGGTTATCCCTAACTGTGCAATATTTTGGATACTAGAGCATCCTGGGAAACCATAGGCAGCAAGAGCAAATGATTTATCACCCTAATGAGTGAAATTCCCTTGCCATTGGGCTTCGCTCTCGGTGAGCTCAATCCACGCCTATCAAACACCTTCAGGTTAATAACTGTGGTTGGCTTTATGGAATGTGATGCAATGTGATGTGTAAACCTCTCTCTCTTCAAATTACACTTCCTGTGAGGAAGACCAATTTGAGCACATCACATCACATTTACCAAGCTCTGCCAATGGGAAAGTGCACGTGCAAGAGGAATTTCACAATTTCTTGAGTGGAGCTCAACAGACCAAGATCTCATGCGCCATTTCTCTGGATAATTAATAAATTGTTAATGACCCGAATGGTGAAAAAAGAAGTTTCAGCCGGAGTTTGAAAACACATTTTTAACAATTGCTCACACTTGCTTTGGACCAACTGTATATTTCAATCTTACAATGTCAATACATTAAAGATGCATCCTCCTTTTGGAAAAATGCAGTCCTCAATAACAGTTGTTTTCCCTCTTAAATCTTCCCCTTCATTCATAGAGAGGTGAAACATTTAACATTTGAGCAAATGTTTCACCTCCCTGTGAGATCCATTTATTTTACTACAGGTAGGAAGGAATACTGTCACCGATTGTATAAAACGTTTTAAAGTATAACTAATAATTAACTGACATTTATGGTTATGCCCACCATCTTTTCTGGAGTATTAATTACAGATGCAAACCCCATTTAACCAAAATTCTTGTCCAACCACGCAACGTTGCATACCCATATATCCAAAGAATTTTTTCTAATGATAAATTTCAAATAACTTTATTTTCTCAGATAGTATTTACCATGTGTCGGGGCAAGAGGTGAAAATGCAACAAAAGTTAGAGGTGCATCGTCAAGAACCTTTTAAGTGGCAGGAAAAATGGCAGTTGGGAGTATCCCTGAAAAGTTCCTGGCAAGATATACACTTATTGTGCTTCTTTTCTTTGCATGTATATACAAATGTACGTATTCACATAAATCCTATTGTGTTTCAGAAAGCAGATGAAAGTTGATGAGATGAGATTTTGCAGCCATCACATCCCTATTCACTCCATGGACAAAAGTGTGTTCTGTTATCAATAGTTTTTAGATGACTTGGAGACAGTGTAAACAAATCATACGTCGAAGAATTGAAGCAGGGAGCGGAAGTGGAGAGTGGAGGATACTACACAAGCAGATAGACAGGGAATGGGAAGGAATGATGGGATATGTAGCAAGCAGAGCATTGCTCAGTGGCTCTACAAACAGACCCAAGGGTCTGCACAGTATAGATGGTAAAATTGAAGTTAAGGGCTTAAATATCCTCCGGGTGAACTGTTGAAGTATCCTCAACAAAACTAGAGAACTTCATCAGGGTAGCAGCACAAAACAGCTCACTTCCCTAGACAAATGGTATTTTCGTGGAGGACTCGTATTTTGCGAAAAAAATTAGGAAGATGAGAAAATATAAGTCAGTGGTACCAGATACTGTATCAATTGATATTCTATACCGCAGTAGCTTTGTACCTGAGTCATCTATTCAAAGTAACTTTAAATAATGATACCTTTCAGAAAATAAATACTTGGTTATTCCACATATATTTTTATCAAACACGACCCGGGTTTCGACTTGCAAAGTCATCATCAGATAGATGACTTTGTCAGATGATGATGACTTTGTAAGTCGAAACCTGGGTCGTGTTTAATAAAAATATATGTGGAATAACCAAGTATTTATTTTCTGAAATGAATCACTTCCACAAAGTGATGCCTGAAACCATTCTATTCATAATGATGCCTTGCCTAGTGATTAGAGAAAAGCGAACATTACACCAATTTTCAAGAAAGGGGATAAAACAATACCTAAGAATTATATTTCAGTAAGCATAAGATCAGTTGCTTGCAAAATAATGAAAAAAAGAATCTTTGACTTAATTCGGGCATGGTGGACAAGAGATAGATGGCTATTCAAACACCAACATGGGTTTAGAATGGGATACTCGCATGAAATGCAGCTTTTGGGATTAAGCCAATATATCGGCGATGCAATAGGCGAAGGAAAGGATGTGGATGCAGTAATTGTTGATTTTTCGGCAGCTTTCAACCGAGTGCCTCATGATAGATTATTGTTTAAGTTAGAGTGGTTACCATTGGATTTAAGGGTAGAGCAATGGATAAATGATTTTCTTACAGGCGGAATCCAAAAAATAAAAATTGGGGATGCATTTTCAAAAGAGAGGAGCGTTATGGCAGGAGTTCCACGAGGCAGTGTTCTAGGGCCATTACTCTTCCTAATTTACGTAAAAAATTTACCAAATAATTGACACTCTCAAGTAAGACTCTTTGCTGATGATTGCATTGTATACAGATGGGTAGAGCATGTAAATGACCACGTAATACTACAAAATGACATCGATCGCCTGGGTGACAAATAATAATGTGGAACTTTATGTTAGCAAGAGTAAGCATATAAATTTTTTAAATAAAAAGCATGCAGAAAAGGATATTTACACCCTCTTGGGAGAAAGAATCCCATGTACCAGTCAATGCAAATATTTAGGCATTTCCTTAACTAGGGATCTTGGGTGGGGGGTCCAAGTAGATAATTTGACACGGAAGGCATCTAAAGTATTGCATTAGGTAATGAGAAATTTAAAAGGAAGTAGCGTAGCCACAAAAGGAAAAGCATATAAGGTACTGGCTAGCCCTATCCTAGAATACTTGTCCGTAGTATGGGATCCATATGAAGTGGGACATATTGAAAAGACAGAAAAATTTCAAAGAAAGGCAGCAAGATGGGCCTTGGGAAGGTACAAAAGAACATATAGTGTCACGGAAATAGAAGAAAAAGGATTATGTTAGGTGGGATTGAATTAGATTGTTAAAAATGATGAAACATGGGAAGATTTATGGAAAGAGATAGAAAAAGCAAACTTAAACGGAAAAAACGACCATAGTTTCAAAATAAAAATAAGAACGCAAAAAACAAAGGAGAAAAAATATTCTATTTTGAACATAACTATGGTTGAATGGAACCAGCTGCCCGTATATTTGTTTGAGCCCTTTCCATCCAATTTTAGGAGTTCTAAGAAGTGTAAAGCAGCCACTAGGTGATAAACTTCATTGATCAGTGATTATCATACTATTGTACTCATTAAAATATTGTATGTATGTGATGTGCATGGCATGAGAAGTTTTGTTGCAAAAGTGAATGTCTTAAGGGTGCCTGAATTTGAACGGTATATGAAATTTAAGAGCGCGTGATATGGACGGAGTGTGGAGAAGGATGGAGCGTTGTAGGTATGGCGTGAATTAGCCCTTGAGTGATTGTAAAGGTTCAGTTGGTAATCTTAAAGTGTTGTTGTACTTAAGACCTTTTTGTCTCATATCTGTTTTTCTTGTGAATGTACATACGTACACCTGTATGTATGGGCATTGTAAGAGTGACTGTTGACCAGACTTTACCTTCTCCACCAGGACAATTGCCTAATTGCAACGAGATTTATATAATAATATTAGTCTAACTCTACACTTTTACAAACTTCACTTCTATAAAATAAAATAATTAAAAAAGTATTGCATAAACATATTACATACCTGTATGCTTTTTATGTTGATATTTTTTGTGCAATAAATTATTTGAGAATTTTGTTCATTGATTTGTGTTGAAAATTTGAAGTTTGAGAAAAATCAGTGTTTAGGCTTGATTTTGCAATGATGCTGAAAACAATGTTAGCCCACATCAGCGAGACAACTTGCTCAGTTTTTAGATATGTTTACGATTGATTTAAATCACATAGCGATGAACTTTTAATTAAATAATTTCTTTAATGCAATATATATATGGATGCCCTCCCCGGACTACAACCTTGACGTGGTGGAAGGGCTTGGGCGTTCCGATGACCCCTAGAGCTGTGCTGGCGGGAGTAATAAAAATTGCTCCTGGTAGGGTCACCCATGCCAGATAGGTCGAAGGTTAGGAACCAGACGAAAGGTAGTCCACGCAGCGTCTGTTCCTCAGTGAGGCGGCTGCAATGGCGTCTGACCCCAGTGGGGCGGCCAGTAAGTGATGGTGTCATGTTAAAAACACTATTGAGGAAGGCAACGGAAAACCACCTCAATTATCATTCCCTAGAAAAATATGATGGACAATAGAGATATTTTGAGTCCTGGCAACCACGGGGCTCGGCCCAATCGGCCGTGTGTCGTGCCCGGCAGCGGGGGAGGCAAGGCTTCCGCGATCGTCATCCCACGAAACCCTTGCAAGGGAAAACCAGCAGCAGCAGGACAGAAGACGCAGGAGAAGAAAACCAAATTAGTTAGAATAGGAACGTGGAATGTTAGGACAATGATGAGGACAGGGAAATTGGAGAATGTTAAGCGAGAGATGGAAAGGGGAAATATAGATATTTTAGGTCTATGCGAGGTGAGATGGAAAGATAGCGGGGATTACTGGAGTGATAAGTGTAGAATAATATACGGCGGTGGGGACGAGAGCCAACGAGGGGTTGCCATAGTATTAAATGAAGAGGTAGGAAGAAGCGTAGTCAACATAGAGCAGGTAACGGATAGAATACTACTAGTGGAGATAAAAGCAGAACCGACGAACTTAGTTATTATTCAGGTATACATGCCACCGAGCAACCATAAGGAAGAAGAGGTCGATAGGATATACGATCAGTTAGAGGACATGATCGCGTGTGTTCCTGCAGGGAAACATTTGATAGTGATGGGGGATTGGAATGCGACGGTAGGCGAAGGAAGAGATGGTGATGAGGTGGGCGACTACGGTTTAGGCACGAGGAATGACCGCGGGGAGAAAGCAGTTGAGTTCTGCAGGAGACAGGGGTTAGTCATCACCAACACTTGGTTTAGACACCACAAAAGACGCAGGTATACATGGAAAATGCCAGGTGACTCAGGAAGATATCAGCTAGATTATATCCTGGTTAGACACAGGTTTAGGAACAGTGTGATAAATTCGCACAGCTTCCCGGGAGCGGATGCGGACTCAGACCACAATTTAGTTGTTATGAAATGTAGCGTACGTTTCAAAAAGATAAGGCAGGGGCGGCGAGTTAGAAAATGGAATGTAGAAGCATTAAATGGGTTGAAAAGGAAGGAATACAAACAGGCGGTAGAGAAAATCATGGAGGATGGTAAAGAGCTAAGTACTATCGAAGAAAAATGGGAAATGATCAAAAAAGGGTTGTCTAAAGCCGCAAAAGACACTATTGGAACCGTTAACGCTAAAAGGACTAGGAAACCATGGATCACGGATGAGATGATTACAAAGATGGATGAGCGGCGAAAATGGAAGAATATAAATACAGAATTAGGCAAAATGAAGTACAAAGAATTGAACAATAAATTGAGGCGGGCAACAAATAAGGCAAAAGACGCATGGTGGAAGACGCAGTGCGAGGATATGGAAAGTCTGCAGAGGAAGGGTGAAATCGGTGCGCTGTACAGCAAAGTTAAATCGTTATCGGGAAGTAAGAAAGGAAGAGCTACGCTAAGAGTTAGAGATAAGGCGGGTAAGGTAATAGTTGACGCAGGAAAGATCCAAGAGAGATGGAAGGAGTATATAGAAGAACTGTATAGTAAAGACCTCAGACCAACAAAGTTAGACATTGAAAAAGAAAATGACGTAGAGGAAGACAGCTTAGGTCCAGGCATACTAGACAATGAGATAGAAAGGGCATTAAGGGAGATGAAACTAAATAAGGCCGTGGGGGTGGATAACATTCCCGTGGAACTTTTAAAATGCTTAGGAAAATGTGGGAGGAAGAGGCTATATGGGCTGATCCGTAGCATTTATGTGGAGGGAATCTGGCCGGAAGACTTTGTGAGAGCAGTTTTAGTTCCGATTCCGAAAAAGGTAAAGGCCACGTCATGTGAGGACTATAGGACAATTAGTTTGATATCCCACGCAGCTAAAGTTGTTCTCAGGATCATAAACAAAAGGATAGAGAGTAGGGCAAATGATTACTTAGGGGATGATCAGTTTGGGTTTAGGAAGGGGAGAGGTACGCGTGATGCCATTGCAGTAATGAGATTATTAATCGAGAGGAATATAGAACACAACCAGGAGGTATTTGCCTGTTTCGTAGATTTCGAAAAAGCGTTTGATAGAGTGAATTGGGAAAAACTATTGAGTATATTGCAGAAAATAGGAATAGATTGGAGGGAAAGGAGGCTAATCCGCAACCTGTACATGTCTCAGACTGCTCAGGTGCGGGTGGGAAACGGGGAGTCAGGATGGGCAGTGTTAGGAAGGGGTGTAAGGCAGGGTTGCCCATTATCAACGTTGCTGTTCAACCTGTATGCAGAGGAAATGATCAAAGAGGCATGGGAAGAACTCGAGGTAGGAATGAAAGTGGGCGGGGGATTCGTAAAATCAGTTAGGTTTGCTGATGACCAAGCTTTAGTTTGTCAGTCAGCCAAGGGGCTGCAAGCATTGCTGAGTGAATTGGAAATTCAGTGCGACAGGTATGGGATGAGAATCAATATTAATAAAACAAAGGTTATGCGATTTTCTAGAAAGAAAAAGGCCAAGCTTAACATTAAAATAGGAGGGCAAAAACTAGAGCAGGTAGAACAGTTTACGTATCTCGGTAGTGTTTTGGACCAACACGGTCAAAGTAGTAGGGACGTAAGGAGAAGAATTGCGCTAGGCAAAGAGGCTTTCACAAGGAGGAGGGAGTTGATGACGGGGACTTTGAGTAAGGATGTTAAGAAAAGACTCGTAAAAACTTTGATATGGAGCGTAGCTATGTACGGCGCGGAAACGTGGTCATTGAAGCAGGAGGATAGAAGTAGACTGGAGGCTTTTGAAATGTGGGTGTGGAGAAGAATGGAGAAGGTGAAATGGACAGAGAAGAAAACAAATGAGGAAGTACTTGGTATGGTGGGCGAAGAGAGGGGTTTGTTGGGAGCAATCCTATGGAGGCAGGAAAAGTGGATGAAGGGGGTGTTGACCGGCAGTGGGATGTTGAAGACTGTGATAGAGGGTAGAATGTTGGGCAAAAGAGGAAAGGGAAGGAACAGGATAGGGATGTTGGACGGGATGAAGGGAGGAAGAAAGTACTCAGAGATGAAGAGGGACCTGATATAGAGTAGGATGATGGATTTTGTTTTTAGTTAGGAGTAATAAAATATTTGTTTGGTAGTTGTGTCCATCGAAAAACCTACCTTGACCGGTAGATTACCTTAAAAAAAAAATATATGGATGGGTTAGAAATTGCACATTGGAAATAATTCCTGATTGAGATTACTGACTTGACCTGGCAAAATATGTCATTTACAAACTGATTATTTTTTTATGATTTGAATGAGCCAGGTATTATTAAAAGGGTAAGGAGGGATTTCATTTGGAAGCAATGACTTCAGCCCAGTCCAAACTACAACTAAGCACCACAGTCCAGTGCAATTTAAATCCATCTCAGTTACAGCTGTTCCCATAACTTGTGTCACAGCCCACTCCATGCATATGTATGTGTGAGTGCACCTACCCTGACAGTTCAGTTTCAGTCCATGTTATCTTACCCGAGCACTGCTATTTTTCCAGATGTGGTAATCGCACCTGGCAAATACTATTCTTTGGTACACATTGGGCACTCAGACATCATTTCATCAAATGTCATAGGGACAGTGATTGGAATGTGCAAAAGCAAATCAATAAAAGTCTAAAATTTATGTAGTGAACTAATAAGCACATAATTTTGGGTGAAATTATCATTTGTAAATTTCGAGGATAATCAATCACATTTAATCCAAACCCTATTAATTCATGAATTTAACAAACACTTAAAAAGTTTATGTTTTACCTTAAATTCCTATGTGAAGCAGATAGTTCCTCCATTTCCCCATGACTATCATTTACTCATTGACTATTGTATGCCATGCTGAGTGGGTGCTTCCAATGAATCCTGATATCTTTTCATAAGAAATTTTAATCTGAAAAAAATATTTGACATTACTCTGTCTATTATGTCTAGTGGGGGGACCACAGGCTACAAGACTCGTAATAGGGGGGTTATTCTGAAGAATTAAGTTACAGAATGTGAGGCTCAAAGGGATACCATAATTAATATTCAAGTTCACAGTCTCTCACAAGAAATAGTTCTCATATTTAATGAATTGACTTAACGTTCAACATCAATTATTTCATGAAATATTCTTTTACACATGAAAATACCCCTAAATTTGGAAAAAATGACAATATAACAAAAAATGATTCCATGAAATACTTTCTTATTATCTAGCAAAATCTGGTTTTTATGACTACACCAATCTCAAAAGGGAACAAAAGGTATGCATGGGAGTAAGAATCTCAACATCTTTCCCAAAGAAAATACAAATAAAGAGATTAATTGAATGAAAAATAATTAGATCAATTTAAATATTTTGCATTCCACCTAACCCCAAGATATTGCAGCACTCAACAAATTGCTGCTTTGATCAAAGCAATCATGATGGCCTCAAGGGAAGAAAAATGATATGTATCCATTTTGGATCATCTCCACTGATTTAAATTAAGTGAACATATTCACAGTGCAGAGAATTTAATTTCATTATAAGAGAGCCAAGCCCTTGTCACCTCTGAGGATCAGATTTGCACAAATGAATCTAATCCCAGGTCTATAACATACGAAGCTAGTTGACCAATAACTCAAACAATCCAACCTTCATTAGAATTATACATTACCACCAAGGCCATAACAAGAAACATTAAAAAAAAGCAAAAAAAATGTTGGGAGAAATTGATTCTCCTAGTTGCACAAGTAAAGCATTAAAATTCATTTAAACCACATAAAAGTAATGATTCAAACTAGAATTTTTACTGAAAAATTATTTGTTGAAGGATTGAATTTAATTAGTCTTCTAAATATGTGCTTGATATCACTGTATACATTAAAGTAATTGCACAGTTTCAACAATGAAGTTAAATGGTGATACCATTCATCAATCTGAAACTTGGATGGTGTAATCATTTTCATGGGTACACGATTTGCTTACCAGATTTTAAATCAAGCAGAGAAATTCCATGAGACATAATCAAAAGACTGAGGATGGTGGGAAGTATGCATAAGTGTTTAAGTTTCTTATTTCAGAGCTACAGGCAAAAACATAAGGTAAGACATGAATGCAAGGTCCTGTTATTAGGTGCTAACTTGCATGGAAAAATACCAAAATATTCCCAATGGCTTTAAAGATTCCAAGAAACTGAGGGAGATGCTGCAGAGTTCAAAGACATTTTAGTGCTCAAGTGATTTCTTTTTCTGGATCAATAACCGCCAGGATGTTCTTTTGAGCATTGTGGATTTTGAGAAAGTATTTGAAATAGTGAACAAAGCTGATGAAAGCACTGTGGAAGTATACTTAAAGAGGGCAAATAACTCATTGAAACCCTCAGTTTGATTTATCTAGCACAAGTAAGGGGAAGAACAATTGGGATGGGAAGTGGTATGCAGGGGGGCCTACTAAACTTCTTCACTTATATACTTGGAAGATATTAAGGGGGGCTTGGGAAGGGCACAGGTGGGAAATAAAAATGAGCATTGATGACATTAAGGCACTAAGTTTAGTTAAGAGATGATCAAACAATAGTCAAATTGATGACAGCCAGCGGATTGCTGTCATTCTTGAGTGTTATATACTAATGCACAACCAATGCAAGAATCACAAAATGTAGGTTAATCACAAGGTTCTGTAACCTGTATTGGATTAGCCTAAATAGGTTCAATCCGAATGGTCATGAACTGATAACACTACCATTGATTTTTTTATTTCATTTACAGATATTTCTGTTTAATATGAACAAGTATTTTGTTACACTAACTTTAAATTTGATGCAACTTACTATTTATTCAATATTATTTGTCAATCAAATACCAATAACACCTTTACAGAAGAAAAATTCATATTTTACAATCATGCCTCACTACCGTTAGTGATTTTTCAAATCTTAAATCTCTCATTACGCCCACTTATGGAAGAATTGACTTTTACATTTTTCCTCAATTTGCACTTTATTTTCCATTTTCATGAAATCATAACTGAATTCATCGCTGAAGAATTGGTGTTCTCCGCCGAATATGGTAAAGATGGGGTCCCCACATTCATTAATTCATACATTTTTACGTTGCACCCAATACTAATGTCGATAAGATTTATTAAATACCATTGGTCACTAGCATTATTTAAATGAATACGAAGCAATTAAAATCACACAGTTCATTTCTCGCACAAGGAAAATAAAGTGGTTCACAATCACCTATCTCTTACCAATTGAATTGATTTTTTTTCAAGGAAATCGATGCAATCAAACTATATATTTGCAAATTCGTTCAACTGTCAGCAAACTTTCTGGGTTATCATGAGATTTCTCATTGAGTGAGGAGATCGCAGACATTCCTCATTAAGTGAGGATGTCTGCGATCGTTTGTCCTAAAAAAGCATAGAAATTGATTTCTTCAATGCTTTGTGAACTCTGTTCTCCAGCTAAAAGCTTCATCTGAAAATTTTAAATAAAGCTATCTATCAAACTTCATAGAAAGAACACATAATCTACCTACCTGTCGCTCCAACTCGCAGAAGAACCACAAATTACCATGCCCTTGTATTCCCGTAGTACACTGGCACGTCATAAAATTTTCCTAAGAACATAAATCGAAGTTTGTAAATGGTGTCATTCCTTCTTTTTCCCAATTCTTAAATAAAAGGTGGATAGCTGAGGATTATTATAGGTATTAACTTTCAATTATTTTGGTCTTGACCCCCTAGATTAAATTTGCCCGCTCCATTCTTACGTCTGATGTGAAGGTATCCTCCTTGTGATAAACTGAGGTCTGATTGGTAGGATTGACAAAACAAAAGCTAGCACTCGTTGTTGGTTCTGAGAAATCGGATTAATTAGTTATAATGTTTTCGAATTCCATATACATCCAGCACAGATTGGATTTTCCCAAAAATCTCAGCAGAATTTGGCTGTGTTATTAAAAGGGTTCTTGAGCTCACTTAATGTCTCATGAGAAAAGTCCACAAAAAATTCTAACTTCCTAGAAAGCCGAACGGTGGCGTTAGGTAAGGACCTGGCTCCCCAATAACCAAGTTAAATCGTGAATTTTACTCACCTTACTCACGCTTAGTGCGAGGTGAGATCCGCTCCATCAGTTTTTGGGGCTTAGATTCCTGGTCCGGCTCGCTTGACGGTGAATTTGTCAACATGAAATATATAGAGCGAGTTGAGTTTACATTGTTAAGTATACCATTGAAATCAGGCTTTGTGTTGATCAGAGTGGTGGTGGTTTACGTAGAGAATTGTAATTAAAAAAAGAATTTTATGTAAAGATTGAGAAAAATGTGTAATTCCACGAACAAATTTTTGAAAAATTTTACATTTTCGATCATTGTTCAGCAATTTTAGAAGTAAAATTCGAGTTTCACCAGGAATATTTTGTCATATTGAATTATTCTATATTCTAATGCCCAGGGAACTTGAGAGCGTGATATTGGTCGCTAGGTATCCGTAGAAATATGAACGTTATCGAAGAAATACATAGTTTTTTAAGTATGAAACACGCTCCCTCATAGAAAGCCCTTCTCGGAATGTCCTTTTCCTGAAACGCATTGGGATGCTCGCCATAGAATAGAGATATTACTAACACTTTGCTTAACGCTGATGTATAGGTCCATGGATCAAGAATATAAGAATGATTTATCCACATTCAATTTCAATAAGTCACTGGGACACTTTAAAGGGCACCCATGTCATTGGCACAGACTAGATTTATACGATGGCGATAAGACCCTGCGACATAACGCCCAATATAGGCATGGTTGATAGCTATATACATATTATTCATAATATATTTCAGCTAATTTTTTTATATTGAGACGCTGAGTCACTATCCTTCATTATTTCATCTAAAATACAAAATTATTAATCCTAGGAAGCAAGGGAAAGAGAAAGACTGGTTATGTTATTAATCTAGCAGAGTGAAAAGTGTACTGTTTTCCAAGGAGCAATCATAATATATCTAAGACTTGTGTTAAAAAGAAAATTTTTTGTATCCATCTTTTGCGTCAAATTCCTATCTTTCCTTTCTTTCACAGTCGAGCGGGGAGAAGGCTCCTTCCTGTATGCAACTCTGATTCCCGCTCCTAGCAAATAAATCCTCCCCACCCCCTACCTGAAACCGTCTGCCTACAGACTCACCCTTGAAGCTCAGGATCTCATCACGAGGAGGCCATTCATTCCCGACTGCCTCCATACGCCTGGGCGTGTTGATTACTCGTCATATCTGGCAGATCATCTCCACAATTCGCGAGCGCCTGCCTCCTTCTCGCCCTCCCCGATGAGTTCGCGGCTGTTTTCGGCGGGGCGCGAGCGGGCATGGGTGTCCTCGATCCATAAAATGTAATCTGTTTCAGTAATGCACCCTCGGGATGAGGAGGTGAAGCGGTTAATTGGCGGTAACGAGTGATGGAGGGGGAGATTAGGGGGGGGGCGGTAGTCTGGCACGGGCACGGAACGGAAAATTGGTGAAGACGGCGATTGCCTGCGCGGGTAATGGGCACCCCCCCTTATCTGTTGAACCTTTAATCAGAGCCCGACTCCATATCACAAAACGAAGTGAGCCTCCTGAAAGCAGCGAGATACCTCCTTCACACGTCACTTTCACCTCGCTTCGGATGGCAGCAGGGCCTTCAGATTGAAGTCAATTGGTTCTCCCATCATTGCCCAAGATTAAATTGATAGTCTCCGTGATATGTGATGATTACAGGAAATTTACTTGTGCAAAACTGTCCCAGCTTCTTGATTGCGTAATGTTCGACTTTACATTTTTGGAATTGTTGCCATTAAACTCACACAGTAAAGCTGTCATTCATATGAATTATTAGGAACTTGATGGGTGAAAACGTTGTTATTATCAACTGAGTATCGTATCCAAATTATATGGGGAGATGGGTTAGGGAATCAATCACGGAGCGATGGTTTAATCACAGATTAAACCTTTTGCATAACTTGGAATGATGTGCGATGATACTGAAAATATATTATTAGTCCAATCGAACTCGAGTAGGAGAGGTACCGTAAATATAATTAAAGAGATTAAGAGTAGAATAGAAAGATTTGAGATGCCATTTTTCCCACAGACAATAAGGGATCAAAATGAAGTTGTCCGATCGCGCTTGGAGAGGGGAGTATTTCGGGTAAAAAGTAGGCTGGTATATAATCACCCCCTGCCGCGTACTCTAGCGGTGGCTTGCAAGGTACTATGTGATAAATAAAAATAAGAGTCGTCCTATTCTTTACGTCGTCAATCTCATGGTAATAATACGGAATTGTTAATTTTAAAATGACGTATTGAAGGCATCGAAATAGTTTGGCACTAATATATTGTATGGAACTGTAAAATGCTTTCATTGCTTACTATGGGCACAATTAGATTTCTCAAAATAACATCTACTTCAATTGAGTATGTTTTTCTGGTGGTTTACAACGGTAGGAATGTGAGAGCAGTGCTCGGGTTGGATCGGGAGAAAAATTCATGCCGGACAATGTCGAACGCAAGGGCTAAACCTTTACCAATTCTGCTTATGAGAACATTTTAAAATGAAAAAGCCTATTTATAGTAGTACCAGTATACCAGTATATAATTTATTCATAAAAAGTGTCATGTTTTTCACATAATATCTTTTCACAAGAATGGTGAACCATCATTCCGTCTTTCGTAACTTCTCTTAGCGTCCAAACTAGCGTGGCTTCAGCATAATTATTCCATATAAAATTGAGTACAGAGAGTAACATAGGGTAGAATGAAGGGATAGGCCACTCAATGGATAACCTGAGAGAAAATCAGGATGGATAGTGATAGGCTGGGGTATGAAACTGGGCTGCCTGCTGTTTAACCCATATGGTGAGGATATACTAAGGCTGGCAAGATAGAGACTTGAAATTGAAAGAAATGATGTACGCGCGGGTATGGGGGGGGGGGTCAGAAGTACAGATGTAGACCAGGGGTAACAAGTCCGACTACGAGGTTCACCAGGACTTCGAGGTTTTCCAGAGGAGCCGAAATTTTTCAACATAGGAAATATTGAATTTATGATTTATCCGGAATAAAGCTACGAGGAAAGTGACAAACCTGCAGCAGATCCAAAAACTACCCTGCACAAATGGTGAAAGGCCGCAGTTTCACCACTGGGCAGTCATGGCGCCGTGATAACTGACTCATCTTCATGATCTGCGCCAGTATACGAGAACTATGGAATGGCGATTTACCGCGACCAAAATCCTCGACGAGAAGGAAGGTTAAGTTAAGCATGAAAAAACGAGAAAATAAATAAGATTAAGTGGAGCAGTTCAAATGATAAGACGATCATTTGAGGGGAAATGTATATCTTGTCGGGGATAATAGGTGGGCTGAGTGAAAAGTGATCAGGGAAGGCGTTCGGGTGTTTCAATTGTAGTATTTGAGGCAAGAGGATGAGCTTTTCTGGAAGCTCCCGAGACGTGGGCATGGTAAAAATTAAGAGAATATAATGGATTAAGATAGGATAAATAATGATGAAGTTTAAAATGTGGCCGACGAAGATGGAAAAGTAGTGGAGGCACAAAGAGTTAGATTGGGATATTTGAGGGCCATGTCGGAAGGTAAAATGATTCATTAATTGGACCAGCCAAAGGAACTGCTGGGCGACACGAAGGCGGTATGAAGGTATGAAGAAGGAGGCAAAGCACAGCAAACAAAGCGAAGTCCAGGCAAAGCGAATAGTGGTCGTTCATCAGTATTTCAATCCTAGGATTGGTTAGCAGCATATCTTTACATTCTACTTTATTTGAATGTAAGGGAAGGCTGCGTATTCTAGGGAGAATAATGTGATGGTTTACCGTTGCCTTCCACATCGCAGTACTGTGGCTAATACCGTGAACTTCACTCTCGCCCGCAGCTGTGTCCAGATGCCGGGCCAACCCACTCGGTCTGCGCCACCAGTGCCTTATGGTAAAAAGCAGCAGTTGGTGTTACTGCTACCTTTCACCATGGGTTCAGGGTAGCTTTTTAGTTGGAGTCTATTTTTCTCGTTCCGGCATACCGTTGTTGTGTTTTTTCTGTTAATGTGTGGTTGTCTCGTTCCGAAAAACATTTAAGAAATTTTGTCTTTGCTGAAATTTTCGCCGGTCACGGGAATCGAAGCAACAGCGTTCAGCTCCATAGGCTGACTCACTACCTCTGATCTACCCCCGCCACCCTAGTGGGCATTAGGGATCGTTTGAAGGGTGCCTCCAATATATTGGTCACTAATGATGGTGCAATTCCTACGAGTCTTTGCCTTTTAAGTTTTCAGATTTTGAATGTCGAGGTGCCAGTGTGCAAGGCCGTAATGTAATCTATAGGGTGATGGGTTGGCGTTAGCGCTGGTCAACCAAATGTGGTTAGCAAAAGTCTGGCGATAATATAGTCAAATTTCAACTTTCGAAATGTTTAAATTAGCTAATGGTTTTCATATTATCACACCGATATTTTGCATTCGCATATTGACCTGATAGAATTATATATATATATATATATATATATATATATATATATATATATATGCATTACTTCTATATCTTCCGATGAAGACGGAGTGATTCCATCGAAATATCAAGAAATAACGTGCGAGTGTTTTTCTTATTTTTTGTGTTTCTATATTGTGTGTTACTGTGTATTGTACTATTCGGCACTTCCGTGTTACGTCTACGAAAGCAGATATATATATATATATATATATATATATATATATATATATATATATATATATATATATATATATCTATATACTATATATATATATTTTTTTCTATATATATATATATTTGTGCGTGTATATGTGTGCATATATATTTATATTAATATGTATATGCATATATATAAATGTATGTATGCATATATGTACTTTTTTATTTATTAGGTAATCTACCGGTTAAGGTAGGTTTTTGGATGGACACAGCTACTAAATAAAACATTTTGTGACTCCTAACAAAACAAAAAATCCAGCAAAAAATTGCGTAGCCAAATTTTTTCGGCGCCTGAAGAAGCCGTTGATGCATTCAAAAGCCATTTTTTGGAGGAGGCCTCAATGGAAATGGAAAAAGTGTTACTAACATTGGTCCGAGCGCATGCTAAAGTGTATTGATTATCATAGAGAATACTTCGAAAAACAATAAAGCCATGTTAAACAATATATTATTAGGCTTTTCATTATTAGGCTGAAAATATAAAGAGCAACCCTCGTATGAGATATTTTGTTGTTCCATACATGAAATGTGGGATGATAAATTATGTGGATGGTAATGAAATAAACAAGTCTCGCGAGTCTATTGGAAGGAGTGAAGTGGTGACGGTCGTAGCGCTTAATCGTTTAGCCGTCCGTCGTCGGCTTCCAGGGGTTCGAGGGTGGCGAGTGCTGCACGCTGACCGCGGGGGAAGCGGGCGGTGACCGTAAAGCGACCACCCCCGCCTCCCCTCCACCCTAGGTGCCCACATCCCACAACCGACCACGCATGGGACACGAAGCGTGAGTCCTTGCTCGGGCGATCGATAAGAGGTTTGGGCTCTCAAGTGCTGGGATTCTCCAGTGCTACTAAACTTCGGCCCTGGTGAAGTTTCGACCTACGGCTTCCGGGCCAAGCGCACGTCCGGGTGGCCCTGCTTCCTTTGATGCCCACGTGCCCCTCCACTTCTTGATTGCCAAGGGAGGGTGGGATGGACCCTGCTAAGGCGGACATCGGGTCACTAGCCATTATTTTAATTAGTTTGAGTTTTCGAGTACCCTGCAAGCCACCGCTAGGGTGTATGGCAAGGGGTGATTACTTACCAGACTAATTTTGACCCAAATACTTCCTCCCCCCTACCGCTATGGGATAGCGTTATTCTGATCCCTTATCGTTCCTGGGGAAAATGGCATCTTAATTCTACCTGTTCTACACTTAATCTCTATATTTTCATTTACATCGTCTCTCCTACTACATATTGCGGTAGGGATGATGCATTTTGAACATTATTACTTAAGAGACATTATGCCAATTTATACAATAAATTTAATCTGTAATGGAACCTTCGCTCCGTAAGTGATTCCCAACTTACATCCTCTCCTAATTTTGATACCCTACTCAGTTTAACATAACCGCGTTTTACAAATCTAGCTCCTCTACGTTGCACGCGATCCGATTCGGCAATCAATCCAACTTCAGTCGTGAATGAATTCGCCAACTACAAGTATTTCCTCTCATTTCATAAATATGAAAAACAAAATAGCCAATGCAAATACAAGAAATTTTACCAACGCAATCGATATGGTAGATTAAGATGATATCAATTTATGATCGTCATGATATGATAGACCTTGGCAAGGGTTTAACTTTACTTCTGCTTCACTCGCGGTATAATTCATTTCTCTTAAAGAAAAATTGACTTAATATAATTATAAATATTATTAGTGAGAAATTGTTTTAATTTCAAATGATCAAAAATAATGCAATTAAATTTTTCCTTATTGATTGTAAAATTTATCATCTTTTCACTGTAAAAACATGGCTATATTTTCAGCTGGTGGCGAAATATTTCGGATTCAATTTTTCAAAACGGAGTACCTGAAAAACAATTCCGGTGGATGTGCGTATACGATCTACACATCACCGAGAGAAAAAAACTTGGTAAAAATTTAACGATTCAGTTTTCGACTTTAAATGGTTGATTTTACTCATACCAATGGGTTCAGTTATAATCTCTCGCCATTTTGTCGTCGAATTTTTACTAAATATGTATACTTATCCCTTAAACTGTGGTTGGCTAATATTCTCCTATCGGACGAATACCGGCTGTGACAACGTGCGAGCAACGTGACAATCGCCCCCAAAGCGTTCCCACGGTGTGGTGCTTGTTTCATTGATTCGTCATTCGACTCGGTCATTCGACTGGGTCTCTCCATTGGCCATTTTTACTTCATCCCTCCCCCAGAATCTTACCTTCTGTTACCAGCCTCTTGCAGCAAGCCTCTCTTTAGAGCGAGATCTGTTCAAATTGCCTTACTCTTCCTTACATGTTTCAATCTTTAAAATTCATCTTATGTAATTTATTTTTCCTGATATGTATGTGACTCAACATATTAAAAGTGACTAACATTAATTTATTTGAGTAATTACAGAGAGAACCGATAATATGAATGTTAACATTTATATTCTGCTTGAAATTCAGCTCCTGTACGCCATAGTTTTTCCAAAGAATCACGGGACTCCCTTTCGTACCTCTGCTCCGAGGAGAATAATATTGAAGGAGTTAATTACGCCAGGATATGCGTTACACGAATCGATTTTCAGTCAGATCAAACATATAAATCTCATATCAAACTCCCAACTTTATCTCATTATTGGAGTGAATCATCTTCAATAAAATATCCATGATAATAGCAATTATTAAAAAGGTGAATTGTAACGGCCTGAATTTTCCCCAGCGGGTGGGCGAAACGCGGTGGTTTGATGAGGATATGACGAAGAATAGAGAAAATGACTCGGATAGAAATGTGGACAGACCACTGAGTCTTGATGCAAAATGATAAAATGGAGAAATTGACCAGGCGGAGTACGAAGAGAGCAGAACAGATTAAAGAAAAGGCTTGGGGTGTTCAAAGTCGCGGGAGAGTGCAGAATGTTGGACAAGCGGAGAAGAAGGAAGGAAGTAATGCTGGAAGGAAAAGTAGATAGAACTAAAGACGCAAACAATGTAGCGTGTGCAGAAGGAAGTTAACACGACTAGTAAAATTTCAGAGCTATTAGTGACGACTCAGTGTATAAACCTTCAATGTTAATTAGAAGAATCTTTTTGATAAAAATAAAGGAAGGATGGAAGGTTATATTCAATAGGATGTATTGGAAGGATGGATTTAATATAAATTTATAAATTGGATGCATGTTTTTTTAGCAATTATGCTGAAAATGTATTATTAGCCTTATCGCACTACGGAAGGAGACATCATGTAAATAAAATTAGAGAGATCAAGTGTAGAACAGATAGATTTTAAATATCATTTTTCGCACGCACAATATGGGGTCAGAATAACATTGTCCGACCGCGCTAGTTGGGGAAAGTATTTTTGGTCAAAAGTAGTCTGGTGTATAATCAGCCTCTGCCATACAACCTAGCGCAAGCTTGCATTGGTACTATGTAAAATGAATTAATATGTAGACATACTGTGTTCATCATGTAAAATATGCCGCCGTTACATCCTCAAACTTTTGACAAATCCATTTACCCCTAATAGACGTCAAACACACGGTTCTGTTGTGAGGCCCTCGATTTGTTTTCTCATTATTTGGAGATATAATGACAACTTTTAACGGCCGATGGGTGGTCATGCTGAACAAAATGTATTCTCCGGTCCCCATCGATGTTCTGTTGTGTGGTTTGTAGACAATACAGATTATCTGATCAGATAAAAATGGCGTGATGAAATCAAGCAAACGCTGCTCTCCGGCTCCCCGAGAGGAAATATTGACTCTATTGATCAATAAACGTCTTCTCTCTCTCTCAAAGGGAGTGGGGGCGAATGTTAATAAATGACAGGGGATGACATAGAATACGGAATTGTCCGGAAAATATACGCTTCTTCTAAAAACTTTCGCAAAGTCCATGCAAAATTAATGTTCAGTTGGCTTAATCTCCAAATGTTCCGATTTCATGGAAGCACAAGAAGAATACTTGATCGCACGGAGAAGCGAATGTCAACTCAACACCAAACTGCTGTTATCCAGGAAGGGGAAGAAGTCTCCCGCATAATGCATACTAGGCTCTACTAGGCGTCACAGATGTTTGCTGATACTGAGGTAACTTTCGATGCGCATAGAGCGCAAGGAATATTTTGTGGCTATATTTCTTTCCCCGCGTTCCAACAAACAATTCCACCGGCAAAGTTGCATTTGGTCTTGGTTAACTTGAGTAGTCACCGGTTCTGGAAGCATTTTACAGAGGCGCCATTTGGCCACTTCTCTCCTGGCAGTAATTTTATACATTCGATTCGTTAAAAATATTGGGAAGCGAGGTGGAATGAGTGAGGGAATGAAACAATGGGGCTAAAGAAATAAACACTTAATCATTATGGCACTCATCTTTCAGTCTCCAAAATATATAAAATATGAGAGAAAATATCTACTAATTTATTCACATGGTTCTATGCGAGCCACCGCGAGGGATTGTGGCAGGGGGCTATTGCACCCTAGGCAAGGCAACTAGAAGTTATAAGTATTTCTTAATCTTTAGTTTACATGTGTATATATATATATATACAAACACATATATAAATGTTTACATATGTATACATATATAGATGATTTCGTCGAAGTAACACGGAAGTGTCGAATAAAAAACTTGGACAGCAACAAACAATATAAGAACACATACTACCTTGATCAAAAATTTCCCGGAATTTATTCAGAAAATTAAAAATACAAGTTTATTCATCTAAATCTATATTGTCCCCTTCAAAGTAATCCCCATCGACTGCAACACACTTATGCCAGCGCTTGATCCAATCCTCGAAACATTTTTTTATATTCGGTTTTCGGTATGTCCATCAGTGCTTCCTGCGATTTTTCCATTACTTCCTCTCGGCTGCTAAAACGCGTTCCCCGTAATGGTTTTTTAACTCGATTGAACAGAAAGAAGTCACAGGGAGCCAAATCAGGTGAATTCGGTGGCTGTTGGATGGTATTTGTTGCATTTTTCGTCAAAAAATTACGAATAATGATAGCACTGTGCGACGGTGCGTTATCATGGTGCAAAATCCACGAGTTTTCTGCCCACATTTCTGGTCTCTTTCGGCGAATTGCTTCACGCAAACGTCTCATAACGCCCAAATAATACTCTTTGTTTACTGTCTGGCCTTCTGGCAAAAATTCATGATGCACTACACCGTTGTAATCCATGAAAACCGTCAGCATTGCCTTCTTTTTTGACTGAAAACGACGTGGTTTTTTTGGTCTCGGCTCATTTGGTGAACGCCATTCACTTGCCTGATGTCTGGATTGCGTGTCGTACTCATAAACCCACGTCTCGTCTCCAGTAATGATCCTTTTGATGAATGTGGGATCGGATTCAGCCTCGCAAATCATGTCTTTTGCGACGTCAACACGGTCTCTTTTTTGCATGAAATTACCAACTTTGCTGCTACACGACGGAAACCCAAATCATTTACCACAATGTCTTGGGCGGATCCATAGGCAATGTTCAAGTCCTCCGCTATTTCTCTGATGGTTAATTTGCGGTTATTGACCAACATTTCTTTTACTTTATCAATTTTTTCACCGACTTTCGATGTCGATGGTCTGCCACTGCGTTCATCATCTTCGACTGACTCACGACCACTTCTGAACCGCTCGTGCCACTGGTAAACGACCGTTTTTTTTAGAGAATCGTTGCCGAAACACTTTTCCAACATTTCCAACGTCCGTGCGCCACTAAATCCGTTTTTTACGCAAAATTTAATACAAGTTCGTTGTTGCAAATTTAAATCCATTTCTGCAATTGTAAAAAATCGCCAACACACACAGAGATAGATGTACTCTTGGCTACGTAACTTTTGCAAATGTCAAGTTATGACACTAAGATTTAAAGGGAATATCAACAACAGATGTACCAATTTAACAAAAAAAACAGAACTCAAATCGGAACGATGGGAGCGCCACACGGTGGTTATTCCGGGAACTTTTTGATCAAGGTAGTATACAGAACACTCACACGTTATTTTTGTATGTTCTTATATTGCTTGTTGCTGTCCAAGCTTTTTATATGCATATATATATATATATATATATATATATATATATATTTATATTTATATATGCACGCACACATGAACGCTATGGGATCTGAATAACGCTATTCGACAGCGTTATGGGGAGGAAAGTATTTTAGGTTTAAGTAGTTGCGTGTAATCACCCCTTGCCACACACCATAACGGTGTCTTACAGGGTACTATGTGAAATAATTAAAAATAAAAACTACAGGTAAACTACACTAGGGTATGTTATCTAAGAGAGACATACTTCTCTACGCATACGAGAGCAACTGTTAATAACAAGAAGGCTAATGCCTAAGGCTAAATGGCATAATGCAAACAAAAGTCACATTGCAAGGTAATTTAGTGTGTATGGCGGGAGTGATAACACATTAGACTGCTTTTAGCGCAAAATAATTTCTCCCCCCTAGCGCGCAACCGACTAGCTTACTTGAGTGAAAAAGCGAAAAATACCTTTCCCTCCTAGCGCGGTCGGGCAACGTTATTCTGATCCCTTATCGTCCTTGGGAAAAATTACGTCTAAAGTCTATCTCATCTACACTTAATCTCACTAAATTTATTGACATGATCTCTCCTACCGTAGCATGATAGTGTCAATAATGCATTTCCAACAATATCTCTAAAGAGACATCCTTCAAATTAATGCAAGATGTTTAATCTGCAATTTAACCTTTGCTCCGTGAGTGATTCCCAGCCTAGCTCCTCTAATACTTTGGCTTCGATACTTAGTTTATCATAACAACGTTTTGCAAATCTAACTCCTCTACGCTGCACGCTATCTAATTCGGTAATCAATCCAACTTCATGAGAATCCCATATTATATTTACATATCATCATCATCCATGGGGTTACATATCCTATATGCATACATGCTTGCCGTTACTTTTCAATCTCATCGTCACATTTCCCCATTACTTTTCCAAGAAATCCTAATTTGTTGCTGGATTGTCGTACAAGGAGTTTGGAATTATGATACTGATTAACACAAATCAAGATTTCTCGTTTCTCCAGCTCCAGTTGATACCTATTAAATCTCCAAAATATTTCCTCCCTGGCATTTAATGGGATTTTTCATCATTTTATTCAGAATTATCTTCAGATTCTTGCAACCCCAGCCATCGAACTCACGATTCGCCCCTCTCTCCTCTCCTGGGTTTTTGAGGAACGAGGATATAGCTTTAGCAGATGGTCTAAATGCTAAACAACGTTGGTGCGGCACTTCACTTAGAATTTAACTTACGATACGATTTAATACTCAGGCGTCATTCTCACTGACGACCTCTCCTGGGGGAAACATACGAGTATACGAGGAATATTTGGACAAGCTAACAAAAAAATTGGATTTATTAGAAGAGCATCGGGGAAATGTGACGAAAAAGTTAGAATAATATTACCTTTCGCTCGTTAGACCTCATTTAGAATATCCTGCTCGTATATGGTGTCCTAATGAAGTTGGATTGATTGCCGAATTAGATCGCGTAAAGCGTAGAGGAGCTAGATTTGTGAAACGTTGCTATGAGAAACTGAGAATCGCATCAAAATTATCAGTGGATTTAGGTTGGGAATCACTCACGGGGCGAAGGTTAATTGACAGATTGAAGCTCTTGCATTAATTGGAAGGATTTTTATTAGGCAATTATATCGGAAATGCATTATTAGCCCCATCGTATTACGGTAGGAAATATCAGATAAGTTAAATCAGAGAGGTTCAGTGAAGAACAGATAAATTTAATGTGTCATTTTTCCCACGAACGATTAGGGATCACAATAACCCTGAAAGTCTGACCGCGATATGGGAGGAATGTATTTTTGGTCAAAAGTTGTCTGTTGTGTAATGACCCCCTGCCATACACTATAGTGGTGTAATGTAATGCGAAATCTTTAGAAGAGAGCCATATGGAGAGCACTGTATGCCTATGAAAAGAACTAGATTGGACACACTTTGAGGCACAATTGATTGTTTAGAAACATAGCGGAAGGAGGGAAAATTGAAATGAAGAACCCGCGGGGAAGACCAAGAGACAAAGGCCGATGGGACCATAATAAAGATGGACGAAAAACAGAGAAGCTATGAGGGGGTGAGAGTGAAATAACAGTAAATGGAGAAGAATTGAGGGCTGCGGTAAACCAGTCTTAGGTTTGAAATATCCATGATTTGTGTTTGGGCGTACAAGAGAATGAGCATTGGATAAAAGGTTCAATTGAAGGTTTCAGTCAACGTGTTCGGATTGAAGGAGGGAAAATGAATAAATTAACCCTTAAGGATCCACAGAATACACATTATGTTACGTTAAGAACAAGGGAAGCTAATTAATATTTATATTCTCACCCACGGATTAACCATGACAATATCAATAAAAAATGGTTCATTAACGATTAACCAAAAAATGTCCCAAAAAGGAACACGTTGGTGCCCGCATGGTGCTTGGTGCTGATCGCGTGGACGGCATCAACGTGCACCTCTTCGCTCCCCGCTCTTCTGCTGGTCTGAAAAATAGCCCCGTGGATGATTTTTTTCATAAACAGACTATCTGGAAATCAAAGATCGAAGAAAGTTCGAATATCGTCATCACGATATCTCTTTTATATCAAACCATTCGGTGAGCAGTGTGTGCCGGTCAGGACCCATCGTTTCCAAAATATCGAATAAGCGCTGGAAAAATTAGTGGGGGAGTAATATAAATATTCCATGTTGGTTATTGACATTAAGAACAGGTGGAATGGGGGTTTACATATTTCAGAACTCGATCAACACGGTGACCTGTTTTATTGAAGTTAGGCCGTCGGGATGGTCGTTGAGTTTACATTGTTACGGCGCCATACGCTAATTGCACCTACTTCCAAGTGAGTAAACTTTCTCTCCTTCCATTGTTTACTTTGAACGAGAAACGGGCACCATAATCTGGTAACCATGTTTGACTTTGTGTTATTATTAAAGTTTTTCAAACACTGCCATCTCCTCCAATTTCCCTACACCTCGACGGGTTGGTAATGAAATTTGCGATGGCGTACAACGAAGCGTTTGCTCTGCGTCGTTTATTTTGAAATGTTTAAATAGTGACCTCTTTTGGATGTCCATAATTTCATTTCTTATAATTGGCTTTTTTTTGGTCAATCTCTATGGAACTGACACCTGGTCCAGGGGTTTTAATTTTTAAAATTGAAAGTAAACCAAAGCAAGCCGTTTGTGATTATTATAGTTTGACGGTATGAACGAGTAAAGTTGTAAGACCGTCATGTTATTATTTTTAGGAGTAATTTTCCAAAGAATTTCATGTTTTCCGTCCATCTTTTGTTGGGAGGTAATTCAAAAAACCGCATACTTTTTTATCATTAATTTACAGTGTGATAATATCCGCCAATTTGAAAAAACTCACCATTATTGGCAAATACACTTGACTAATTGATATTTAAATGTTAAAGTCTATGGGTTTGTTTTGTTGGTTATCTAAAACCAAGTCAGAAATAAATTAATCTAAATATTATTTCGTAACATTTAGTTTTTTAATTGGGAGATTTTTTTTCATTTTACTTAACTTATCCGTGAACTCTATTTAATTTGTTATTGTAAAATGGAAGCCGGAAAATATTAATAGATGCAATCCGTGATGTCTTCCAAAGTCTAAAGTTTTCGTGAAAAATATGATAATACGCAAACATTAGTGAGTGTAAAATACTATAATTAACATTTTTCAAATAAATAAGATTTGCTTAATTTCGATATACTCTTAAATAATAATCTTTCTAACCATTATTTAATAATTATTTTTAATAACCTTCGTCTAATAATAATCTCCGAGTGATATAATCTCTCTCGTTTATATTCGATGCCCGAATATACCCGAATCTGTTTATAAGGCTCGTCGTTGTCATGGGGCCAGCGGAACGAGTGTCAATCTGTTTATGCGTATCGAGGTTATTCGAAATTTCTTTGTACGTTTAATATTCTTTACGAGTGTAAGTTCAGACAGAGGTTGAGGATGTGCTCATCTCATTTCTTTTTAATATTTCCTCTAATGGAGTAGTTGACGCTGGAGACACAAATCGCTCCTACATTTAACTTTTTTATCCCATCGCAAAGGTCTGTGGCTTGGCGGGAAAATGAAACAGCAGAAACGAAATTCTTATTTTTTTGTATTACGTATTAATGTATTGGTTCGTAAAGAACGATCGCCCTATACATATGAGAACTGGACGCCATTTAAAAATATATTATCGAGGGATTTCCATCGTCTACTCTTCTAAAACAAGACGGATTTGCAAATTGGACGCAATTTGATGAAAATGGCATTTCTTGGCCATTTTCTATCTTAAAATTAGATCGCTGCTCGACTTCTTCGTCTGCAACACGTGCCTTAACCGTTTTCATTACGTTGGGAGCGATAAATTTGAAGTGATATTTATCCTCGGAAATTTTGATTGGTTCATTAAACATTTCGGTTTGTTCAGACGGGAGTGCCTGAAACTTGTTTCACAACCACCAATTTCCGTTTTAATCATAGTAGGTAACACGTGGTCGTGGGGTCTTTCACTCTTCCTCATGATTTCAAATTTAGGCACGAGTTTGCTGGATGGAGGCTAAAAAAAGAATTTTTGGTGGGCAATTTTTTTTCTGCGCGTAGAAGTTTCCTCATAAAACGAAATGAAAATACACCAAAATTACTGCCCAATCCCGCGCCTCTCTTACGTGATCAGTGATTCGGTCAACAATCCGATTCAGTTGAGTGATTCATTGAATGTAAGAGTCAGTTGAGAGCACTTAACGAGATGACAACAGAGTTTTGAATCTATTTTTTGGAGGATTAAGAGAACGATTTGAATTTCCATTTCTCATGACAACGAAAGAGCGTTTCATGAGGGGGTCTAAGGGCATACGATCTCGGAGTACAGAATAAGCGAAATACCTAAAGGAGATCCAACATGCAAAAAAATAGTCCCCTCAGGATTATTGATATCCTTATTCGGAGAAAATTGTTTCCCAACAGATTCAAACCATCGTACGTGGCGTTCTCCATTCTTCGGCAGAGAGAAAAGTATTTCATTTGGGGCAGTACACTAACTACTTTGAAACTAGCAGAGAGAACTCCTTCGACGTGTCGAATGACGTGGTACAAATGATAATGCAATGCAAAATCATAATAAAAAAATGAAAACAACTTGATGTACATCTCCTTTCAGTTATCAGAGCAGAATTCGGTCAACCGGATTAAAAACTATAGCAAAGAAAACTGCGTTGTAGGAAAACAATATAGAGTGGAAGACGGAGAGAGGAAATAAAAATGTTTTATGTCTAGGTGAGGTGAGATGGAAGGATAGCGGGTGATACTGGAATGATGTTTATTTAGTAATATACAGCGGAGAGGAAGAGAGCCAACGAGGAATGGCAATAATATTGAATAAAAAGGTAGGAAGAAGCGTGGTAAACATAGAGCAAGTAACGGATAGAGTAGTACAAGTAAAAGCAAAACTGATGAACATGGTCATTGTTCAGGTAAACATACCACCAAGCAATCATAAGGAGAAGTCGATGCATCTACATATACACAATACCCCGCAAGTCGTCGCAAGGACGTGGGGCAGGGGGTGGTAGGCCACCAGCCTCCAGCCTATAATACCTTTACTTCCTCATGCACGTGGTACCCCGCGATCCACCAAAACCGCGTGGAAACGGGGCGACCAAACACCAATCATGCAACATGCCTACATGTATTACAAGTACTAAATGGTTTGATTTGGCAGCTGTCCCCCCTCTACCAATATGCTCGCACTTTCACTAAACTCGTGTGCATTGTTGTCAAAACCCTTCCCGCATGGAACTGCCATTAAAGAATGTTTTGCTTGTTACCATCTGTGATTGTTATGGTTTACGGTCGAATTAGAGGACGTAATCAAGGATCTACCTACAGGGAAACATTTGATAGTATTGGGGGATTGGAATGCGACGGTAGGCGAAGGGAGAGATGGTGATGATGCGGGTGATTACGGTTGAGGGACAAGGAATGACCGCTTGGAGAAATGAATAGAGTTCTGCAGGAGACGGGTTAGTCATCACCAACACTTGGTTTAGAGACCACAAAAGGAGTAGGTATGCATGGAAATGCCTGGGGATTTAGGAAGATATCAGTTAGTGAATATAATGGCAAAACACAGGTTTAGGAACAGTGTGATCAATTCGCAATTTCCCGGGAGCAGATGCGGACTCAGAGCACAATTTGATAACAGTGAAGTGTGGTGTCCGAATCAGAAAGATAAAACAGGGAAGACGATTTAGGAAATTGAATGTGGAAGCATTAATTGGATCGATACGGAGTATCATCCGCACCCTTCCACCTTCTCTTCCACCAATCCTGTGCTTACCTTACGTTTGTGTTTTTATACCTTATACTCGTATCTATGAGTTCGCCATTTGGTGAGTTTTCGTGTTTGAGTTATGGCATTTAAGGCGCGGAGGAGGTTAACGATAGAAAAAATAGCGTTGTAAACAGAGCGTCTGGAAACATTATTAATGGAGCCCTCCTATTGTGTTCTTCACTCCAATTAACAAACTCTATCAACTTGATGCGACCTGCAACAGTACTGTCGGGAAAAATCCCTCGTAGGTAAGACATCACCTCCACGTTGAGGTCGCCAGGGCCGATAAGGGCTCCCATCTGCTTTTACTGTCTCGGCCAATGCAAGTTTTTTTCAATTTGAACAGTTTTTCCAACTTTATCCAAGCATTAATCCACACACAAATGATTCACGCTCATTGTTTGTCCAATATGAGACGGCGAAGTGGAAAAAAAATCATGCAACGACACCGCGATAAACAACCTTTCAAGCGTCTTCATGTCAGAATTAAGGAATATCATCCATCTAGATAAATATGCCAACCTCTATGCCCTGTGATATTTTCCTCCATCGTCTACATTCTCTACGCATGCTGAGAAAATATTCGAACTAAATTCACCATACTCATGCCTTTCAGGATCTTCAAAGAAGAATTACGAATTACAATGGGAATACTATATGAAGGAGTAACATCAAGAATCGAATCTCAAAATCAGTGAAATAAGATTTAGCTCGACGAACCTTGGATTTGGTTTTAGGGAGCGAGTCAAGGCATTAAATTACACTTGTTTGAGCAAGGAGTTTTAAATAAAAACAATGGGAAACGTGATTTTCCGAAGAATGTGATAAGGACAGTTGAGAGAAAGAATTAGGGTCAAATAATCAGAGAGAAGAGTGAGTGGAAAGGGTCAGAGGAAAGGGAAAGGGGTGGACGGAGAGAGTGAATGGACCAATGTAGTTACAGAGACACTGAAGGCGAGGATTATCGGAAATCTCAGGGACAGGAAAGCACATGTGAAATAATGTATTTATTTATTTTAGTGCCCTGCGAGCCACCGCTAGGGTGTGTTGCAGGGGGGAAATAAAAGCGACGGAGGTGATAGGAGAGTGAAAGGTTAGATGTGGAAGAAATGAATTAAAGGAAGTTCCCTGGAATATCCTGAAACCGGGCTTCATGGAATTTGCACACCCCGAAAGGGAACAGCGTGAAGGGCGTGCACGAACAGTTGAGGTGAATGAGTAAGGCAATGAAGTCGATACAGTCACGCATTGTTTAAAACTTTACGTGGAATATATGAAAGGATAAAACGCTTCATTTTCATCCATTCATTTTTTCATGCATGGCACCCTTGCAAGCCACCGCTAGGCTGTATGGCAGGGGGTGATTACGAACCAGACTACTTTTGACGCTAAATAACGTTGTCCGCCCTATCGAGGTAGGACAACGTTATTCTGATCCCTTATCGTTCGTGAGAAAAAGGACACTTTAAATCTTTCTGTTCTACCCTTGAAAACTCCTGCTCTCCAAAAATTCTGGGATTTGAATCGCCTGGATTTTCAATCCCGGGCCCTCGAGGTGGGAAGTCAGTAAATTAGCTACCGCGCTATCTCGATTCCCGCGTGGTGTAGATTTGTGGCCAATGGATATATCAGGGAGTTAGGTAACATTAAAAAAAAACAATATGTTATATTTACCATATATGTGCATAATTATATTATATATATTTTAGACGTAGTAGTCCAGAGGTAAATGCAGTTTGATCTGAAGAAGGCCGAAAGCTCAAACTATCTTAAATGGGTCCTCTTACGTGTTTCCTATTTCATTTTTGTGGTGTATTTACCGTCCTATTCCTTTAAAAGTTCACTTAAAACTCACCTAAGTGAAGAGAAATCAACGGAAGGCGATGTGTAATGGATTGACACAGCTGTAATGTTGGAGTCACCGAGGAACTCCCTCGCTTCACCTACCCGTAAATCCTTCCATTTTGCTTATTTTCCTGCCGGTACACGATATGAACTTCCATTAGCACCCTTTACCATTCTGTTGTAGTTTGATAAGGTCTATCAGAGATAAGAGATTTTGGGACTCATGTTTAGTGCGCAGAGTGGAGTCTAAGAGGATCAACGATTGCTCAAGCATTCCTCCCCTTATCTCTTCCCTGATTAAAAATATAATCTTTGTTGAGGCGACTTCTATAAGTCGGAGATTACGTTCTAGATCAAAGTAAAAGTGAATAACGTCCATGCCCACAAAGCTATACTGATGTGCTCGTATGAGTGAAATGCTAAATTTGTAACTCAAAAGAAGAAGAAAGGGGAAGAAAGGGGAAGAAAGGGGAAGAAAGGGGAAGAAAACTCCAATGGCCGTAAGGATTAGTTGCCAATCTCTCGTCAGACCAATTGTTGTGTTGGTGTGACGGGAATCACGTCAGGGACCAACCACAACCTCTCGACCAGAAAACCCCCTCTGTGGTGGTTTACGGGAGATTAATCCGCGTCAGGGACCAACACACAGCCACACGCACACTATCCTGCCTGAAATCCTTCACGAGGCTGTGAGACCCTGTTAAAGAATTTCAGATGGAGATGGAATCCTTCACGAGGCTGTAGAGTAGACCCCGTTAAAAGAAGAATTGATAGTTGGGCTGGGAATATTTTTCTAAATCACTAAGTCTCCGTTGAAAATTCTTATCTATCGGGTAGATGTCTTGGTTTTGAATTGCATGTTTCACTACTACGAGAGATCGTTTTCTTTTGCCAACAGTGAATTTATCTCTCGTTATAAAGCCGTCAACACTTTTTTTTTCATCAGTGAAATGATCACCATGGTTGCTCATCTTTCCAGAGAATAAATTTTCTAAAGGTTCTTATTTCCGCTGACCCAATCTTATTTTTTATCTCGTCTACTTTTCAGCAGAGCTTGGTCGTCGTTCGAACTCAACTTTTTCCACAAACCCCCTTCCCCCAAGTCTAGAGAGCTTCGTGGTTGGGAGAGATGTCCTGAACGAGGTCGGGTTCGGGCAGTTTCGGGTTAGGGGCGACTCAACACCGGTGTCTGATTACTTCTGCAACTGTGCGTCTGGTATGGGACTATTCGATCTCTCCATAAACTTCGAGCAAAAAAAGATGTCAATTATACAGTTTTTTTATCTCTCGGCCAACAGCATCGTAGTATCCAGATGATAAAAATTCTTTATTCTGGATTCAGGCGTGATAGTGTTGCGGACGAACATAATCGATTCGTAGCAAATGATAATGCTCAATTGCAATGTTAATAAAATATATTTTGACCTAGGTTTCGAAGGTAATACATCATCTTGAGGTCAAAGAAGAAGGTAACCTGATGAAGATCATCTGAAGATGACGATGTAACGTCGAAACCTACGTCGAAATATATTTTATTAAAACAGGAATTGTACATTATCATATACTGCGGACCGAAGAAAATTATTCTTCTCGTCGAGGGTTGATTTTTCAAAATTAAAGGTAATTGCAAAAATTTTATCGTGTTCCTATCTCGCCCTTATGTTGCCGTAATACGGTGAGACGTGTAACATAGCTCTCTTGTAAGTATCAGTAAATGTACGTACTATTTGCGGTAGTGTGAATAGTCTTTATAGATTCAACTACGTTTAGCCTAAATCAGTTGATTGAAGAATTAGTTCGATATATTTTTGCAATTACAAATGCATTCCAAGCAATTTCTTGTACGTCATATACCTTAGTTTGCTATTCTTTTATCTCCGGCTTCTCAGTAATCGACGTCAGTACCGGCTCATTCGGGAGAACCGGAAATTGCCGAATGTGCCGAATACGGGAGGCCAAATCCCTTATGGAAACATATCGGCTGGTCTGACCTGAGCGGATGGGGGAGGGAATTGAAATACTAAAGACGCAATACTGCTTTGAAACTAAAGAGTCATGTGCAAACACGAATGTATGTATATATGTTTATTACCGGGCTAACCTCAGCATATGACTGTTTCTCGGAACTACTGATAGAATTTTTCCTTGATTTCCACTTGTTAATTCACAACCATTAACATCACTCTTCTCCGCAATCATAATATTCCGAGGGCTACGAAATTGCGTGAGTCACCCGTGGAGGTTACTTTAGGTCTTGGGAGCTGCGAGAAGGGATATGCCTTCATCTGTTTTTTTCCGAGTACTGTGGTGTGAGGGGCGCGTGGCCACTGTGTCCACGAGACCGTGAGGGCGAGAGAAGAGGGGAAAGGCGGGCTGGGGAGGGGACAGCAGGGGGGGACGCGAGAAATGCAATCGGACACCCTCAGGGGCTGGACGTAGCAGACGTGTGACACACACACAGACATTTTCCCCATTTTTTTATGACGCGGTTATCTCCCCTTGTTCTTCCTCTCCTCACCCGGACTTCTCTCACAATTTTCTTCGTTCTCGGCCCCCCCGACAGATGGCACCACACCCCCTCTCCGACGCGCGCGAACTCTCGAAGCTTCGATCGAACGGCGGGGGGGTGGAAGGCTTGGGGTAAGGGGGAGAGAAGAGGAGAAAGGGCAAGGGGTTCCAGAGTTAGGGAGAAGGGTGGATGGAAAGGGATTTAGGAGAATGGGGGTGGGCAGAGGGCGATCATTTGAAACACGGAGGTTCATTGGGGGGGCTTCGGGGGAGCCGTCGGAAAACACTCTCGCCCCCGACTTCTCGTAAATTTGTGCTGGGGTGAGTTCAGTAGTAGTAGTTGGCGAGCCGTCCACCAGCCCCTCGTAGCTCGTCTTTTGTCTGTGGGAGTTGGGGGGAGAAGAGTTCGCGGCGTCGCTCGTCAAGACAGTCCACGCGCGTCCGCGTCAGAGTGTTGCTGTTTGTTTATTTGTCGTGTTTCTTGTCGTAGGTAGCGGTATCGAGGTAGTTGGGAGGATTCGGAAAAGAAATAGGCCAACTGTGAAAAGTGAGAGGGAAAGAGAGTGAATTCGTACATGATTGCACACCGCGCGCGTTGCGAGGGACGCCGGCGGTTGAGTTATTGTGTTTATTGTCGCCCTCGCCGCGAGTGAAGAGTTTGTTTTGTTTGGCGGCAGTGATATGGCGGAGAGGAGGTTTCGGGTGTCCCGCGCGCCTGAGGAGACGAACTCATCGACCACCGGCGTCGAAGCCACTGCACCGAGCGTGAGGACGTACGGAGCCACCGACGAGGAAGGTGAGTTGATTACGCTGGCGAAATACATTCCGTCCATCCTCCAGAGATAAACCCGCCGCCATTTCCCGTGGCGTGGCGACTTGCGTTCGATAGCAATCCAAACTTATCTGTAGTACCTGAGTCTACCGAGGGATATCTGGGATTTCTTACCTTTTGGAAAAGATGCCTTGGTAGTGTTTATAACTCAAACTGGAAATTTTATCCTGCCTCGAAAAGCTCTCCATCCCTTCTAAAATTCAAAAAACGGAGGGCATAGTCAGCAACCAATAGCAGAGCAGCCATTTGTATGCAGCGGGTACAATAAACAACTCGAGTGACAAACAAAAGATGAACGCCATCCGAGTGCCATGTGGTCCGTAGCGAAATTCATTATAGCTGTGAAAGCATATAATTTAGCAAAGCAATGCTCTTTATTTGAATACAGTTGTGGGTTATATTTACAGTTTTTGAGTATTTTAACGTGTACTTAGAATTTAAGGACATTGAGGTTTTCAATTCGAATTGTATTTCCTTTCCATTGAACGTTGACTCATAGTATTTAGAATATCTAAACTATATTTGGAAATATTTTAATACTATAACAATGGGGATTAATTCTTCGAGAGCATTTTATATTTACTCCTATATGAAATATCGGCAGTGTTTTTTTAAGCTTGTTTTTTTCGTAAAAAAACATTAAGTAAAAACATTGCCTGCAGGTAGTATCTGTTATTTATTTCGTTGGTCTTAATGCAATATAATGTCACACCAAAGACATTATCATCAGATATGCATTATCAGGTGAACACGAGGAGAAAAACATCAAGAGATACGGCATACCCTTGAATTTTGATGGAGTACCACTGATGCAATAAAAATGTTTTGACTTTTCGGGTGAAATGACAGTCGTTTTCAGCTCGACCTCGCGCAGGCGGAATGTGCCCATTCATTCGAATATTTTGCTTACGGCGTCTATTTTAATTGCGATTCTTAAAAAAAATCGATGCTGACAATTTTGCCTCAAACCATGTATCGTGGGAAAGACTCAAACTAAGAATAATTGGCGGTGAAGCAGCTACCTGTCGTTTTTATTAAAACCAAGAGTTGTAATACATTTTTTTTGTGTTCGCATCGGGGAAGTTATTGTCTATTTAATATTTCTAAGAGAGGGGATTTTGACTCCAAAATTTGCATCCGTGATAAATAGATTTTTGTGATGCACGTACCTGTATGCGTGCCATGTATGTCAAGCAAGTGTCGTGTCGTGTCATGCATGTCAAGCAAGTAGATGGCATTAATCACTTCTTGGATGCATAAAACTTGGGACACGTAACACTAAGGGCTGTTTCCAACACAGGAAGTACAGCTCTATACTTCAACCGCAATTAGCCCAATTTTCAACTAGTTTTGGTGGAGTATCGGAAGGTCCCTCATTTGAATTTTGTATTTTGGCAGAAATTTCTTTTTGCGATGGATGGGCGATGTTTTCAAATATTATGCTCACCGTGTGAACATTCTAGATATTAAAAAATGAAGTTATCTCTAATAGAGGAGGAATTATACTCTGTACCAGTAATACAATTAATAAAACGAATGTGTATTACGGCCGTATGGGTAGTATTATGGGAAAAATCAGCCCCAGCCGAACTCTTACAAATGGGCATATGATATAGTGAGGGAAATTAGAGAGGGAAAAAAGTAAATAAATAATACCAATAAAATAAAATGATGTAGGGGGAGATAGAACAGAAAAAAGATTAAATGAAAATATGATAGCAAAAAAAGCTCTGACTAAAGTGTCCTAGATAGCATTGACACTCACCCTTATCAAGCACTCACCCAGACAGGTCTTGCGAGAGAATTATATCTGCACCAGCGGCCCACCAATCACGTAATTAAATAAATGCCAATGAATCAGACACTCTCTAGTTAGGATGTACTTAATAGCCTTGATCCTTGCTAGTTGTAGGAATACACACAACCAGGGCTTGCGAGAGGTTTTCCTCTGCGCCAGTGGCCCGCCAATCACTCACTTGCTTGGGTATGCGTAAACGCCTTAACCCTTGCAAAACTCACTCCCTCAGGCAGATCTGCCGTGGAATATCTTCCGACGTTAGTGCTGTAACTCGCACTTTGGGAAAGGTAAGGTATGCGCGCAGAGACTGACTCAGTGTTTCAACTGCCAAGCTGTCCTCTTCAGAGAAGGAATGATGTCATCTCGTGTGTAGTGTCTTATATATACTATGTTTAATGTAACGGTCAAAAGTACGGGGGAGGAGTTTTTGGGAAATGTCGGGTGGAATGGGGAGGTATGGGGAATGGTCATGTTGGGGGATTTGTCTTATTTGGGGGGAGCGGGAAAGGGAGAGGAGGCGGGGGTGAGAAGCCGTGGCGCGGGTTATGATAAAATAATTACAATGTAATCCTAGTCATTAATGGTGATTTTTTTCAGTGGAGTAATTATAGTGTTTTATTAAGTAGAATAAGGGAGATGAAAAGGAGCCCTGGTCATTGTTCATGAGTTTATTCTATAGCAGTGGATGTAGATGCTTTCATTTCCTTTGCCCATTTGCGAGAGTACGGCTGTGGTTAATTCTTCAAATTATACCAGTAATCCACTATAACGGCACCCTATACTACTGTATGTGCAAGGGATATAAGGAAACGATTGAATTTAGCAGTTCTTGGTTCAAATGAGATAATTCATTCCCATTTCCAGTCGTCATCATTTGCCTTATTTTCCTAACGTTACCATTTTTCATACTTTTCTTCCAATTAATTAATTTTTCCTTTTTATACTTTTCTTACCTTACCTTCTTCTTTCTTGATTTCCATCCCGTCTTCAACCATTTCCACGTCTTAAACTCCATGAACCAGCGCTGAAATTTGCAGAAGCCAATATTTGGATTGGTGGTTAAAACGAAGTGTCAAGCTCTTGTGTTTACAAAAGCATTCAACATTTTCAAGTAAATTTTGTCAAAGCTTATTTTAATTCGACCTTTCTACCTCTGGCTTACTGTTCTTCCTTTTTTAAAGGAAAAAAAAGTATTTACTGGGTTAGGAACTTAAGTTAGAGCTGGGGAAGTTTCTTCATTTTCATATTTCACCGCATCCATTCTCTCCGAAAAATTCTAACGTATTATATTCATTCAATCAATTTACTGATTGGCGAAATGGTGGGCATACCTAAAGAACTCTGCAAGCAGCTAAAACATGTACATGAATGAAACTTCTTTCAGCTTTTAGTACGGTAGGTAGTTACTTTCATTTAGACCTTAAGAGTGTCAATGATAGATATTAATGGGTCAAGGTACTGCGATTATGCCCAAATCTAGTGTTGCGTAATGAGCCAAGCCGTCGTCAAGTGTTTTACTTGAGCTCCAAACGCGTATGTGTCCGCAAAAATGCTAAAAAGATTGAAAAGTTAAGGTAATAATCATATTGGCAGTATAAACCCCACTGTTAAAACGTGATACCTGAATAGCGATGAGGATTTTACTCCAAGTGCGTATAACCTATTCTGACAAAATATGGCGAGAGAATAGTCTCAGAGAACTCATAAAAAAACTTGTTTTTCGCGCACGCCGTTCTGGCACGAATCCTTAGATGTGTCTGAGCTAACGTTCACACTTTGAAGTTCATTATATTGATGTATTTGACTTAATAGAAGTGATCCTTTGCGAAAATCACTTTCGTGGTCTAAGCCAAGTCACATGCATGCGACTTAACTACACGAAACACACGTGCCACAGGACTTGTTCATTTTACCCTCGGTAAACATTATTGTAACCTAAGGTTGGGCTATATTACATGCCTAGTGTCATTTTTACTAGTCAATTACCTTGTGCGATGGTGATAAAAGTAGTAACGACTGCTTCGCAAGATGAAATACTTTGATTAATGTGTGATGGAGAATGGAGAAATGAATTTGGAGGAAAGAAAACAATGGAAGAATTCTAGGAAAGGAGAGTAGTTTGTTGGGAAAATTCAAATAGAACAGGAGACCAGAATGCAGGGCGTATTGAGAGAGGCAATGGAATGTTGAAGACTTTAATGTTGGGCAAGCGAGCAAGGGGTAAGATAGGCATTTTGGAGGGAATGAAGGGAGGCAGAGAGTGAGTGGAACTGAAGATAATTAATAATAATGTTCGGTTTGGAGGTATTTAGAGTGGTGCTAGGCGGGACTTAGAAGTGTAGCAGGATTTAGTCCCTTGGTCCATCAAAAACTTACCCTGATACTCAATCAGACATATTTCTGTCAATTATTTACATCTAGTGCCATCACAGAATTTTATTCATAATTTCCAAATGGTAACGTGTTAAGGATAAGCCAAGACATCGACATGAGTTCAAATTTGAATAACTTGGCATTTATTTTTACAAAAATAAAATTTTACGTTGATAATCTAAACGTGTTAAGATAGCAGTAATATTAATGGCTATTTGAGAAATGTATTCATATATTTTCAAAATTTTGCTCTCACATCTTCAGCGAAAGAATACCAAGAACCTTCAAGATTACGTTTTGACGAGAAGGAATGACTTACTCTTCGGTTTTAGAAGTTTCTCATAGTTTCTAAAACCATATTCAGTAATATTACATGCTTAGACTAAACAGTTTGAGCTTATCAGCACAAAAATTAATGTGGTCTTACTTGAAATAGTCTTAACGTGTGGAAGTAGAATGTGCCCACAAGATACTTTTATTCGCTGTTTAATTGAGCACAATGTATAGAGTATTACTCATTTGTGCATGTTAAATAACCAGGTGAGGTGGTATCGAGTGCAATACTTATGCTACCTGTAGTTTGTATATGTAATATCATTTGGAATTCTTTCTCCAACTCTTGGTTGATTTCACTGAATTATTTTCAGGCGTTAGTTGAGTGTAATTTTGCGAAGTAAACATTTTGGGACATAGAATCCAGAAGAATACTGGAAAATAAGAGTACATCGATCAGGTGCTGAAAGACGTTGAAGATGAGGAGGAGTTGAAGAGAGAGCCGTCGCCAACTTTAATCTACTCCATATTGAAAAGCGCCAAAGAGTCACACATGGTGTACCTTGGTGTACCCTACTGCGGGAGAGATTTGCACTTGAGGTGCTCTCCGCATTGTATTTAGATAGGGATCGGAATCCGCAGTAAATAACCTCCATCACCCAAATTTTAAACCAAATTGTCAGCATGAGGAGCCATTTCGTAAATCTCGGAATTTTCATATTTCTCTTTTTCAATTCAGGTCAACGCATGCGGAATAAAAATGGTTTATAGTAATGTAGCATTTTGCGATATTATTTGTCATGTCAGGTGGGGATGGTGGCAGGTGAAAGTGGAGAAGTGCTTGATCTCTGAGGCCACCAGAAATCTGCCTGAATAGGCAGACTACTGCTATAATAATATGTGTAAATTAAAAGCAGAGAAATTTGAAAAAACATGGGCAGTTTTTGAAGTTTTGAACACCCTTGACTGCTCCTCGACATATGTCAAGGCTATGTAAAATAGTGTTTCTTATTTCAGGTTAGATCTATAAAAATGCTTCTCATATGCATCTACTTTCTCTAAAATTTAGCTGAGGACACAATTTAACCGTTTCGAATTCGTTTAATTAATTCATAAAAACGTTTTAAAAAGAGTGGATACCATGGGTTCATGAAAGCATAATCATCCCCGCAGTTTCCCGTATACGCGCCTACTTCGTTTCATTGGAAGCAAATATCCGCCGAGCGTCGAAAGTGCTCGACGCTATCGATTGCCTAGGTTTTCTGGCTAGTGGAGAATAGCGCGGAGGAGGAGGTGGTGGTGATTGATTGATTGATTGACTGAATGATCGAAGGAGCGATTTCGTCGTTATGGGTGGGGCAGTTTCCCGTCACGGCGATGATCGCCTTTCGACCATCTTTAGAACCCTTTGAGGCCCTCAAGTCTTGCTCCTGCGGTTTCGCTGAGGGCGTGGGCCTAACTCGCGGTGTGACCTTCCCGAGCGACCCGCCCAGCCTATCCTCCCCACCCCGATAGGGGATGGGTCAACCCCCGGTGGGAGGGAGAGTAGCGGGTGGCGGGTGTAGAGGGGAGTTCCCCTTCACCTCGTCCTTTCATTCGACCCGACACGAATTTTCTTCTTGAGGCAGGAATCGTACCCGCGAGAGGGGGAGGCCGTTGTTAATAGGCGGGGGCGGGAAGGAGGGAGGGAGGTGGAAAGGCGGCCAGTGGAAGAAGAAAGAAAGTAGGCCTAAGCACTCGGGTGAGGATACATATATGTATTGTACAGGGTCCGTACAATAAGTATCGGGACTGGTTCCAAAAATAAAAATGTATTGCGATTATCATTACAATTACTTAATAATCTTCAAAATACATCCCTCTTGCATCGATACCCTTAGTTCTGGCCGTCTGCCACTCGTTAAAAGCCCTCTGGAAGTAGGTTTCCGGAATACTGTGGAGAGGCTTTGTCGTCGCCACTTGAACCGCCTGGATGGAGTCAAACCGATATCCTTTGAGCTCCTTTTGAGCTATCCTTTGAGGTAATAACTTTGTCGAGAAAATCTTCATCTTCCTTGACGCAGTCCAAAATTTCTTGCGAATTTCCACCCGCGACAGTTTTTGTTCCTCGCTCAAGACTTTCGGCACCAGCTTCGCGCACACTTTCCTCATCGCAAGATCCTCTGTTACAATGATGTGGACGATTCCGCCTGAAAGGAGGGTCTCCTCACTGATAAGGGCGATGGTTAAACCCCTCTCAGAGTCCAAAACGTTTTTCACTTTGGCCACCTGAGCATCGGTTTGAGCGGTCGTCGGGCGTCCTACGCGGTGCTTGTCTTCGACAAGCTCCCGGCCTTCCTTAAACATTTTGTGCCACTCAAAAACTCTTCTGCGGCTTAAGGCATCATCCCCATAAGCCTGATTAAAGAGATCAAGGGTCTCCGACGCGAATTTCCTGAGTTGAACGTAAAAATTCACGGCGTTGCGTTGCTTGACGGTGCGCTCCATGCTGGCACGACGACACCACAAACAATCACACGTCACAAAAATCCACCTCCTGTCTCAACACATGCCCGGAGGCGACTGAAATAAAGTGTGCTTGAGTGGTGGGGGACCCTTCTACCGAGCCGACCGGTCGGACACCCATCCACCGCTCCGTTGAGGCTACAGCGAACCTTTAACGATACTTATTGTACTGATTGAGTACGCCGTCCGTCGGATGGAACTTTAAACTGCGAACCCCTTGGCGCCTTTCGGCAAGAGTAGGCTAATGCCGGCGCCGGGTTTCTCTCCACCCTTTATCCTTTCCTGTCCATCCCTAAAGGCGCGAATGACCTCAGCTGTCGGTCGCCTTCCCTAAAAACTACTAACTACGAATTATAGCAATACACCGAAGCATCTTTATTTTCACATGATTAAAAGCTAAAAAATATGGATTATAGTATAGGAAAGAACGATTTAGTTACCAATGAAAACGGGGTATTTTATAGGTTTAGATATCCCCCCGAGGGGAATGTGCCTTCGCGCAACTGCCCGGTGAAGAATGCGGGGGAATACGAAAGGGGTGGCAGCGCTTTATTTGCTGGACATTCTTCCCTCATCCCCGCGGGCACTACTAAATTTGAGTCTCACCGGTTGGCTCGGCTCGGAGAGCACCGTATCCCTCAATACCCGGGCTGCCGGAAGTACACCCAATCGTGGTCGGTTGCACAACTTCGGAATTCTCGAGTCAACTCCAGCGTAGCATCCAATCCGATTTGAATTTGGCGCACATACGTGCTAATGCCACGACGTGGAAGGGGCTGCCCTAAACTTAGGCAAGAGGAGGAGGGAAAGGGGTGTGACATTTCATTAAGGTCATGGCAATGGGTGGAGCGGGAGTTTGGGTTGAATAATACCTAATGGTAATTATTGCATTATTTCGGCCATTGTCTTTCAAGAAAGAATATTATCATGTTTCTTTGTTTCCAAAGAACACATCAATCAAATTCCTACGGCTGCTGAATGGTATACGTATTATCAATCCGTCAAAAAAGTTTCCCAATGTTTGTTTCATTCCGCCTTAAGTATTCTGATTAGAATATAATGAAAAAAACAAGCTGGCATTTTTGGTATGTTTTGTAAAAAAACCGTATTTAAAATGATCTGTAGATAATTGTAGAGAAAAACGCTTTCTTTAAAACCAAAATGCGCTTTCTTGAAGGAAGAAAGGCTAACAATTATTAATGACGGCGCCAATAATTACGAAAAATGGGGGTAGGTGAGGGTTCATAACTTACGAATCCTTACGATTGGGTAAAAGGGCAAAAGGAAGCAGGGGATGGCCTCACGAAATGAAAGGATGACCCTCAGATAGGCGAAACATAAGGAGACTCCTGGCGTTATGCCTCGCCATAACCTGCTTCATTTTGCCCTTGTCCCCAGTTGGCGGGGATCGGGATGGTGCGGCGGCTAACGCACAGGCTTCCCGCCGAGTGAGCCCGGGTTCAAATCCTGGAAACAACAAATATTTTTCAGCGGTATCCCGATCCCTACTTGAGGTGCTTCGTGGAAAGCACTTGAGTGAGTACGCCGTCCGTCGGATGGGACGTTAAAATGCGGACCCCTTGGCGCCGTTCGACAAGAGTAGGCTGATGCCGACGCCGGGTTTATCTTCACCCTTCCTTTCCTATCCATACCTAATGGCGCAAATGACCTTAGCTGTCGGTCACTTCCCATAAAAACTACTCCTAGGAGACTGGCTTGCATCGCATTGCCTTCATCGGTGCCTTCCTTCAGGCTTCAACACCCTCCTCTCAGGCTTTTCTGGAGAAGAATACCCGGCCTGGATCCCAACCCGGATGGCCATACTAACGGAAGTGCAGTGCAAGAGGTCGTTACTTCCACCTACCGGAGGATCCCAGCCCTATTCAACCCAGATCGTCATTGAACAGAACCATCAACCACCAAAACATCGGAAAGTATGTTCCCTGGACTCCTCGAAGGATTGTAGATAGATAGCACAGGGCCCTTGATGTCCGAGCCTCGTACGCCTCAGCGCTTGTGATACTTCGGGATGAGCACAGTCCAGCACAAGAGGGAGGTCCTCGGAACGCCTAAATCCCACTGGGAATAGATCGTCATGCAGGCCTAAGCACGACGTCGAAGTCGGGGTGAGGCGCCACACTTCAGAACAGGCCACGTGCATCAATTATATAGAGGCACCTTGACTTTTTCCCGATTTTACGCCGCATTTCAGCCAATCGTCCATTCATTAATTTCTTTGCTTTATTTATGGAATTAGAGCAGTTTCTCCATTAATTAAATCTTTTTTTATTTGGTTTTAATTGCTCCCAATCATATCCAGTGCAGCGTTATAAAAAAAATGGAATTCTAAATATACAAGATAACGTGTTTCAGGAACAGCAATTTCCAATTTAGTTTTCTTCTTTTTCAATTGTATCAATTCTATTTCGTTCTTAGCGTTATCGACGGTACAACAACAGCGTTCATGCGCCTGAGGATTGGTGTCCATGAGGTATGAAGGGGTTTATAATGCTTTCATGTACAGCGGAGTGAAGTGTTGGAGTTATTTATTTATCTAGCTAAGAGTAGGATCAGATATTCTATAATCAAAACGAGGCGAAATGTCACAATTAATTTTTATTTAGGGTGGTTAGACGGTGGAAAATGTCAGAAGATTTGGAAAATTAAATTTGGGCAGTTAGACGTGTTTCTAAAGTAATTACATTTACAATACTCCAGTGTCAAACCTCGTGGTTTAAAAAACGGGACTTTAACGTCGCTGTCATACTCTATAATAACATTCATAATTTCAAATACGAAGACTATATGATAAATCAAGCTAAAGTTAATTGGGTGAACTGGTTAGCTTGACCCAATGTTGAAAACGAACATATCTGCTAATTGCTATTTTTTTGAACCTATGCAATATTAGCATAAACAAACGATTTGTTTTGAAGTTCTGCAGCCTATACCATTAAAAAAATAAATTGAGTCTCGTTTTTTTTTTTAGAGTTTTCCATTTAATATCTTAATTGTACGCAAAATGAACAATTTAGATTATCTTTGCATTTGTTTCGGCGACGAAATACGAACGACGGGAGGAACCCAATAAGCGGGCGCGGAGAGGAATAAATTGATCTGTCAACCACACAATGGGGGCGCTCTCATGACGGGCATCTCTCACGTTGTTGCAACTTAAATATCGCCCGTAGGATTGGTCATAAACGGGCGAGCTAGAGAGCGGCATTAAAGTTGATGGCCCTCCACCGCCCTCCCGAGCGCTGGGAAAGCACGATGTTAATCATCCTTTGAACGCTTCATTTAAGTAAATGCTCCAGTGGACAAGAGAGATAACTTTGACCATTACATTATTTCGCTGTAAAGACCATAAATTACTCCTTCTATTTTTTTAAATCGCGAGCATAATAGGAGCAATTTATTGTGGAGGCTTGTTTGGGTTTTTATCCGAAAAGTGCAGGAAAAAACATATATATATATATATATATATATATATATATATATATATACATATGTATGTATATTTATAAGTATATACAGTATATATGTGTATATATGTATGTATACATATATTTATTTTTATAAATCATAAACACAGTAATCATCTCGAAGGTCGGCTTGATAGGTGATGATAGAGTCCATCCAGTACTCAGCCCGACGGCGAGTGAAATTCACACATCAGGTTAGGCGGGCCAGTTCCTTTCCTTGCGTCGGTTATGGTTTCCCCCAGGAAGATCTGGTATCCGAAAAATTACATCGCTTGGGTGGAGCTGGAGGTGCCCATAGAGGCTTGTCCAGGAATCGAACCCGGGCTCTCCGGTCAATAGTCCAACGCTCTATCACTGGACTACCGTGGCTCCATATATGAGTATATACACATATATGTACATATACATATATATACATACATATATACATATATATATATGTATATGTATATATATATATATATATGTATGTATGTGTGTATGTGTGTGTGTACGTGTACTACTATATATATGCATGGAGTTTTTTCAACAAATATGCAATTGAACCGTGTAGGAGGGAAACATGAAGCCCGAAATTCGCATTCGATCCGAACGTTTGGTCTTTCGAGGAGCGAATTCAAATTATAAGCTCCCTGTGCACTCAAATAATTGATAACGATCTGGAAAATTAACCTTTCCATAATTTTGCCAGAATCGTGAAAATAACGAAAGAAAGAGAGAGATAATGATTTCCAATTTTCATGCACGAAAGAGGGAATGGGCAGTTTTTATTCTCATTAGTTTAATATTTATAAAAAGTTTTTTTAATGGAAGCAGTGATTAAGCGCTGCTCCTCATCTCAGCCGTGCTTAGCTCGACACTCATTATACCCTAACACCCCATTGCACTGCAATAAACCATTTTTTAGCCCCACGTAGTTTTATCTCCCGCCAATTCACCCTGAATGCCTATTCTTATCCTCCCTCCACCACTCAATACCCAACATTCTCCCCTCTATCAGTCTTTAACATGCCATTGCCTCTTAATATTTACTACATCAATCCAATTATCCCGACTTATTTCAGTTTCTCCCAAAAATCATTTCAACTTTAACTCAACCCTTTACTCCCTTCTGTAGCTTGCTTAGCACTCCTTCGTTTATTTTTGCTGCCGCACATTTTAAGTTTTCCATTCGTATTCTGCCCACACATCTGAACCCTCCACAATCAACGCTTATCGTCTTGCCTCAACGACCTAGTTTCGAGTCTCACAAAGCTTCGCTTCTAAATCAAGTTTTATCTAAGCATTCCTCAATGTCATTACACCAAGTCCCTGTTTTTTTAAAAGGTGCCTTTAGCTAATACATTTCACCTCTTGATTTCAGCGCTACTTTGTTAATTTTCATTTAAAAACTTATTAAATAAGTGAAGTTTTCAATCTGATCTGATTTGTTCCCTTCAACTTTGATGTTTAACTTAATGACTCCTGCTTCTCGCAAATCTCATTTCTTTCGTCAAATTTTGATTGATTCTCAATCCATGTCTACCTTAAATCTCTCTGCATTTTATGGAGACACCGGAGATACATGTATGCCCATGAAATCTCCGGTCAGTAGCCAAGCGGCCTACTCACTGGACTTCCAATAATTACGAAAAAAGTACGGAAGATATAAAAATGAAAGGCCATCGAAAGAAAAAAAAACACTAGGGTAGGACATACTCATGAAAACAGGGAGAATGAAAAACTTCGAGCAATGTGTGGCGCGGTAAATTATAATTTTCTGCCGACTTGTGAATGGCGTGGAGTACCCCTGAGGCCAATAATTATTTGAATGATACTAAGGGCCCTCACTCAACGAGTAGATCGAGGTTTTGGGTCATCACGTGCACACAATGTGAAAAATGGGAATTAGATTCGGCACGTTCCGGGTTTCTTCTTCATTCACCTTCAGTCCTTCGATGCAAACTTTTTTTTACTCTTCTGAGTGCACGCTGAAGAGCGCAGGTGAGAGGTTGCCTTCTTGTCCTGCTCTTTCATTGATATATCTTACCTTCTATTTATTTTAGGTCCATATATCATCCACTATCGTCGAGTCCTTCCATATTTGTATTCCATTGCGAATTTTGCTGCGATTTGAATATCTGATGCCAATCAACGTTGAAAAAGACTGTCTGTATGAAAAAGACTGTCCCGGCATGCCGCCTATTTTCAGTTAGTTGTTCATAAAACCTTAGCATCTGGTATCACCAAAAACCAATGTTTAGAGCCGTAAATAAAAATACACGCAACTCAATATTATCTCTTTTGAGGAATATTTTAGGAATCGGTACCATTTCAGACTAGTTCAACCATTACTTTTCGAATTGTATGAGTTTGCGACTGGGTAATTTTATCCCAAGCACCGGTCTAGTGTACAGCAGTGTTTTTTAGCAGATCACTGTGGTGAGACGCCTGATGGCCCACATACTATTGTCTACCACGAAATTCGGCAAAAGTAAGAGCATTCACGTTTCATTGCACAGCCATTGTGTAGGGGCGGCTCGTCCCCCTTAGGCGCCAGTTCCACGTCTACCAGGCCGCAAAATGACGTGACCCTGGGTATATGGGGATCCTTAAGAAAGGGAGGGGTGATGAATTTACATTTCGGGGGGAGTAGGGGTTCCAGTTCCTTTTCTCTCGTGGGCGTCGAACGCTCAACCTCGCGCCGACTGCAGCGCACCCTCGTCTCCTCTCTTGTGACATTTTGCACTGCCATTTCAACCTGGAGCACCCGCCCCCTTGAACTGCGAGACGACGGAGTAAATGAGAGGAAATAAACGCTTCCCAGAGCTGCTTCAAAAACACCGAAGGATTGAGAAGACCTAGAGGCTTCTTAGGACGCAATGGATCAAGTGGTACTCCTTGGATGTGGCGCATAAATCGATGCATTGGGACAACTAAAAAAATCTTATGGCATGGAGGGGAGAAGTTAAAAGAGCGGTTCAAGTCGAATGTGGAAATTTTAATTCAGTACTCTATTTAGCATCGTTTCGTTCACCGTGATTAATATCTACCGCGTCCTGCTAATTAATAAGCGTTTATCTTAACTTACGTTGACCAATGTAAACACCACGGTCGGTCCCAAAAAATTAGAAAAATAATTTTTCCTGGTGAAGCGGACGACTGGAGTGGGTCGATTTTTGGCGGGAAAAGAGGTGAAAGAGCTTGGGAAAATGACACGACCCGCGCCAGTTGTCTGCGGTCGCGTTACAAAGGTGTAACAAACTTTGTGACGCGACCCTCAAACTCCTGTTCGAAGGTCGCGTCACAAATTCTCGATGCCACTTTCCATGGAGCAATGATATACGATAAACATTTGTATTAAACTCGGGAAAACGGGTTCGGAGACCATGGGCATGGTTAAGGATACTTATGGAGATGGAGAAATACCCCAAGTGATGGTTTTCTGCTTACACTGGATGTTATGGGAGGTTAACGAGGAAGTTAACGATGAGGAATGCCCTGGACATCCATCAACAACACAGTGTGATGGAAATGTACAAAAAGTGAGACTGTTGCTCAATTCTGATTGTCCCCCAAGTGTCAGTATTTTAGCAGAAGAGTGCAATATTCAGAAAATCACAGTGAATTGCATTCTTATAGAAGATTTAGCCATGAGAATGGTGTGCCAAGATGGTTCCCAAGGTGCTGTCGGAAGACTGCTTGTGTGACAATTTGTCTTGGACCTCTTGGACCACGGTGAAAGTAACTCAATATTTTTAGAAAGGTGGTTACTGGTGATGAGACATGGGCCTTTAAGTACGACCCAAGTATAACCCCTTACTAGTTCCAATTTGGACCCCTGGATTATGCCAATGATGCCATGACGAGGTGCCTGTCTTGTTGATGCCCTCCAGGAAGCGTACTAGAAGCGTGGCAGAGGTGCTGACATCCGTGCGTTGATGCCCAAGGGTGCTGTTTTGAAGAGTTTAAGTAATTTGTACTTTGATCTGAGATGAAGTTTACCCACATTTATTCTACTTACTTTTTGGTACAGACTATGTATATCTTGGTGTTTTGAGTTGAATCCACTGTAGATTAAATGTACACGTGATGGGTTTCGGACTCAATAATACTGTTATTGTCTCAATACACTTCTTAGAGAAACGAGGAAGTGGTAAGATGAGAATGGGTATTAAAGTGCATCAATTTCAACGTGTAGAAAATTCATTACCTTGACTGGGATTCGAAACCGAATCCCTCGATATTGTAAATGAGAACGCCTCAGTAGGTTAATTGGATAAAGTATACGGCCATCGAAGGATACCGGTTCGTATCCCGGTCAAGGTGAATGTTTTTTACAATTTGTAATTGATGCATTTTAATGCTTATTAATGGATGACTTCGTTAAATTATGTCACGGCATCTGCTGAAGTTCATTGAAGAATAGTCATGTTGCATGCAATGGATGGAGGAAGGAAATCCGCGAAAATGAAGAAGGGCCTAATGTTAGTGTCGTTAGTTATGTTTTGCAAGGATAGGCGAAGTAATCAAAGTATCTTTGTTCGATCTGCTTCCATCTTAAAACTTAATTTAAACCGCAGACTTTTGAATAATAAACTTCCTAGCCTCGCCAAAAACACCACCTGATCCCACACCAAAACAAACCCCTCTTCAGTTCCAAAGGCCTATCTTCCTTCTGACCAAATTACCAATCCTTTTCCCATCCCTTTCTCGCTTTCTTAACATTCCCTCTCTCATTCAAGCTTTCAGCATCCAGTTGCCAATCAAAATACTTCCAATCCATCTTCCCTTTGGATTTCGCCCAACAATCCTCTCCCCTCCCCCACCATACCTAGCACTTCCTCATTTGTTTTCCTTTCCGTTAACATCACCTTTTACATATTTCTCCAAACCCACATTTCAAAAACCTCCAATCTACGCCTGCCATCTTGCTTCAATGTCCTTGCTTCCGCGCCGCGAAAAATCGCGCTCTTTTATCAAAATTTTAACGAGGCTTTTCTAAACATTCTTACACGACTTATCTGTAATCAATTCCTTCCTCCTGGTGAGAATTACTTTGCCTAATGCAATTTTTCTTCTCATGCTCCTACTACTTTGACCATTTTGGTCCTAAACACTTCCACGATAGTAATACGGCCTTCCTTTTTCTTGAAAACTGATAAAATTTATTTTGTTTGAATTGATCATCATCCACTTTACACATAATCACACTGGTGTTATGATGACCTCAGCAGTGATTTCAACCTCTTCGCTGACTGACTAACTAAATCTTCACCATTCGTAAATTTGACTGATGTGTGGAATTTTTAACTACTTTCACACGTTTCCCCTGCCCTTCCCATGCCTCTTTAACCATTACTCTCGCATATATATTGAATTGGAAAGGTGATACGGGGTATCCCTCTCTTACTCCCCTACCAGGCACATTTCGGCTCTCCGTCTGACACTAACTCCTAAACTGTCTGATGCATGTACAAGTTGTGGACAAGTCTGCTATCCCTCCAATCTACTCCTATATTCTGCAATACATTTATTAATTCTTTTTATTCCTCTATATTCTTGAAACAAACAAATATGTAAATCCAAATTTTAATTTAAGTTCCTCTCTATTAGTATGCAACGACACAACTTGTATGGCTTCTCCCCTTCCTGAACCCAAACTCTTTGCAATAATTTACCCTCCTCTCCGTCTTCTCATTTACAATCTTAAGTGTCACCTTGGCTGCGAGCGAAATCAAACTTATTACCATATATTCCTCATGTATGGCTGCATTTGGGATGGGGCCTCGCTTTACTCTGACGAAATCTTCCTGCCCAATTCATCCCTCACATATGCTACCAATTTGTCCATAACAACTCTTCTTAGCACGTTTTACTAAATTATTAAGAAGTTTCAAAGGAATATTGTCTACCCTTACCCCCTTCAATTTCCTTAATTCCATTTCTCTCTCACTATCAAGTAAGCCTGGACCTGGAGCCTGAGGCTATCCTCATTTACGCTATACTCACTATCTCATATCTAGCCTTGCTGGCCTAATGTCTTTGCTATATAATTCTTCTATATATTCCTTTCCCCTTTCTTTAACCTTTCCTTGAGTTTCCAGACTTCGTTCATTTTTCAACTCTATATAATTTCATCTTCGTAAATCTGTGTTTACAGTCTTAATCTGTGTTTACAGTTTTATTTTCTTGTCTGTCTTCCTAATCATCTTGTCTGCAATGTATGGTTTCCTTATCATTTTCCTATTAACAGTTCTTTTGGTTTCGTTTGCAGTTTTTGATAACCCACCTTCAATATATTTTCATATTTCTTCTATTTAACGCATCTCTCACAGTCTTCACTCATAAATTATTCCACTGTCCCACGGTTATCCTTCCTTTCCATCCCGGGTTATACTTCAACATTCCATTTCCATACCCAAATTTCCTGTTTCCTTCTCTTGAATCTGACGTTACAATTCCTGAGGGCTAAATTATGATCTGAATCCGCATCCGCTCCCGGGGAACTGCGAATCAATCACGCCGTTCCTAAATCTGTGCACAACCATGATATAGTGTGAGTGGTAGCTTTCTGAATCTTCGGGAATTTTCCTTGTATACTTGCGCTTGTTGTGTTGTACAAACCAATTGTTTGTTCGTCATTCATTAGTCCTAACCTATAGCCCCCAACCTCACTACTATATCTTCCTACACCCACCGTCGCGTTCCAATTACCATTCACTATCATATGCTTCCCTCAAGGAACACCTGCAATATATTCCTTTCATTAATCGTATACCCTATCGACTTTATCCCTGTAATTGTTTGGTGGCATGTGTACCTGAACAATGACCACAGTCCCTTGGTTCCGCTTTTACTTCGATTAGTATCATTCTACCAGGACTTGCTTAATATTTACTACGCTTCTTCCTAACGTTTTATTGAATATTATTGTCAGCTCTGCTAGCTCCCCTCCCCTCCGCTGTTTATCACTAAGTAAACACCATTCAGTAATCCCCGCTATCCTTCCATCTCACGTCGCCTAGATCTAAAACATATATAATAATATATGCTTATACATCCCTCCCATGGACTACAACCTTGACTTGGTTGAAGGGCTTGTGCGTTCCGATGACCCCTAAAGCTGTGCTGGCGGGAGTAATAATAATTACACATGGTAGGGTCGCTCATGCCCCCATGTGACGGAGGATTGGAATGCGACGGAAGTGGAAGGAAGAGATGGTGATTAGGTGGGGGACTACGATTTAGGCACGAGGGATGACCGTGGGGGGAAAAAGCCGTGGAGTTCTGCAGGAAACAGGGGTTAGTAATCACCAACACAGTAGGGCAAGTGATTATTTAGGGGATGATCAGTTTGAATTTAGAAAGGGGGAGGTACGCGTGATACCATTGCAGTAATGAGATTATTAATCGAGAGGAATATAGAACACAACCAGGAGGTATTTGCCTGTTTCGTGGATTTCGAAAAAGCGTTTGATAGAGTGAATTGAGAAAAAATAATGAGCATATTGCAGAAAATAGGAATAGATTGGAGGGAGGCTAACCCGCAACCTTTACATGTCTCAGACTGCTCAGGTACGAGTGGGGAACGGGGAGTCCGGTTGGGCAGTGTTAGGAAGAGGTGTAAGGCAGGGTTGCCCATTATCACCGTTGCTGTTCAACCTGTATGTAGAGGAAATGATTAAAGAGTCATGGGAAGAACTGGAGGTAGGAATGAAAGTGGGCGGGGAATTCGTAAAATCAGTTAGGTTTGCTGATGACCAAGCTTTAGTTTGTCAGTCAGCCAAGGGGCTGCAAGCATTGCTGAGTGAATGGGAAATTCAGTGCGACAGGTATGGGATGAGAATCAATATTAATAAAACAAAGGTTATGCGATTTTCCAGAAAGCAAAAGGCTAAGCTAAACATTAAAATGGGAGGGCAAAAACTAGAGCAGGTAGAACAGTTCACGTATCCCGGAAGTGTTTTGGATCAACATGGTCAAAGTAGTAGGGACGTAAGGAGAAGAATAGCGCTAGGCAATGAGGCTTTCACAAGGAGGAGGGAGATGATGACGGGGACACTGAGTAAGGATGTTAGGAGAAGACTCGAGAAAACTTTAATATTGAGCGTAACTATGTACGGCGCGGAAACGTGGTCATTGAAGCAGGAGGATAGACGTAGACTGGAGGCTTTTGAAATGTGGGTTTGGAGAAATACGTAAAAGGTGATGTGAACGATTTCGTCTATATATATTTTAAACGGAGAAGCGTGATATCGTCAGCTAACAAAAACGCAGAGAAATACATACAAATGAAACTCGCACGAATTCATCTTTCTTTCCCCTGAGGAAGGTGGTTTGGCCACCGAAAATTGGAAATACGTGTGAGTTTAATTTCTATGCGTTTCCCTGTTTTTGATCGCTAGCGCTATCTCGATTCTCCGTTTAAATTTTTATTCACATCCGTGAGACTTACCTACAAGAGACATATATATATATATATATATATATATATATATATATATATATATATATATATATATATATATAAGGTGTATGCGTGATTTAGATTTTACTGAGGGAGCGGTTTGCTTGTGGGCCGTGAAAATGTTTCCCCCGTCTCGTCTGCTGACGAGCTAGGCGCGCTGTGGGATCGCGTTCGTTTGCCATGGGAAGCGGGGTACCTATATATACATAAATGTATATATGTAGATAGCGAGCGCTCGCGCGCGCGCGCGTGTTTATCCGCTGGAAATATGGTCGACACGTCCGCGCTCCAGGAATAGGTACGGCTGCTGCCGTCCCGTCCACAACTCCACGCCAGACCCCTTTCCGGCTGCGCGGTGAGGGTGGGAGTCCTCCTATCTCACCCATAACTCTCCCCAAACCCCTCTCCCTCCGCCGCTTAAACCCTTGGCTTTCCTCGCGCCTCTCTCTTTCTCTCTCACTTTCCTCGGCTCCCTGTGGTCCCCCGCGCGTACGGGAGATGGGAGAGAGAGATAAAAGGCCAATGTAATGCCGACGGGTCCGCTTTGGAATCGTTTTCACGAAACTGATTGCAATGAAACTCCTTCCCCACCGTCGCCACGTAATGAAAAAAAAGCTTTGCAAGTCTCAGTGGTTTTTATAACCCGTATATAATGGATGAATCGATCGAATTGAAATAAATGACAGATCACGGAAATTTTATTTATACATTCCTTAATGGGCATTTTTGAGCATTTTAAATTATGATGCGAAATGTTTTCCAGGCTCTCGGACGCCGTCGCGTATCTTTTTCTTTTTCCTTGCGCGTTATCGGCGTCGGCCATAAATAACGCTATTATCCCCTGGGGGGGAGGTGGGTTCGGGGGAGCAGTACGCGATCTCGGATCTTACTTCCCCCTGCTCCAATGATTCGCGAGGTGGCTCCAGGAATAGGCGCTTTGTTGGGTTTCGTAGCTCTAAAATTGAAGAACGGTGAAAGCGTTTTCGCCGTACATCGCGCTAATAACGACGTAGCACGCGCCTTATTATGGCCCGAGATGGTCGTCAGTAAAAAAGTTTTTTTTGCCTCTAAATGACGGAGAGCACCGCTTCAGTGATTTATTTCCGTAAGATTTCCTCTCTTCGTCTTTCTTTCAGCAATAAAAACCATTGGTAAAGGAACCCTTTGTACTGGCTGGAAGTAATAATTCACTATGAAAAAAAAATTAAACAGAATATCACTTGTTAATCCCTTTTAGTACATAATATTATTTCTTATTTTATCTTTATTTCACATGAAGGGGTAGTTTCTCCAGGGAATGTAAAGTATACTTTGTAACTAATGTTCCCAACGTTGCGAAAGTGAAAGAATGAATAAATGCGTGTGGTTGCCAATTCCGGTAAGCGCTGCATGCTCTGCCGTGCCTGATGAGGTCGCATGACTCACAACGTAATTCATCTGAACAACAGCGCCCACTCCCGTCAGCACTTTCTCCACCTCCCCCCGCCCCCCAATCCATGACTACGACCACGCTGGGCGTTGCTGTCCCGGTATAAAAAATGGAGATTAAACAAACATTGCTTTCCGAGATAGCTACGCTCCCTTTTACACATTCGTGATCCTGTGACAGGTACATGAAGGTTCGATATTAACCCATTAATGAGGAAAAAATTTGAATATCAGACACTTAAAATAATCGGAAATAAATTTTATTATACGTATTTTTATTGAAAATAGACATACCTCATTTTTTATATATTTCGGTGATTTGTGTAGATTTTCGAAACTTAAATACGTAATTCCAAACGGCATCATCGGTTTGTTTATTTGACAAAGTTATTTATCAAACAAGATGTACTTAAAACATCATAATGTAATTGAAAGATTTGAAATAAAGCGGAGAAGTGTTTTCTCAACCTCACTTAATTTAATGAAATCACAATGGATTTCCACATTACTGAGTCTAACACTACTTTTCAATTTGATCAAAAACATCCAATTGTGAGTATCTGGGTACGGTAACAGGGTCTGCGCTAGGAAGTTTGTTCTCTGTGTCAAAGGCATATGTTTAGTTCTTAAAATCCTTTATAGAGAGTACTAAGCATAGGCTCCTAAATTTGGTGACTTAGGGGACGACATAGCTACCCTAAGCCAAGGAATATTTTGGAACTCCTGAGCCTGTTATTGAAAATCTCACCGCAAATTCGACCTACCAAGATTGCTGAGCGAAGGCAAAAACATATTGAACGTTAGGGGAATACTGACTGCTGACAGATTTCGAGGGGGTATCGTGACCTTTTAATTATTACTAAAAATAATCGAGTTAGACATTTAATTTTCATTTGTTATTCTAACAAATTCTCTGCATATTCATCATCCAGAGTTTTACATTTCTCCCAGCGTTTCTTGACTCTTCGAAGGCCATCATTGTAGAACTTAGCATGTTGCATCGAAAACCATAGTTCCATCTCATGAATGTTCCACACATTGTTCCACGGTATGTGGCAAAATCCACCAAGCCCCATCGCTTTGATTGCCGGTCGCAATTGCAGGTCGCGTCGTGTTTTCTTCTGAAAAGGAGTCAGTAGTCGTGGAACCCAGCGTGCTGACACCTTTGACATGTGCAGTTCTTCGTGAATAATGCTCCAACAAACTACCGTAACTAAGACCATCAGTCTCATTCATGATCATTTGGATAGTTGCTCTTCGGTCTAATAGGACAAAGTCCTCCACTTTCTTTACTGTGGCAGCATCGTCCATGAGTCCACTTCTTGGAAGACCATCTTTGAGTGACAAGTGGCCAGATGCAAAATTCCTTTTCCACCTCACAACTGTTTTATATGACGAACTATCATTTATATAAACAGCCATCATTTCATCATGGATTTGACGGGCATTTTTCAAATAAAGGTACTAAATGACACTGTGGGGTTCTATCTTCACCATACTGCGAGTCACTTCAATCCACCACTTCCTAAAACAAAACAAATCAACATTAATAGCTGTAATTGACAACATTAGAAATAAGAATTGATTAATATGCAGAATAAATTTTATCCAGATATCCCGGTTATTTCGTAGTAGTAATTACTTAAAAAGACACACCCGAATATTATAAAATACCATAAATATTTATACTTGTCATCACCATCGTTAGACTACCTATTAAAATTAGTTAATAAATCGCACCTAGCAACCACAGCGTATCGCCTTGATTTCTTGTTTTTTTTATTTTGTATTGTATCCAACTTCATTTCTTGATATCTTCTACCTGCCTTCATATCATCCAAAGAGCCTCCATCTCCCCTTATTTCCTCGCTTCCATTATATCACGGGCTCCTGGATCCCACAACCTCTCAATATCTCCTTTATTTATCTTTCTGCCTTCTCCGAATGTCACCGCGTTACACCATCTCTCCTCCCGTCATATGAAAGACTTCGCCATTGCTCTTCATTTCTATTCAACTTATTTCCTCCATTCTCCTCCACACTCACATCTCAGAAGCCTCGAGATGACAACCATTCCTTCTTTCTCCCAGCGACTATGTCTCCGAATCACAGAATCTCGATTCACTGCGTCTTTGCTAATCCTTCATTTACCTCACTACTTAGTGTAACTGTCAATGGATTTCAGCACGAGAGTCCTATCATTTAAAATTGGTCCTTTTGAATTGCCATGTAGAAATGAGCATCTTTATGCGTCCAAGGTTCATGCCTATAATTTCAATCGAAAGCGATCTAAGGAATTTAGAATATTGGGCATAGGAATTGAATTCGAAGACGTAGTCCATTGACAGAAGCGATTCATTGAAATACGGGTCAGGTATGAAAGGATATTACGCAGCTCGGTAATTGAGTGAAATGATTTGAAGTAAGTGGAGACAGTTGAGTGGTTGCCGAAATATATTCACTCAATTGCGTAATATGCGACTAATTGTAATCCAAAATTATATCTTCAGGATTTTGGGCAGCTCAATCGTGGATTAGTTTTATCTGGAACCGTCAGTAAAAGCATACGTTTTTACCAATTCGAAATTTACAAAAATTGCGTTGCCCTTTTTGGTCTATTACAGGAGTTTATCACGAGCTGGATCTTCGTGCTTATTTGTTCGATTTTTGGGTATTTGCTCCCTACCATGATATACAAGTTGGCACTATTCTAATAAAGAGAAAATGGCATAATAATTCAATATTTTATTATTGTATTTTTAAACTCTGCAGTTTATATTATCTTTATAACGTCAGTGTATACTGTATTCTGCAGGTGTCTTTTCTTCGTTTTGTCTGCCTGGAGAGGAACACCTAACGTTTTAACGTTTAAAATGTGTGCTCCACATTCTTTGAAGTTTGTGATCATTTGCAATTTAACCTTACCTTAATTCCATAACAGGCTGAAATTCTGTTTCCTCCTTTCCCAATCAAGTTCACTGATAGTTTTGTTTCGCGTCGGTTATGACTCTTTCAGGACTGAACGTCAAGCATTAGGGCCCCAGCGGAGGAGGTCTTGATTAAGGAATTACGCGGAGTTTTAGGAGCATCGTTAGGATGCATTAATAATAGATCTTGGGGAAACGGAGGTACGGTCTCGTGGAGGAAATTGGGATGGAGGCATTCCTGATACGAAGTCAGTTAGTGACACTAATTGTAGGACTTTCCGAAAGGTGAAATACGACTCACTTCTGCAGCCGAACGTGTATTTAGAACCCCCGGAATAAGAGTGTGTCGACCGATCAGATCACCCCAATAAGATGATGGAAATGCTGGACTGGCTGGATGGATGGACACTCAGCTTATTGTTACATCGTAGAATAAGCGAAAAAACCGACACCAAGGGTTAGTACGCCAACAATTTGAGATTGAAGACCCCTTTGGCCATCAGCCAACCTTATATGAAAATGTTCATTTGCCCGGAATTATTCAATTGAAGCTCATATCCCAACTGCTCCCTGCTAAATGCCATATTGACGTCTCCTAGACTAAAGCGTAGATGGAAAACCTATCGATTCTATTTATGTTAATTTAATAGTGCCTGCGGTAGACATTTATTACTCAGCGCTTGGCATCTAAGCATTTCTTCACTAGCTTCCCCATCGTTAACTCTCTAGCTAAGATTTTGGTCAAATATCTCAGTGTTATAGAAATTTGTGTAAGAATCATATAAGTTCGAGTATGTTCTAGCTTATGCGTCATTTGTAAGAATATACATTCACATATAATCTCATACAAACTTGCGGATATTCTTCTTAAAAGATGGGACTGTTCTAGAATTGACGGCCGTTGTCATGGTTTTAACTATGAGGAGGGGAGAGGAACGGAATGGTCTTTCCTGTGACATAGAACATGTGGAGATGACTGCTTGTGTCAGGCGTTTTATTAAATAGACGGGGGGAGGGTGGCTATTACGTAACACACCATGCTCTGAGCTTAAGTAAAGAGTTGCAAAAAAAGTAAAAAATTGTTCAAAGGCTTTCTTGGAGTAATTCCAGTTTTATTAGCTTAATTAAAGGCGTTATGCTTTTAATCCTCAATAATTAATTATGGTAATCGTTACCTGCACCCTTGAAATGTGCACAATATGAGACTATAAGATCAAGGAAGGTGATTGGTATCCTCCCAATCCCTTCCTCCGGATCTCCACCTCCAAAAGGGCGGCGCATGAATGTTTTTCGCCTGCCCCTGGATTAAGGGCAGTGATCCTGAGCTTAAGTTTCCCATAACTTCAGCTTAAGCCATCTTGACCTTCTTATTTTTCCGGCGTCACGAGTGAAATCATCGCTTCAAACTTTCGGGCAAAGCGTAAGATTGCATGCATGGCTTTGGACCTTGCACTTAATTAGAGTTAGATTGTTCTAGCACTTTAATTTCAGGTAAAGCACCTTTACTTTCGAGTAGTCATTACTGGCATATTGCGTTCATTATGTCGTCAAACAATGACTGCTAGCGTACGCCTGGCATTTTAATTACTTTCAAGGACTAGCAGAGGCATTTTAATGAGTATTTCACAGTCAGTGTTGGTACAAATTTCCCCAATTAATACGTTTCCACTGAGATAGCCATGAAAATAAACGCATCTTAGTTATTTTTTACGCTAGTATTATTTGGTCTTTGGTAATTCCGTCTCCATAATTTCCTTTACTGAAAAGACAAAACATAAATTAATTTGATAAATATTTTCAATGCAACATCAATTTTACAAATATGATTTCATATGTTTGTCTTTGAAGGTCACTGTAGCTCTAAGTTGATAAATAAATATGACTGCAGCCTAGTATTGATCTTTACCATTGTTATGCCAAGTTTTAATTTCAGTATGTATACCTGTATATAAAAACACAAAGTTGTTAGTAAATGAATTTTGTTTTTGCTTATGCCTAATGTTTATTATCATTGCATAGCTTCGGGAAAGTAAGTTTTACGGTTAATTAGTGTTCATAATGAATGAATTTCTACTTTATTCAAACTGGAGTAATAGTCGCGGGAATTGAGCAGCAGTGGGTGAGAAACAATAAGACTCCTTAATTTATTAATGAGAATTCGAATAATTATTTATTTTGCGAATTATTAGGCTTTATCACAAATATATATTTTTTCAGTTTGCAGAAGTGCAACATTGTTAATTGCGTAGTTTCGATCGGAAATGCACCTATTTGGTGGAATTTCATGGTTTACAAGATCAATGCCTTCATTTAAAATCATTAGGTAATCCAGGGTAAGAATAAATAGCAGGATAAATGCTGATAAAATCTTTAAGATCATTATTTTCATAAATGTGCGCCTGCTTATCTGCTTTCATTAGATTACATAACACCACTTTATATTATTGTCACCCCTACATCAATTTTAAATAATCTATTCCCGGTATTTATTCCAAGTACTCGAACGGCATCTCTTTCCCCCGAAATCTATTTCCCCTTCGTCAACTGTTGTTGCCGTGCAAAAAAGCCTTCGGATGATACCCGGCATCTCATAAAGATTTGATTTCTCGTATGCCCTGAACATTTGCCACTCATGAAGTCAATATGATCTACTCTTCCCATCTTTGGCGAAAATCTCCTACTTTCTGCTACATCTTTTTTCATCATTTACTCTCCTTTTGTTTCTTCTCTTATTTTATTTTTTTATTGTTTCTTCTCTTATTTTATAAAGGTTAGCATTTGTATTATCTATCTGCATGTGTGGGTGTTTTCCTGCGGTGGGTTTTTTTCGTTAAGATAAAAGCCTAATTCCTTAAGTTTTTCACCACAACTTTGTTTATCTTTCTACACTCTTTGTACTCATGCATATTTATTGTATATCGATTATCATTACCCAGTTATTTTTTATATCATTTAGCTCTCCAATGTAACTATATTCCCATTGAATGTATTTGGCGATGGGTTAGATGGAAGAAGGGACTGCCACAATCACAATCTCACCCGAATAAAGCCGAATTCTTAATTATTATCCACCCTACAGTGTGCCTCATGTTCTGCGAGGAAGAATGGCGCGTGGCCTGTCATGCTCCAAATCGTCTCCTCTAATGTAAACGCGTCTGCGCGGGTAAACTGTAGCGCATCGTTCGATTGCATTCGCCCCTTTCAACGCGACCTTACCTTTCCGCCTTTCGAGTTTTAGCGGGGAACACATCTCGCCAGAGTCCACGGCTCATTATTTCAACTGAAGGGGAATGGATTATTTCTCACACGCGTACAGAATTCAATGAAACTTGGCCAGCATCGCCAATAATGTGAACGTGAGAAAAATGTTAAATCGCCAGGTATTACCTTTCAGTGATTGTTCAAAAAAATAAGAAAATCAGCATCAGACCTTTTCCTGCGTTTCATGATAGTCTTAATGGCAGATGCGATATTTCCATATCTCATTCAATCTTTGTGTTTGCGGTTTCACTGAAAGATGGTATGTACTACATCATATATTATTTTGCCCTTCTTAATGGAAACGCGGAGGAAATTGCCACAGAGGTATGATTAGGGCTAAATTTATGAATAGAATGAGGTGGGGAGTAGTCGAGTTAGTTAAAATTCATGTTTTAAAGCATAGGTTTGCCAGTAGCCTAGAGATTGCAGCCACTGTAACACCCGTTGCATCAGAAGTTTGAGAAATAAGGGATAAGCCATAAGATAGCGGAATTAATAAGATACTCAATAAATGGGAAAGCTAAGTGAAACATTGAAGTTGGAGGACTTAAGTTAGAGCAAGAAGATCACTTCAATTGCTTCGGAAGTGCTTTGGACCGAAATGTACAAGGTAGCATAGGCCCGAAAAGAAGAATTGCTTTAGGTAAAGAAGCATTTGAAAAGAGGAGAGAGTTGATGACGGGGAACTCAAGCGTTGAAGAAAAGATTAGTAAAATTTTTAATAAGGGACTTATATTTGTAGCTTCTGTTGGAAGATATATGAAAATTGGCTCGAAAAAATCGTAGATTGGAGGATTTCGATAAGTAGAGAGGAGCGGAGGAAAACAAATGTTCGGAAAGGAAAAATAAGGATGTTGTCCTCGGGACGGGAAAAAATGACGTTGTTGGGAGAAATTCAAAGGAGGTGGCGAAAGTGACAGAGGGAGGTTGAGAGGGGGGAGGATGTTGAGCAAGTAAGGTAGAGCAAGGAAAAGTGTAGGCGTATTGGAAGAGAGGTGGAAAGAGAGTGGATCGGATCGTAGAATGGCTTATTGTAAAATGAAACAGCTACGGTTTTTAGCAATGTTTCAGGGATAGGCTACATTTCAACGGGACCCGCACGTTGTAAAACAATTTTGCTGGTAGCGTTAAAAGTCTTACTTTTTTCGTTATTGAAACTAATTAGTTAACATTGGTAAATGCTAGATGCGAAAGTTAAAGTCGCGAATAATACGAGAGGTTATCCAAAACACCAAACAGAAAATAGACGTTAATTTAAATGTTATTTCATTAAGGCCACCCGAGAAGAGAACCAATTGTGAATCTCTACCATCTACGATTTTACCCTTTTAAATTGAAATGTTGGGAGAACTTTAAAATTTTTGAACTCTTCTTTGATTACACTTTGATCCTTGGTACAGAAATGTTGGGCGCTTATCTGCGATAAGAGGAGGCATTATTGAAAGAGATAATTCAACGATGATGCATTCAATGGCTCTTACAAAATTTCAACCTGTAGTTAACTCGTCCGACGGCGTCTACTGTTCCGGGCGTATTCACTCTTACCATTAATCCCGAATCACATCGTACACACGCTCGTTTTCCTCCTTGCATTGGCTTCTTGGTGATTTCAATTAACCTTTGGTGCCTAATCACTTGACGTCACATTTGAAATCCTCCCATCTTATTCCCCTGCCATTGAATATTTAAATTAATTGTACCAAGATACGGAATAAATACGGTGGTTGATGGGAAACCATTTTTTTAAGCGAGGCAAAAATATTCTCGCCGTTGTTATTTCATTCGAGAGAAGAATGCTTGCTCGGAATTTTGGTTAAAGGCACCGAGTGCAGCCGTGTGACTTTAGACGGATGGATCGATGTGGATGTGAACTTAATCGAAGTAATTAGTGCAGGATTGGCTGCGATGGAAATTAGCCCAGAGGCGGGCGTTTGAGGGGAAGGGCACAGGAATCTAATAAAGGGGTTTAATGGCCGTGTCCTCTGGAGAGAAAGGTCTATAGCGTGGTAGGCTAAAGTGGTGCCAATGCTTGGCTATTGACTGCGCCGATCAGTAGGTCAACAATGAGCCGGGATGGGTTGCCTGAGGCCATCTTTTGGATAAATGGAGGTCATAGGGGCACCCGCGTCAACATTAAAACTCTGTTCGAATTTATTTAGGCAGGTTTCGTTAGCCATATAAAGCACCTAAATTTTCAATGGCTTCAAAGGCAGTTTCGGTTTAGTCGACGGTGACATGTGGCGAGAGCAGTGAGGAAACATTGGAGTACGAGTGAAAATTGCAGAAGACAAATCACTAGCAACGGGGTTTTTTTTTCTTAAAGGATTACTCATGTTTCGATTGATAATTGACAACCTTCCGTGAGAAATGTTGCAGGTGCGTTGAAAAGACATTAACTTGGAGGAGAACTTAATGTATTTAGCAGTTACCTCCAAGTATTGCTTAGGCATAGACTTTTAGAAATTAACATATCATGGTAGACAGTCATACTATATCTATGAAGATCGTCTTTTGCGTACCTAAATACTGTTTAATGGGCGATTCTGTTAACGACTGATTTACTCATGATTTTTATTCTTAATTTTTTGGGAGAAAAATTGTTCCTTTTATTTTATTTGTTGACGAATCTCTAAAATTTCAATAGAATTTTTAAGCAGAGAAAATCCTTACTTCGGTGAATCATTATGAAAAGAGTGAAAGTGATGGGAGTTCCAAGAGATGACAGTATTTCTGAGTCGAATTAATGTCTTATAATTGGAAAACATTGTTGTTTGTTCATTTAGCACGTCCTCACTTAGCTGGTAAAATATGGCAAATCAGATCACCAAAGTAAAATCATGGAGATTTATAATAGAACGGATGGATTTAAAATGGTTTTTTTTTCTCGTACGATTGCAGTCCAAAATAGACATTACAGCGATCGCGTAGGAAATAATTAGAATTGGCAGGGTATATGTTTCGTCAATATCCTACATGTTATTTTTTTATTTGATAAACCCATCGTTTAAACTGTTCTACAGCATGCTTTGAATATGCGTATCCTATTATTGAATATTGTTGCATGTAAGTACTTTCTTTCGGGTGATTAAAACTTATCGATTGCATGATCAAACTAATACTTGTGTAGAGGTAACATAATTGGGATTGTGCATGCATGGCTGGCGGCCTAACAACTCCCTCCACACGCCCTTGTGGTGGCTTTCATGATTTTATGTAGATGTAGATATGTTTTCGTCGATTGAAAAATTATTAATATTTACATAATGTCAATTTTCAACAATGCGATATTAATGAAGAAAGTGCACATCGACTGGTTTTAATAGAAATGGAATTAAACAGTTCTTAGGGGATATGATATTCATTTATAATTCAGTTAATATGATTTAGGTTCTTTTTTCTCAAGTTGCATAAGTTCTAAACCATTTTCCAAGGAGTATATAAGGTTAGGAACAGGGAAAGGAGCTGCCCCCCACTACCCTGATGCGTGAATTTCACACGCTTGGTACTGGGTGAACTCTACCATCACCTACCAAACCGATCTTCGGGTTGATTACTGTTTATGGTTTTTTTTTATTTGAGGTTACTAAACCTGTATGGAATATTGGTACGTTTCTATCACTAACTATTTATATGGATTGATTTTAACTACATGCTATACATACATACATATATGTTTATAAATGATACTAAACTACAGTTATCATCGCAATGGTCGATTTGATAGGTAGAGCGTACTTCAGTGGTATTTGCGTGCATTAGGTGTATTCTGAAAAAAATGGCGTAGTCAATAATGGTAGTTTTTGAACGTAAATTGATGCATTAAGTGCACGAAGGGTTGATCCGAGTTTTTGTGTAGAGGTAACATGATTGGGGTTCCTATGGTCTCAATGAAAGTGCCTTTGGCTGTCCTTCGACTGAGGGGCGGTGACGGTCAAGATTTTGCTACAATATTCCTCATGCGCCCCTTGGGTCTCAATTTTTCACCATTTCGTGGAGTTTACCCGCCGTAATTACCCCCCTCCCCCGACGACCGCGCACTCCGCGCATATGATAAGGCCTTACCTCTGGTGCATGTCTTCGGGAAACTTCCGAGTTCAATGGCTCGGTATTCAACCTCAAAAAACTCTTCGTTTCACCCTTGATAAGATCGAGGGAAACCTATATTTTCGGACATTTATATTGGTTGGACACGACCCCCGTGGAGAGTTAGGATTAATGTGGCTTTCATTGGGAAGATACTGTAATAATTTTCCATTTAAATTCCTATAAGATATGTATACGACGAATTTTTCTCTTAGTCGTCAAATTTTTATGATATGCACATCCAAATTTGGCGATTTTCGATAATTTTTTCGGTTCCCTAGATAAAGTTTTTCGGACTCTGTGGAATTCAGGCAAATTTTATGTCATGAGTTTCACATCTTGCATGCGTGCTTTTATCGCTGGTGAACAAGTAGCGGGCCGCGCAGCATGAAACATCGAAACTCGGAGCTCAATTTCGCCCCTTTTGTGCATTCTTTGTTGCTTCGCCAAATGTTTTGCCACGAATTTCAAGTGATTCTTTGAACATTTCGGCAGCGCTTCATGTTCCGTTGAATGCACAGATGGCTGAGTATTTTATTGAGTAAAACAGTTAGATCTTTGAGATTGATGGTCCCAATTTTGCCACTCTTCTGGTTTTTCAATGGCTTTTCTTCAGTATTAACCTGCAATTTTAAAATAATTTACTTATTACAAAGTTTTTTTTAATTTTTCACTGTTTTCGCCAAATTCCTGCTTCATGTATTGATTTTCTTTTGAGTTTTCCCGGATTTTGTAAATTTTTCTTGGATATTTTATTGCTATCTACACCAATATACAAGGATACGGGCGTTACGGAGAAAAATATTGATTATTTTATGTTAGTAACTGGTCACACTTAAATGTCAGATTTTATTGTGACCACAGTACAGCAGAAAAACTAACACAGGTATTGTTGCAAATGTTCCCATCCAATCTTTAGAAGTTAAAATCCATTAAAGTTCTGATGGGTTTAAATATTGACGAGTTAATTTTCGGCTGATTCCCTCGTACTGTTCATACTCCCTTACGTCTTATTCATCTCCATTCTCCAGATTCATCTTCCCAATTTGTAGTTTCATTTACCTACTTCCATGGACCGAGATTGATTAAGAACTACCGCGTGAGTTGACAATAACCCAGAAAGTTAGAAGTAAAACTATTGTCTAATATCCTTGACTTACAATTTCTTTGGCTTTAGCCATTACCCGAAAGTCCCCGTGTGCATTTCCTGCATGCGGTCACTGCCGAATGGGTCAAGATGGCGGACAGTGATAACGCCAACGGTGAAGTTTGAAGGTTGCTACACCGAAATCATCAAGCATGATTTTTCATCCATATGTGCAGGAAATAAGATTCATCAAAACAGGTAATTAAAAATTCCATCTGTACGTGTCGTATCCCAAGATTTACTTAATCATTATTTATTGATCGAGAACTTTGATTAATTTGTACCTGATGATGAAGCCTAAGCGTTGAAACTAGTTGTACGTAAATAAAGAACAGTGTAGATATACATTGTGTTCCTCATTTAATGATCGAGAACTTATTTATTTTTTTAGCCATTGCAAGTTAATATTTGGATTTTCTTTTCCTGACAAGACGGAACATTACTCATTGTTAATATTAATTATATTTTGAATGCATTATCAATCTTATAGTCAAGAGACCCGATATTTGTAGGGGCTTTTAGTAAAAGTGGGCAGTGGTTTGGTATTGATCATCCGCGTTTTTTTGCCGAATCCAAGCAAAAAATCAGCGTTACCAGTATATTAAAGAGTTTCTTTGATTGCAAATTCCTTCCTCACTGATACATCGGAAAAGTAAGTTTTATCGGTGTTCTGATTATTAAAATTTCATTTTTAAGTTTTTTTTTAAACTTGAGATTTGGTGATCGGACATTACCAATCGCAGGCGACCAAAAGAATCATAAATTCTGAAATTCTAATGAGAGAATGGATTATTTTACGCGAAAGCAGATTATTCATAAATTTTAAATACAGTAAATTATAGTAATGCAAATGAACGGTGTAATTTCTATAATGCACGATGAATTGCGCTGGTTCAAATTATAAATGATCTCGATGTCCCATTAACATTTTCTGCAGGCTAAAAGTTTATGCAAGATATCGCAGATTATGATTCATTACGAGGTAAATAGAAGCAATACTCTTTGGATTGAAGACGAAATTAGACACAGAAATAAAATGCGGATGAAAGTTATTTTCGTGCAAGGTGGTACTTAATGCGCTATATTCGCAGCGGTAGGGATTTTGTAAAAACCTCAATGATTAATTTCAATCATTTCTTCATCTGTCATGTTACTCAGTTCTTGAGCGAGATTTTTTGTTTTATGACAAGCGATAAACGAAAATCGAATTTACGAATATTTCTGCTCGTTTGTTACCCAGACTGTCGCTGGAGGGCATTCCTTCCAGCGACATCTGACGTATTCGGCATCTGTGACGCACACATCCGTGGCATGTGCTATATGCACGTACATTATTTAAATCGAAGACTTAGAAGTTACGTCATTTAGAATATCAAGTTTGAAATGATGGTCACCACATGCATGTCCCCAGGAAACAGCCGATTCGAACCCTATAAGCGTTTTTTTATCTCCTCTTTTTTGGTGGTTTCTAATTGGTCGCGTGGAAACGAGCAGGCATTCATGGAAGAGTTTTCTGGTGACATTCCGTTCGAGGCAGCAATGATGTCAAGTCACGTCAAGGAAGTGCCCCGTGTAATTAAGGAGCACTCGCTTATTTGTCAATTGGCTTGAGTGAGCATGCGATGAAGAAAGTTTTGCAGTATAATATATTCGGGAGACCTCACGCATTTCGCCCGGTCGATGAGGATATTTATCACTGGAATCTTTGGCAATATTTTGACCACATTTCTCTGCATGACGCGGAATAAATACAGATAGATGTAGATCAGACAATGATTTTACACTATTATTAGGGTCAATATTCCTTAAGATAAAAGGACTGAAGGACTCAGGAATGAAAAGTAATGCTCCTTGTTATTTTTTGGAGAGTTCGCCTATCTATTGTGGTGAGATATGAAATGTGAACATTCACCAACCAGCGAATTCCCAAAATTCACCTTAGCTTCATGCAGATTTTTCAGCCTCTGCTTGATTATCAGTGTTTTTATTCTTTCACCTTTTACGAGGTAATATAAATCAATACTAAAATGAAATATAATCTTAAACTGAGGTCAGTCAATAACGTTGGTGTTATTTTATGTCATTAAAAAAACTGAAAAATAAAAACATAAAGTTTCGTGCAGTACAGACTAAGTCTTCTGCAGATTTATTCTTCGATGGACATTCAAACGATTGAATATGCGTCTGAATGACCAATACTAGTAAAAACTAATTTTCATGCTTAAATGCGTGTAATTTAAACACCCGATTTTGACAGTGTGTAAAAATCGTTGTCTTGCATGTAGTATTTCAAAATCCACTGAATTAATAAGATAAAATTCAGCAGGTTATCTATGATGGGCAGGGGGATAATTTGTACAATGGAGAATCAGAAAATTAGCTTTGACGTTTTTACAGCGGCGATTTATATGGGGATCAATATAAACCGAATAAAATACATACACTTGAAGGTTCACTACATTCTTTTCGATCACATGCTGAAGCACCTGATTTTAACCTCTTAGTCTTAACAGTTTTTGAAGGACTTGAGAGAACTTCGTCATGGGTTTTCGGTGAGAGTAGGTTTTGGCAAAATTACTCAGTATTTGATACCATGCTTGCAGGTCGAAGTCTATGAATTTTCGTTCAAAACAAAACCTGCTGAAATTAAGTCAATTAAATGTCTTGAATTTAGTAAGTTTGTCATTCCTATCGCCACCGTTGCTATGTGTAAATATTTTGAAACCAAAATTAATACGTCTTATTCATTTACGGCGCCTGTGGCCGATTTTCAAGTCACGGTAAATTTTGGCCATTTTCGATGCGTGACTTGTTTATCGACCAATTCTTACAACCCTCCCCTCTTGTCTAGTCGCGTGCAAAATGGGAAGATGCGAAAATGGCACTACTAAATACAAGTTCGTATCTACGTTAACCAACGCGAGATGAATGTCGTCGGGGTGGAATTTCAAGGTGACTAATACGGACTTGTGGTGTTGATCTTGTGATGGATTGTGCAGTATGGTGGAATTGCTAATATGGCTTCATTGGTTCCTTAGTTTATTTCGAATGCTGACGTTGTTCTCATTAAACCATAAATACAGTGATCAACCCGAAGGTCAGTTTGGTAGGTGATGTCTACAGCTTCATTTACTACAGTTATCAACTCGAAGGTCGGTTTGATAGGCGTGGGTAGAGCTCACCTAGTACTAAGGCCAAAGGCATGTGAATTTCGCACATTATCAGGGTAATAATGGGGGGTAGAGTTACTCATACCCCGTGCCATCTGTGATTTCCCGGGAAGATCTGGTATTCGAAAAATAACAAGCTCGGGTGAAGCTGAGGGTGCCTGGTGGTGTCACCCGGAATCGAACTCGGGCCCCCCGGTGATTAGTCCGGCACTCTACCAACTGGATTACCACGTCCCTTTAACTTCATTTAAATAACAGTATCCAAAGTTATACATTTGTAAATTTTATTTATTCCAAGTTACTCAATAGCTAATGAGTATTTATAATGATAATATGCACCTCATATTATTTTTAATTGTGTTTTCATCTGTGGATGGATTTTTTGCATAAATTAGAGAGTCAAGGGAGAGGAAAAAACAATTTCTCATTGCTTCTGAGAAGCGTTTTGAATTTCATATGAACCGATAGTTTTCAGTGCTACTTAATAGTGGTGCTCCCATTTTGTAGTGCTCTTGATCAACTTTCTGAGGCTCTAATGGCACTCGATGCGATGTCCCCAGCGACTCTCTCCGGCGAAGACGATAACAGCAGCAGGGAAACACCGCACGTTTATTGGTTTCCCATTCACCCGAGGTCCCTTAAGTGAAATATTGTTATTGGGATATTGCTACTCTGTTTCCCCCACACCGTGGCTTGCATCGAGGAGTGTTAAGGGTGATAGTCTGCCCCCTTGAGTGTACGTATTTCGGCCCTCATTTGTGCGTGAGGGTGTGGGCCTGATGAATTCAAGCCATTACGCGGCTGGAATGCGAAGATTCGAAAAATTGATTCCCCACCGCCTTTTCCTTTTTCGCTCCCTCCCTCTCTCTCTTATCCTTCTCTCTTCTCCTTCTCCTCTCCCTCCTCCTCTCGTTTCGACGCGCTGGCGTCGTCGTAACCTTGGCGGTGGAATTTTCTCCCGGGCGCGAAACCCATCGTCTCCGCGTCTCGGAAAAATCTCAATTTTTACCGTGGAGCCGGTGCATGGGGCTGGAAAATGATTCCAGGCGAGAGGGGGGGGGATAAAAGTTCTGTCCCCGTAAATCAGCCCCCCACCCTCGGGAACAAAGATTGGATCGCGGAAACAAAAGCTCACCGTGACGCAGGGAGGAGAGATTCGTTCCCTCCGTCCGATTCGGAGATCCGTTCATCTGGAGAACTGAGAGCTGTTTCGTGTATGAATTAATATTTTTCCCTTCTCGTGACCAACCGGATATTTTATTTATTTTACTAGGTTTCCATGGGGTGATATCTTCCTGAATAATTTAAACTCCGATGGACATGCGCTAAGAGCGTATTGAATTACCCCGTAATTAACGCCTGAACGCTATGCTTTGTTGCTCATAATCTTCACTGATGGACGTAGAAAAGAGTGAGTGAGTTTTGTATCTCCTTATCGTTGTAATAAAGGCTCCACCGAGCTGTAAAATAAAAACAGCAGGATTGCAAAGCAAGCAGATCACAAAGGTACAAGAAAAAAACAACGGCGCCACATTACATTTCAACCTAACACTCTTGATGAGATGATGTGTCGTTACTGGGATGCTACAATCGGCCTTGTGTTACATTTATTTTACTTTGAATAAGCATTCCTGAACTATGAGATTGGGGTTATCTGGCATATCATCAAGTGATTGACCTTACTTCATAATCTGTCTTTTTCATATTTTTTTAAGTTAACAATCATAGCTATCATTAATATATACCTAATCTATTGCTATGATTATTCCTTTTACTTTTTCCCTTTTACGATTGAAACAAATCATAATTTCCAAAAGGTAAGTGCGTTTACCTAAATGAAAATATTTGAAGAGCTATATGAGAAGATTTCATTTTCCCCCACGAGTTGTGTGTAACTAGGAAATAGGGGGGAGCGAGACGTGATTTTTTATTTAAAAAAGGGCGTTGCTGCAGATACTATAAAACAAGGCGACAGTGGGTAACAATCTCACGAAGTTTGACAGGAACTGGAGGAAGGACGGAAATTTTAATGCACAAGGAGAAAGAATCAAATCCCTTACAAGAAAAATGTTACGCAATAAGTCCTGAAAAGTCGTTGCGTGCGATTGATTGGATGTTGCTTCGCATGGAAGGACGCGAAGTGGCGTGATGAGTCGGCCCGGACGTATCCTTTGGACGTCGAAATGTGGTGCTGAAACTTGGCGTCGGAGTGGCATGGCTGTTGAAATGGGCTCCTTGCAGTTGGATGCCAGCGCAGGACGGTTTAGATTTTTGAATTCGAAGGAAAGCCATCCAAGTGGATGAAAATCTTAGCAAACGATAGTAAACTGTTACAGGATATCTAAAAAATATAAGGAATGGATGTTATTCGAGGTAAGAGGATTACACGTAATAACTAAAACTGCTGGAAAAATACACACATGTTTAACGCTGTCCCTTAAAGGAAAAATGTAAACCAAACAGGATGAAATTTATACACGAGACGACATTGTAAAGAAAGGAGAATATACCGTCGTTGAAACCGATAAAATGAATAATTTTTTAAATCGCTAATCGCAACCTTAGAAATTAATCGCCCCGTTGATCTAGACCAAAAAAAATTTATTCAACCCTACGGACTTCCTAATTAAAAAGAAAATTAAATTCAGTCTTTATCTGTCCAAAAATAAAACCCCCTGCGTTCTTGCACGGTTTTGGAAAATATTGATATACCTTAGGAATGACATACTTGGCAGCACCAATTGGAGCGCGAGATCGGAATCGGATCTTTGGTTACGGTGATAACGACGTTTCTCCGACCTCTCGCATATTTGACGAATTCCGGCGTGAAAGAGGCCTCCGCGAGGATTTCCAAACCCCGTGGTCGGGTTTGAGAGGTTAGCGCGTAACTCAACTTGGATTCCTTCCCAGGATACCATTTGAGGATCTCATTCGTAACTTGACGAGATTCCCTATCCCAGGAAATTCGCTCGCATCCAATCGTCGAAAGGTATTACGAATATTCTCAAACGGTTCTTCGGAACGACACCCTAAGATTTTAACCCTTCGTTGTGTGAAATGAACGCACTTGAGATAATGATATAGTATTGTGTGGAAAGGTCTTGCTCTCACTTTTGCCACCAATAGTTTGGATTAGTACTTAAATATGGGTTCCTTGAATCTGAAAATGATTATTGCAATCAATGGGTTCGGATATAAAACTAATTATTACTTTCCAGATATCATTATCAATATTTAAAGTTATCAAATCATATACTTATATTGAATACGTATGCCTATTGAGATGGTTTACTTTTAAGAACGACAGTAAAAAAATGTTCTACTTTCATGGCAGTCAAATGAGTAATATCCCGTATCTTTCGAACTGCAAGTATCTTTCAAAATCGCGCCTATTTAAGGGAAAAATTTACCGTGATATGATGACCCTCTGGGTATGAGAATAAAGACTTGATTGAAAATGTTCTTGAAAAGCAACGGATCCTATCGCTTTCCCGACCCTCCTGCCCCCCGTTATCCTTTTTTAAAATATATATCCTGCCGTAGGAAGCTGAGGCGGGAGGGAAGGATGGATGGTGCAGCGGGACGAGAAACGTGAAGCATGGGAGTTCGCAAGCGTTTTATTATGGAAGCGATTGATTTTTTGGCAACAGCTGATTATTTCCCTCACAAAAGTTCTCCTGGCATGTGCCGTGCTTCGCTCCCAGGTGAGCGATTCCCTAGAGGTGAAGGAATCGCCTCACGAACTCGAGGACATGTTCATGCATTTTATCGGGAGTGCATACGGTGAAAAAGCTTATCCCCCAACCCCCAAATGCTGCAAAAGCGGGCTTTTACCGTTACAAATTACTGCTATTATTAAGCCGTATCTGAATCCACCAATCAGGTACCCAACATGTTTCTCTTGAATGGAATCAATTTTAGTGCACATTTAATTCAGTAAATGTACATGATATAGAGTAGGACAATTTCATGTTCCGTACGGTTTCAGAAAACAGCATTGAAGAACTATCACCAATTTGTTATGTTTCTTTTTTCAATGGAGCCTGTTCTTATCAGTTATTTTTTCATCATCCATTGTTATTTGTCCTGATGCAGTCCCCAAAAGGAGAAAAAAACATGTTTGGTGAAAGGAATGTTAAATTGTAATAAGTAATAAAATGTTCATCACTGTTCAAGATATTCCTTTTCACTATAATAAGAGTTCATCGTGAAGTAACACATTATATTGTCTTGATTTCAATTGTGCTGCAGTATTTTTAAATCTACTTGCTACGTAAATTATGTAGTCTAACCCCTGTAACTAGGGGTCTTTTCATTTTGAGCGGCCTTGGGTGGAGATTTAACTGTTTACAGGATATAACTAATTTACCTGTACAGTTAGGTGATTCTATTTAATGAGAAGCATTTAATGAAACTTATAAGCTAACTAAAGATGGGTAAAATTCCAACATTTTTTGAAGTGAGAGCTACATAAAATATGACAAATTCAGTGTAACTATTTAATACATGCTTTTGAATTTAGGGAAAAAAATCGCTTAGTATCAAGGGTGTACCATAAAATAATTCAAAATGTGGTTCTGTTGCAGACGCTAGTGTGAATTTGCATTGGAAACACATATATTAATGCAAGGGTGCCCAAGGGGTGTAATAAGGGGTGCCCAAATTCTTTAGGAAATATCGCAGTCGACTTAATTCTACTACCACAGGATAATCCAATATTACCTTTTCCGACAAAGAAGTAACAAGTGTATCATTTCGCGACGCGGTGGTGTGCCATATTTTGATTGGCATTAACGCCATTGAAACAATACCATTGATCCGATTTCTTTTCCCATTCGCTTATTTTAAATTGGTAAAATAATAGCAAGGGTGTGACACTTGCAAACGACAGGAGGAATTCACAACTCTATTGCGGATCAGAACCAATAATGTAGGCAAAATATCCATGTTCTCCAACGCGTGAATATCGCTGTTTACTTTAATGATGCTGAACCTTCCCTTCCGTTACTCTCCCATTTGAGTGTAACCTCGAAATCACTGAGACAATTTCTAATGTTTTTGTGCATCATTATCGCTGGGATTTTTGCCGTCATAATTCGCAGATATTAAAAAAAACATAATCGTCGGCATGTATGTCATTATCATTGCCATAATGATTACCATCGAAGGCATCTTGTCTCTGACGTGGCAACGTGACCCGCCCTTTTTAATGAGGCGTAGTTCGTTGACATGTCGTGCTCCATCGAGGTAGGATGGAATTCCTTGTTATTTCTCTCTTTTTTGACTTTCCCAACGACTGAATGACTCTTGGATTGGCATGGCATTTACCCTCGCAGCCTCCTCTGCCCCCCACCCACACCCACCCCTGGCCGGAAAATAATTCCCCCACCCCGCCTCCCTCCCTCCCTCCTACCATCTCCCCACCACCGTCAATCGATCGATAATTTGAAATGAAACCTGCCTGTGCGCAACAACTGCTCTCCGAGATTCACTCCCCCTTCCAACGCGAATCAAAAGGGGGGGGGGGGTTAGAGGGTTGGGAGTCATGATTGGGAGCCGTGGGAGGAGGGTGCGGGGGTGTGACTGGCTCCCCGACGTTCATATCGCGCCGTGCCCCTGGAAATAGAACGCGGTGTATCACGAAGTAATGGTGGGCGGGGGTTTTGGATAGGGGGGTGGGGCGAGTGGGAATGACAATCGTCCTGTGTGGACGAGCTAGAGTGTGTGGTTGAGGACATCGAGGGGGGAGGGGGTCAAGGAAAGGGGGGATGGAGGAGGAGGAAGTGTGCGGTCGGCTAGCAACCTGAGGTGCGCGCAACAATGCGATGAATTAATCGGTTTTCTGGCGCCGTTAGTAATTGGAATTTTGCGGTGACGAGTGCTCGCCTTGTTTTTGCCCTTCCAGGGAGAGAGGGAGGGAGGAAGACGGGGGATTCCATTTCCAAGGGGCAGGCGATGATGCATCGTCATAGCCACATAATCAATGCCAGCCGTCAAATATCGCCCCCTCCCCGCGCCCACCTAACAGTTGGTTCAGATCCCGATTCTCCCGTGAAATCCACTCTTCCTCTTGCTCCGCCGCTCGTGGTCCCTTTCACCTGGCCGTCGAGTACCCATTTGTTTCGCTCCATTCCCCCCGTTGCCTCCACACAACGGCCACACCATTTTTCATTCCGCTCCCGGATTCGGTTAGCTCTTCTGACGCGAAATATGCGCGACGCGAACTCGTCCCCGATCTCTTTTCGGTCCATGCCCCCTGGGATCGGATTATGGACCGGGGTCCAGATTGGGCCAGGCGCCAATTGTCGAGAAATGACCAGATAAAGTCGACTTTAATGGGATGAACCAACGAAAAAAAAGTTCCATTCTGTAGTAAATGTTCGTGAAAACCGTGGACCCGGAGGTGACGACTGGGATGCTGACAAAAATGTGGTTCACCAAAATGGACCAGACAGGGAGAGCAACCCGACAAACCTGAAGTTATTAGTTGAAAAGACAGAATGTAAGATGAATGCGTGCTTGAAGTAATTCTGATAAAGATTCATTTAGAATGAAATATCTAATATGAGCATCAATTAAATATCAGCAAAAAAATTTGAAATATCAATCCATCGAGTCTTTGGCCTCGTTTTAACGTGTCATACAGGGTTCGTCCGGAAAATAAGTGTACTGATTTTTTCCCGCCGCTCCAGGCGCGCCCAGCACCGCTCTGACGGGCTGCGATTGGAGGGGGGTATGTTGGCAAGCGACGCTGAAAAAGGCAGTCGGCTCTGAGCTGTGGTGTAGTGAGGAGCTCTGTTAACGCGAACCTCCACGCTCGACCCACGTCACGGAACGCGATGCCGAAGTTTTTGGAGCAGCGTTATTCCATCAAATTTGCGGTAAAGCTTGGGAAATCGTCTACCGAAACTGTCGGTATGATTAACCAGGCTTACGGGGAGTCAGCCATGTCCAGAAACATGATCTTTCGGTGGCACAAGATGTTCGTGGAGGGCAGAGAAGAGGTCGACGACGAACCACGGCCTGGACGCCCATCAACGACACTCACCGACGAAAATGTGCGAAAAGTTCGCGATGTACTGAACTCTGATCGTCGTCTTAGTGTTCGGATGATAGCAGAGCAGTGTAATGTGCCAAAAACAATAGTGCACGAGATTATTTTACAGATGCGAAAAATTTCTGCAAAGTTGGTGCCGAAAGTGCTCAGTGATGATCAAAGACTCAATCGTTTGGAAATCGCGACACAACTTGCGGATCACTGCAAAAATGATCCACATTTTTTAGAGAACGTTGTTTCGGGTGACGATAAAGAGGAGTTTGAAAGGAACGCGATACGGGACTTTGGACGCCGTCAAAGAGGCCGTGACGACGTGTCTTCGAGAGGTTCCCGATGATGCCTTCGTGGGAGCGTTCCAGGAATGGGAACGCCGCTGGAACAAGTGTATCGACTCACAAGGGTCCTATTTTGAGGAATATTAGCTTAAGATATGTAAAAGTGTAATAAATTTTTTTTCCCGAGCTCAGTACACTTATTTTCCGGACGAACCCTGTAAGAGCAGGTGGCTGACAGCAGGAAGAAACGTTCATCAAGGGCCCCCATCCGATTGATGTCTAGGTTGCGTCTATACCCGTATATAAAATAGCATACATACACCGCATGCCAAAAAATACTGCAACTTCAATCGACTCCCGATATTTTTTCAGCCGTAACTAAATTTTTCTGTGTTTATTTATAATTGGTTTGTGGACATTTTTGTGCATGATTATTTGAAAATTTGATCCCATAAGGTAATTTAAGGTAGAATTAAGATACATTGTATGATTTCATTCTAAGCTGAAGGATAGAGAATATTTTAATGTGATTCTCGAAGCCATGACTGCTACGTTTCCTAGTAATTGAAATGAATGGCATTATTATGTTAACGTTTTTTTCCAAGTTTAATAGCGTTTGTTAGCACCTTTGTCTTGATCACAAATAAATAAATATGTAAATGTAAAATGTCTTCCAAAAAAATCACAAAAGTGAATATAAGTACGATATAAACACCGGAGTGACGATGGCTTAAACACTAAAAAAAAGGACTTTCACGATTTTATTTTTTTTTCATAATTGAAAAAAATGGTCTTCTTACTACCGTTGAAAAACGTAGTTGTACCACCAAAATACTACAATAACAAAATCATAAGTGTCCTTTTTTTAGTGTTTTATGCCCTCTTCACGCCTGTCTTATGTGTGTGTGTGTGTTTGTGTATATGTATATATAGCATACATATATATGTATATATAATAAATTGGTCAGCAACAAACAATATAGAAACACATAAAAAGAACGCTCATACGTTATTTCTTGATCATTTCGACGGAAATCTGCTCCGTCTTCATCGAAAGATATAGAAGTATGTATATATATATATATATATATATATATATATATATATATATATATATATATATATATATATATATATATATATATATACAGATAGAGTTAACCAAAACCTTTAATCTACTCTACTATCTTTTGCACAGCAAGGGCCAACCAGTTATTCAGGTAATTCAGTCTACATTCATTATGCAGAAAAAATGTGAGATTTTTTGATTTCTATATCTCATAAGTTTCAATGGGAAAACTGCGAAGGATAAAGCGCTGCTAATGGCGATGGATAAATGCGAAATTTAACATAGAGTAATCAATTGTAACGAAGCTTCCGAGGAGAGCGTTCTGAAAGGGATTATTCAATACCTAATTCCTTCGGATGTAGCTTAGCACGGTTGTGAAACGTGGATATACTCGACCTAAGGGGAAATGAAGAAGAACAAATGCTTAAGTGATCTGAGGTTGGATAAGGTGGGGGATGTTATATGTATAAAGAAAAGGAATCAGGATGGGATGGATGGAAGTGTTGGGAGACTGTTCAATGAGAAAAGGTTCGAGGGCTTAATCATAATTAGTTCTTCAATTCGAAGAGTGCATGATTCCATTACTTGCCTAACCAGCACTTTACGAGCAGCACGATACCCCTTCTTTCCTGCTTGCCCCCCCTCTCTCTCTATATGTATATATGTATATATATATATATATATATATATATATATATATATATATATATATATACACACGTCCTTGTATGCGTGTGTATATATACACACACACTATACCAACCATTTGTGTCTCCGGTGGTCCAATCCATCTAGCTCTTTTCCTCAGCATTGTGCCCTCGTGGCCTCTACCCATTCCCCTCTGTGCGTTCAGTGGTTTCTAATTTGACCTTTTCGCCACAGCGCCCTCTTCTCTCCATTTCCCAAGTGTTCAATCCAAGGAGTGCCGTGCTCGAAATGTTTTCACGTGATTCCCCTTCTCTCGCTGCCATCTCTCATTGAGCACAGTGATTTCTTCTTCACCAGAAGACCTTTTCCAGATTCAGCTGTTCTTGATATCCTTCTTTTTTATTTCCTTTCATCCCTTTTCATGCTGCTGAAATAGGAGGATGAGAGAATTCACTTCGTTCTTCTCTTATTGTGATTTCAACCTTCGTATTTTCTCTTTCGCATATTAATCGCTCTAAGTATTGGCGTCCTTTATGTTACATCCACGTTGATTCATTGATTTTAAAATGTCTTTAGTTCTTATTTATCGGCAATATGTACTTGTGATGGTATCTACAAAAGTTCTCATGTTAATTTCAACGTTGGAAGTTGAACTAACAACGATTCTCTTTGATTGTCAGAGTACATATCGATTGGAGAAGATGCTTCCTTGTAATCGTTTTTCAGTAATTCTCGTTTCCAATTTTCTTCCGTCATAGAAAAGGTGCATGAAGCCTTTTTTCTCTTAGAGTCGATAGGTAATTGTCCCTTTGCCGTTACAGTCGACTTCAACTTTTTCGGCAATTTCTATTTCCAAAGGTATATTGCGAGAGTAATCTCCCGATTTTTTTTTGCTTGACGTTTATAACTTATTTTCTGTTCCACTGGTTACATAAGGCCTAATTATGGTCTTACTCGTTCCTCTTTCGAATCGTTTGGGTGACAATTTGTCTTCAAATCCTTTAGCTGAATGTTTGTTTCTGTGGTTTTTAAGAAAGCGGCACCGGATTCAAGTTTCGATTTTCTCCGTCCTCATCTGTCTTCGGAATTACGCTCTAATGGTACCCCGGGGGTTGTCTACGTTACTAGTTGTTCTTGATCTTTTCAAAGAGTATGCCTCTTACTTGACCTCGGAGACTCAAGATAATTACTTGAATTTAGTCTGCTCTTGGATTCTTGCATTTTCTCCTCACTATACCCTTGTTCCAATGTCATCAGTTTGCTCTCTTCGTGCTGCATTCGCACATTTCCATTGGTATCTCGGACGCACGACTCTCAGTCATTCGTTTCTCCGAAACGCCCCTTCACTTATCATTAAAAGTATTCCGTTTTGATGATGACCTCATTCGCGTTTTCATTAATCTCTCCACAAAAGCTTTTCCATTCCATTCTTACTCGTTTCTTACGTGTGAAATAAGGATTTTTTATGGAGAGATGGAAGATATTGACGGGTTTATGCGCTGCTTAAGAGCAAAAAAAAAAGAAAGGAACATAACAGCCTTGCGGCCATCTTAAAGTTTTAACTAATTTACGGCCATAGAAGTTCTTAAAACCTTTTTTCTAAAAATTAATAAGGACGCAAGTGCTCATCAGGCTTCACTTAATGGATTAAGAGATATCGAGAGATTTTTATTTGATAGGAATGTCGAGGGAGGGGAAAATGGAAGTCGGGGCGAGGTAGACGAGAGGAAGGGGAATAGGTTTTTCTGGGCACCATGAATGTAAGGAGAAGAAAAAGGACGCAATCTGAAGCAAAATAGTTTATCGAATAAACTATTAGAACGAAGCGTAGTGTGGGCGTTTCACTGAGGAAGGCCGAGGGCGGATTGTTGTGAGAGGCAAGTGGTGGGAGGCGCCGGCGCGGCGGTTGGGGACTCACCGACAAAGGAACGAAGAGATTTGCAAATTGAAACAGGATAGCTTGGAGAGCTGCTATGAGCCAATCTTCTTATTCATAATGCATGGTATAATTGAAGATAATTAAAGGACAGCCATTGCAAATTGAAGTGCGATATGAGAAAACATCGACCAGTAAATAAAAGTGGAATAGAAATGGATCGTTGAGTTAAGAACTTAGAATAGTGACACCGACTTTCTATTGGGCTTGAATTGAGTTATTATGATAAGGTAATCCACCGGTTAAGATTTCTAAATTTCTAAAAAATATTTTGAGGCTCCTAACAAAATAAAATCTAGCAACCTACTCTACATCAAGCCCTTCTTCATCTCCTTTCTCCCTTCATCCCCTACATTATCCCTATCCTGTTCCTGCCTTTTCCTCATTCGACTTGCATTCTCTCCTCTATGACAGTTTTCAGTTCCCCACTGCCAACCAATACGCCCTTCATCCATTTTCTTTGATTTTAGTACTTAGGCGATTCTTGAATTGACGGTTGGAGTAATATAATTATAATAAAAAGGCGAAACGCATTAGTAATATCGTAGTCTTCCCGTAACATTCTCTAGGAACATTTAGTCATCATTAAGTGCTGTGAATTCTTATTGCGGTCTCCTTGTGAATTTACTCCATAAAAAAATGGCAACCGTATTTATTTCAAGTTTTACTTTTCACGTGCGTGTCCTTTCATAAAAAGCATTCTTCAGTATTCCAAATAAACTACACGTTCTAAGGTCAAAGTCATTTTAGCGGCTTCGCATGCGTGCGAAATTGGAATATTTTCCTATACAATTGCTCAAAAACGTAAACTCCTACGTTTCATTAGGGAAGAAGATTCGTCATTATTGATACCATTGATTGATTCGTCATTAGGATGCAATTCATTGTTGCTGACCAGGTACCTTAAAGTGTCCTTTTACATAGCATATATTTATTTTCCATAGCGTTTTCCAAATACAATGATTTTCATTGATCCTCTTAATTTGTAATATATTTCATTTTATCGAGACTATTGCTAATTTATAAACACGCCACAATGGTAAATCACATCACGGACTAGTGATGTCGAAATTAGAGTTAATTCAAGACGTTTCTTCTTCTGGTAACTCAGAATTATATCGATTGAGGAAAGACAATATCTCATCTTTTATTAACTTTAGAGCAGTTTCTTGCAAGGGCTCTTGCGTAGCCCTTACACTGCGCCTTTCCAGCCTCCAAGGCTACTAAGGCGGGAAGAATTCTTCTGCGTTGTCAGTAGTTTGATTTATTCCCGCTCAGAGCAGCCTTGGCTTCTTCTTTGCCGGAAGGGTGTCTTGCTCGTCTTGGGATGCTATGGGGCGCTTGTAGCGGTCCCATGGCCAGACCCTTATGTCGCCAACCCGGCGAATTACTTTTACTTCCGCTTCTGCCACTTTTCTGAAGAATTTTCCAGATATTCTAGGCAGAAGGACGTCCAGGGTTTCCAGCTTTCCGTCCTCGTGCATCTCGGAAACGCGGGCGTAACGACCGCGTGCCATGATGTTACGAAGAGCAGAATTCTGCACCACCTGAATTTGAGCGAGACTCGTTCGCGACACTCCTGACCATACTGGAGCAGCGTACGTGATGACAGGCAGCACGCACGCTTGGTACAGTCTACGCTTCGTGTCCATACTCAGGACCGGCGGGCGGATAATCGGCCGGAGCCGACTAAGCGCCGCGAATGCCTTTCTGCGTACACGAAGCGCTTGGGCGTTCCAAAGGAGTTTCCGGTCCATCAGCACTCCGAGGTAGGTAACTTCGGATTCCCACGGTAGGGCGACTCCATTCACAGTTAGGTTCACTCCTGGCGGCCGACCATTTCCCGGATGGAAGATGATCGCCTTCGTCTTCTGTGCGTTAACAGCAAAGCGCCATCGGCGGTACTATTCTAGGAGATTCGCCACAGCGCTCTGCAGTCTTCGCACCGCGGTCACCTTCTGCCAGGAGCAGCACACGAGGGCCGTATCTTCGGCATAGAGAGACAGGATCTCGAGGTTCCCACGTGGAGTTGGAATGTCGTGGGAGTAGATATTGTAAAGCAGTGGTCCGAGGACTGATCCCTGGGGCACGCCGGTGGAGATCCGACGCACCCCTGAATTCGCCCCGAGCCATTGCACGGTGAATGTCCTGTCTCTCAAATAGGAGTGAATCATCCGAACAATCCAAGGTGGGAAATGGAGTCGTCTCATCTTCAACAAGAGAGCCGGATGCCAGACGCGATCGAACGCCTTACTGACGTCGAAGAAGGCCCCAGCAACCGCCCTATTCCTGTTGAAGCTGTCCGTGATGAAATCCGCCGTTCGCACCAGCTGATGGACTGTGGAATGCTGCGCACGGAAACCAAACTGCTCCTCCGGGAGGATGTCATTCTCCCGGACGAAATCAGTCAGCGGCCGTTGCAGCAGTCGCTCGAATATCTTACCGAAGCCGTCAAGCAAGGAGATAGGCCGGAATTCTCCGGGACCCACCTCCAATTTCTGCGAGTTCGGCAGGCAGACGATTCTCGCTCTTCTCCAAGTGGTCGGGAAGTAGAAAATCCTGACACAGCCATTTAGGAGCTTTGTCAGGTACCTCACCGCCACCTTTGGAATCTCCCGAATGACCACATTGGGAATGTTGTCGCTTCCGGGGGCCTTCCTCGTGCGGAGGCGACGTATTGCCTCTTTGACGTCCTTCTCGTCGAATCTCAGAATTTCCGAGGCGTCTTTCAGATCGGCGTCTCCGGCTCTTTCAAACGCCTCGATTTCTTCTTCAATCTCGGCAGAAGCGGAATTCCCAGGATTGGGTGAAAAGCTGCAGACCAAGTGATCAGCGAGCAGTTCCGCCTTCTCCATGGGAGATCGTGCCTCCCTGTCTCCGTCGGTAATAATCGGGTCCAGTCTTTGAGGGGCCCATGCCTTATCAAGGAAGATAATTTGCACATTTTGGAAGAGGGAGTAGATCGTCCAAACCTTCAAGAGCAAGGGAAATCAATAAAATTCTTTATTTATTCGCTGAAATAGGAGCAAAATATTTTCTGGAATAGTATTATCAAATGAATTTTGCGTAGTAATATGAGACGGCAATTATTCTCCAGGGAGGGACGATATTATATCTCCTTCACATTAATGCCATCTATGGAGCATTTGGTAAGCCATATCGAGTCATCATGTTTATTTTAGAACGATTATGTAACTTGTTGATTGATATTTTATCAACTATCACTTACTACGGGGCATGGTGACCCAATGTGTAGAGCGCTGAGCAACCGACCGGAGATTCTGCGTTCGATTCCAGATAACGCCTCTGGGGGCACCTTCAGCTTCACCGAATGCGTGTGATTTTTCGGATACCAGATCTTCTTGGAAACCATAGGCGGCACATGAAAAGAAACTGACTCTCCTAACTAAAGAATATGTGATTTTCGCACAACGTTAGGCGAGCTCTATCATCACCTATCAACACGACCTTCGAGGGGATTACTGTGGTTTTGTTAATTCTTAATGCTAGTTTAAAAAAATGTATATAGTATTAAGAGTGATGTGAATGAAGGAAAATGAAAGGTGGCCTCGTAAGATTTTTTGACGTGACGAGGAGAAGAACTCGGTAGATAAGGTGACCGGGTGCCAAGTGCAACATTTTCACCCAATTGCTGAGTACTCTAGGTCACGGCGAAATCTTTACTGGAGCTGAGGATGGACTTGAACCCCTTTCCACGTCCCTTTCGTTCCTCTTCCGAAGAAGCTCTGCAGATATTCCTTCTCAGCTTACATCGCACGACACCCCACCACCACGTGATACAGCCATTCGAACCGATATTCGAACCTAAGGCCTCCCAGTTCGTCCTCCCCCGGCAGCGTGCTTGCGTGTTTACAATCCTTTTGTTGGCGAAGGGGCGTGTGTCAGCTAGAGAGCCCCCAAATAAGCCCGTCTCGCCTCACCTCCCCTTCCCCTTCATTGCCCCCGGCCCTATTATCTCCTCCCCTTGGAGAGAGCGGTTAAATGGATTTCCCATCACCCCCTGCACCCTTCCAGTCCCTCCTCAACCAACCACCCACTATGAACCCCACTCTCTACCCTCCTGTCCACTGTCACCTCCCTCTCCCCACTGCCCCCCCCCCCAAAGGCCTTCCGTCTTCAGCTCGTTTGTGTCTCGGTCGATCCAGAGGATTTTCCCTCAGTTGTGTACTTTCTGTTCATGTTGGGCGGCTGACATTCAAGAAAGTAGTCCATGTTTTTATAGAGCATGTACTCATGCATGCATGTGTGCACTGAAAGAGTATCTCTAAAGGGTTTTATTTGTTTTTAGTCATCAAATATATATTAGCGTTTTTCGGTAGTTTTTTAGCGATTGCTCCTTAAAAGTTTGCGTCTAAAATGGGATCATAATATCATTGATAGCATATTCAGTCAAAATAATTATTTACTATATAAAGAGTTATCCACGATTTAGAAAAATTAAATAAAATAATTTTATTTGAAATTTACATAACCCTCAGGGTGCGCTATTCCTGGTCCTTTACTTTGTTAAGTTGTCGTGGTTAGGGTTTTAATGGTTACGCATAAAGGGTTCGTCCAGAAAATAAGTGTACTGAGCTCAGGAAAAAAAAATTATTACACTTTTACATATCTTAAGCTAATATTCCTCAAAATAGGACCCTTGTGAGTCGATACACTTGTTCCAGCGGCGTTCCCATTCCTGGAACGCTCCCGCGAAGGCATCATCGGGAACCTATCGAAGACACGTCGTCGACCTCTTCTCTGCCCTCCACGAACATCTTGTGCCACCGAAAGATCATGTTTCTGGACATGGCTGACTCCCCGTAAGCCTGGTTAATCATACCGACAGTTTCGGTAGACGATTTCCCAAGCTTTACCGCAAATTTGATGGAATAACGCTGCTCCAAAAACTTCGGCATCGCGTTCCGTGACGTGGGTCGAGCGTGGAGGTTCGCGTTAACAGAGCTCCTCACTACACCACAGCTCAGAGCCGACTGCCTTTTTCAGCGTCGCTTGCCAACATACCCCCCTCCAATCGCAGCCCGTCAGAGCGGTGCTGGGCGCGCCTGGAGCGGCGCGCCCAGCCCAGGAGTCAGTACACTTATTTTCCGGACGAACCCTGTATATCGTCATAAAATGGAAGATGAAACCATAACTCAAATATGCTCGGCATATTTTATTGCGCTTTCCAACTTTAATTAAAAGGCTATTTGTTATTTATTAGCTGTGAAGGAACAGTTTACAAGGATTTGATTGGACGAAAGGTTGTGCACTGCTTCTTTCTGGAAAATAAAAATAGAAAAAGTTTAGTGCGTTGAGGCCGCCTTCTGACGTATATTAATAAAATACAATTTGGTAATTTAATTTTACGATTTCCAAATAATTCATTAATTTATTAAAACGAATTAATTCTTCCCAAAAAAACTTACATCTTTTTCGGGACGGTGAGTTGAGTTCCTCAAAATGAAACAAGTGAAAGGTGTATTTTTATTCCTAGATCCTAACAATCTCAAATACCTTCAAAACGACCCCTTTTATTCGTCGTCCCCCGTAACCAGCCGTTCACCTCGAATCTTCGATAGTTTAACTGGATTCTCTGACGACAGTATTTTAATCAACTCCCATGGTGCCGTGGGCCTTCCTTTATATTCTCCCGTGCCCTTCGCCAGGTCGATTGCGGCGAAATTTCCGGAGGCACGAGGGTGTAGGAAAACACTCGACGCTCGCGTTTTATTACGCGTATTTTAGTTAACTCAAAGACTTCGAGCGCCATGTGAGGAGGCGGTGAAGGGACAAGAACTTATATCTTTCGGTCGCATTTTCGTCCAAGGCCTTCCGTTTTTTAATGAGCGGAAAAGAGACGTGCTCCATAATTCGGTGGTGTGAATGGAAGAAGAGGAGATCTGTTGACATCGAGGATCCGTATCTGAGGAGTTAGGTGGTACGAATACGAATGAGATATCGAAACGCTCACCACCGAGCCCCGCGACTTCTCAATTCGATCTGAAAGACTTCCATCGTCGTCGAAGGAGATTGGTCTTAGGATTAGCTCATTCGCAGTCCTCCCGGTCACCCTGATACATGCCAATTGCTTCATTCCGGCGCACTTACCCAGTGCCAAAATCTCCTCGTCATCTCCTCTCCTCGTTACATACTCCTCGTAATTGATCGATTACCTTTCCCTGCAATTCTTCCCTCCTTCTGAATGTCTCCTTCAGTTTTGGTCTTCTACTTCTTTAAGACTTTCAACCTTGTGTTGGAGGTGTTTTCCCTTCGGTTTGCTGAAGAGGGCCACTTTGTGGCCGAAACACGCGTGTTCGACGCATATCCTCGTTTGCGCTCAATACCTGTGTCCAGATTCTCCCATAAGCTGGGCCCTTTTGAGTGTGAGAGTGTGTGTTTCTTGAGTGCTTGTGTGTGTGATTGATCTGTGCCAGCCACAAAGTGTGTGCTTGAGAATATCCTGGAATCTTTAACGGGGTCTACTCTACAGCCGCGTGAAGGATTTCATCTCCACCTGAAATTCTTTAACAGGGTCTCAAAGCCTCGAGAAGGATTCCAGTCAGGACAGTGTGCGTGTGGCTGTGTGCGGTCCCTGACGCGGATTAATTTCCCGTAAACCACCACAGAGGGTATTCTGGTCGAGAGGTTGAGGTTGGTCCCTGACGTGGTTCCCGTTAAACCAACACAGCAATTGGTCTGACGTGAGTTGCGACTAATTATTACGGCCATTGGAGTTTCTTCCCCCCCCTCTTATTTTAACTGAGAGGCCATAGATCTCATTATTTCTTGCTATTTTTTGGTTATTTCCTCTAATAGAAACCTCTTCTCCGTCCTTGTATTTGTTTGATATAGTAATTAATCTGAGTGAATGAACCTTTTTAAATTATACACATGCAAATACATATGCTATCAACTAACAAACACATGCACCTGATAATTTATTAAAAACATCCAATAACGTGCAAATTAGAATTGAAAAGTAAGGAGGGGAAATTCCGGCATCACATGGACATGCAAATCATGGTCCCAACCCCCGAAGGCCAGGTAGGGAATGGAACACACTGCTATCGTGGCAGCGGTATGTCGCATTCCCTACATTGTTCACACACACACTCAAAAAAATACATTATGCATACATGGTATATAATATATATTATATATATATTTTTTATAAAATGATAATTTTTTATACAATAATGATGATTGTTAAATAAATAAATAATATATATATATATATATTTTCTATTATATATATATATATATATATATATATATATATATATATATATATATATATATATATATATATATATATATATATATATATATACACATATATACATCCTGAGATAATACTTTTTCCAAGATCCCCCTAGTGACTAGTATACTAATGAGGTTCTCTTTCTTCCCATCAAGTGTAGCCATGTCTTCGTGCAAATGGCGTAATTCTTATCGTTTATTCCTGCGCCACCTTTGATCTTTTCCATGATCTCGTGAAAGGCCTTCTCATTGTAAACATTAAAGTTCACGAGTGATAATGAGCGGCCCTGCCGTACACCTCTCTTTATTTTGTTTTCTTTCCTTCTTGCACTCCATCGTTACCTCGAATTGCAATTCTTTGGAGGATCGCTTGCTGCGCGACTTTAAGGTCAGCAGCCAGCCACGCAACGGTGACTACACATCTCCGTTAGCGCATCCCTGGTTCTGGAAATATATTCCCTCCTCTCTTCCCTTCTTCTAAGGGTTTCCACGTAAGTTCCTGAGGGATCGCTTGCAGCAGGAATATCACCCCGTCTCTTTCTGGACTGGCTTACTTGGAGGGAGCGGAAGGGCGGGCATGGCACGCGGTGGCAATGGCAGTGATTCTCTTGTGAAGTTGTTTCTGATTTACTCTAGATGTTTTGGTTTACTAAGGAGCACGCGCGAAGTCTCATGCATATGCACAACTCCCTGCGACGAGACTGAAGACGGGAAAGGCCGTTTGGGTGGACGAGGGGTGGGAGAGCCGTTGGGCGGGGAGAGGAGGGGGGGGAGTGGGAGGTGGAGGGACAGTCGTTTGCTCGTGTGCCCTCTCGGTGCCCACAAAGGGAATTTAAAAGGATTTCCTCTCCCTACCACGAGCGGCCAACCCCTCCCCCCAGGGAATTAGGGAATCTTTGTCGCTGTGATCTCTCGTGCCCAGGAAGCCAAAGGTTCTCGGTTCATTTCCAAGCTCAGTGGCGATGTTTTCCCGACGCATCCGTGCTATGCTTAATGTTATACGTTATCACACCAGTGCAAAAGCGATTGAGACGAGGGAGCACAGGGGGAGGCTTTAGCGGTCGGAAAAAATATCCTCTAGGGTGGCGAAAATGTAAATATACTTACAAAATACTACGGTGAATACTTACTCAGTCGATAAATCCCCAATCGCTGGCTATTCATAACTTTTCATGTAACACGACTACATGAAAATGTTGATTTACACTTGGCAAATATCCATTCACCAATATTATCTGCATAGGAAGAGGGAGTTGATGACAAGGACTTTGAGTAAGGATGTTGATAAAAGACTTGTCAGAAGATTGATATGGAACGCAGTTTTGAAAGGCGTGGGAACATGGTCGTTGAAAAGATTATAAGCGTTGATTGGAGGCTTTTGAAATGTGGGTGTGGAGAAGTATGAAACAGGTGAAATGGATCGAAAGGAAAATTGGGAATGGGGTGTTGATGATTGTGATACGTAGAGGGTAGAATGTTATGAAAGCGAGGAAAGTGTGAGAATAGGATAGGAATGTTGGATGGTATGAAGGGAGGAAAGAAGTCAATGGAGATAAAGAGGGGTTTATTGTAGTCCTGGATATCGTGTCGTGGTTTGCTAGGAGCGGCAAGGATATTGGTACAGTTTGGTAGCTTATGTTTATCAAGACCTATCTTAACCGGTAGATTACTGATAATAGTGATTCTCAACATGCCTAACAAAGATGTTTCCGCTGGTATTCCGATCCAACATATTTATCTGTCTTACCATATTTCGCAAATATTCTGTCAAGATATAAAAATCACCCATTGGTTCAATTATGTTGACATTCATCATCTCTATGCAATTACTCTTCCCATTCTCCTCATAAAAGACAGCTACGAGCCAGGAAAGACAGCTAGTACTTCCGCTCGTGTTGAGAGAATGTATAAGAATCAAATCATTAGACGCATATGTATATGTGAGAAAGTGTATATAGCTGTGTGACAGTCCATGTGTGCGAAAGTCTGTATTAATGAGGCCGGGAAAGTCATGAGTGCCTATGGTAGAAGAGATTTCCAATGAAAGGGATGTTAGGAAACTCGGGAATAGTAGAGGTTGAATTAGTCACTGTGTGAATGTGACGGAGAGGGAAGAAGAAATATTGCGAGGCTAGAATAGTGTGGAAGAAAGTTGTGAATGAATAGTGAAGTTTCCTTGAATTATTTTAAATCAATTTTATTTACTTGGCTTACCCCAAAAGGGCACAGTGCGAAGGATATTAATGATTTATTTGTAAATTTATATGCCTCGTCTCCTGAAAAAACCACATTTTTTCCGCATATTTCAAAATCAGCTGTCAAAAGTGGTTGTCGTAATTTTCGATACTTTTGTGGAACATCAGGTTCCTTGAGTTTTCTACTTGAGAAGATGAGACAGCATGTGAGCAGTTTACACGCGGCGGCAACAGATGGCAGGGACGGTTGTTCACTTCGATTTGGCTGGGGCGTGGAAGATTCTCATGACAAGCTCTTCGCCACGACTTTTTCATTAATCATCTAAGCGTTTTAAAAACGAATTACTCATCACAATAACGCCAAAAAAGATATTTTAAAAGTAATAGTAAGAAAAAAATTAGTTTTACCAAACTATTAATTATGGAACCGTCATAAAATGATGGATATTTAAAAAAAATCAAGGGAAAAGGTCATGAAGAGAATGTAGAACGTGAAGATGACTTCAGAAGAGACAATGAAATTAATGAGATATTTTTTCCGATCACTATCTATCGTATTTTCATAACGAGTCAATATCTACCCCTAGGCATTGGGATACGAGGGCAAAAGTTTCGGAAGCTAATACATGATCCACATTGCACCAATAGTCATAATTATAAATCGTAGTCTGTCAGGTAGTTCTTGAGGTTCATAGGAACTTCCAGAAAATCGGTACCATTCGTTCTTCCTTCTTCAGTTTCTCGTTACTTCCGAGTTTTTCTAAGTATTCATTCTTCATTTTTTATTTCGGGCTACATAATTCCAATACATAAAGGCCCAGGAAAGTTATTTACATCGGTCTAATCGAAACAAACTTGTTTCACAGCTTGACATTTAAAATGTTGCCAACGAAATAGCTAAATATGATTTATTTTAAGATATCAGTGCAGTTTAATAATGTCCGGCATGAGATTATTTTGCTGATGAAAGAGTCTTGGAAGGGATCGAGTAATAATGGGTGATTGAATAAATGAAAAACTCCAATAGCTGTAAACAGTTTACCTTTCAAAACAAAATTCAAATGAGATTCTTTGGCTAATGCCGAAAGTCAAAGGATGGGGTAAATGATAAATAAGGAAAGGAAGGAGAAAGGTGAATACGAATACGCATATTCGTATTCTCCTTTCTTATCCCTAGGAAAGTCAAGTCCAACGGGGATCCACCATAGGTGATAACCAGGCATCCAACGAAAGAAACTATACTCGTGTAAAGGTAATTTAATTTACCTATGCAATTTTTACTTGTGGTTTAAATAATTTTATCGGGGTATTTGGCATAAATTATTGATTGTAGATTATGGTGCAAATAATTTGATTGCAATTATCACGACGCAGTAATCTCGTTGTAAATCCGCGAGGAATCGAATTTTTGTTGATCAAGGCTGCAAGGAAGATTATTGACATATTTAGAACTCTTTTGGTCCATCTAGAAATATCTTTCTGCAATCACTTTCTACCATTTCTTGTTATGAATTCGTGGATGTATTTCATATGACGGTAAAACGTTGAAACCTGTCGTTTAAAATGTTTGACAACGTGGGTGAGTGTGGGTAATTCCTGGCAGTAGTTGTTTTATCCATCCTGCTTTATCTACTTTTGAGGGAAGCTCACGATTTTATTACTGCACTTTGATTTATAATTATTTTGCTAGATTTCCAATGTTATACCTTGCTAAGTGAGGGATTCATAAATGCATTTGCCATCCAGATTTCTGTCTTGAAAATTATTCCCTTAAACTCGTTGTTACATTCTGTTTGGTTTGAATAGAAAAATAACTCATCTCAGGTCTAGAAACAGGGGAAATTTTGCGCGTGGTCACTATCGAATTCCCTTGACGTTCATTTCTTCCTTCCCTTGTCAATGTATCATAGTTTGGGCGATACGCTATGCTCGGAAGTTATTCCACAGAATTTTACATGCTATCTTAAGCTGCATCAAACGAAGAGAATAATTTTCCAGTTTGAGGGAAGTAGGGGAACCGCGGCATTTACAAGAAATTACCGTGAGTGGCCCTTTACAATCAAGGGATGGTGGTGGGTGGAGAGAAAGCGGAGTTGGGGTAACGATTCAAGAAGGAGGGTGAGGACACAGGGGCACTCTTGCATGCATTCGAGTCCCCTGGGAATTGATGGATTGTGCGCACACTGCTCCCTCGCGTTGTTTCCCCTCCCTCTGTGGTATTTCGGTTGAGTGCATCTGCGTGATATCCTGCAAGTCACCTCAGGAGTGTTTGGCATGGGATTATTCTACATCAAAGATACAGTAAATTAAATGTGACTTAGATGCTACTTATCAAAAGAGAAGTTATATAATTTGAACAGTGGAAATAAATTTTAACAAATAGCTTAATTTCATTGTTTATATTTGAAACATATGAGTCCAAATTCACAAGCCTTTTTCGCATTTCTTAAATAATATTTTAGACAAAATGTAAAACATTTGAAATCTCATGAAAATTATTAACTACGTTTGTAATAGTAAGATATGTTTGTTTTCTGACAATGCAGTGGTTTATAGATATATCCGTAGACCCGATGATAAAGTATCTTTAATAGATAACCTTAATGCTATACAACGTTGGTACGCTACTTGGCAATTAGAATTAAACTTTAAAAATGTGTAGTGATGATTTTGTGATGGTAATCGTTCCCTCCCGAACGCCTAATGCATCAGGAATACCGAAATGGAAAGATTAGGCTCGAATAAATGCCTAGGCGGTAACCTCGCACACGACCTTTTCTGGGTGAAATGTATACGAGGAATAAGTGGACAAGCTAGCAAAACAATTAGGGTTTATCAAAAGAGTGTTGGGTTGATGCAATGAAAATGTTTAAGAGAAATGTTATTTCTCGCCCGTTAGGTCTCATTTAGAATATGCTGCCAGCATACGTAATCCTCATGAAGTCGAATTGATTGTCGAATTGAATCGCGTGCAGCGTAGAGGAGCTAGATTTGTAAAAGGTGTTGTGATCAACTGAGCAGAGGGCCAACATTATTTGAGGAGCTAAGTTGAGAATCACTCACGATGTCAAGGAGGTAAAACAAAAATCGCAAGAAGTCCTAAAGGAAATCCCGATAAATGAATTCCAGAAATGTTTCGAACAATGGAAGCATCGTTTGTAAAAGTGCATTGCGCTCAATGGGGAATACTTTGAAGGCGAACAAAATTTAATGTAAATATACTGAGAACTAAAGAATCTATAGCAACATTCCTGTTATTTTTGGGTCCCCCCTCGTAGAGATACCTATAAGAGAGGTTTCGGTACACAAATAAATGGATGCACCTGAATATGGAAGTAATGAGTAATTCTCTGGTTGAGTACTCGTTAGTTCGGAACCGAGTGAGTAACGAGTAGTTACTATTTGGTCATCTTTGCTAGGTTAGGGTGGTTTTTTTATCTACCATGGTACTACACATTACTCCTCTGGTTAGACCTAACTACAATAACACAATGATATCTTTAATTCTCATTCTACGCATTACAATAACTAATTCCGTAGCTCTGCAAACTTTATTCCTCCCTTAATTCCGTTCAAAATTATTATTCTTTTCCTCCCTCCTCGCTTTCCCAACATTCTGCCCTCCATTGCCGTCTTCATCTCATTTATTGCCTCTGAATATCTCCCCTCTCAACTTTTCCTGCATTCTTTGGATTTCTCTCAAGAGCTATCTCTCCTCTCTTCCCTGCCTAGAACTTTATCGCGTGTTCTTCTATCCATTCATTTTATACTCTCCATTCTTCTCCTCACCCATAAAAAGAAAGGCCTCCAAATCTACACTTATCCTCTCATTTCAACGCCCAATTTTTCGAACCTTATAAAACTGCACTCCATATGAAATTATTGGTAATCATTTACTTTAAATCTTTACTTGAGGTAGCTGTCATCATCTCCCGCCTCTTTGTAAAAGCTTCTTTGCTTGACGAAATTCGTCTTTTATTGCCCTCACCACTCTATCTATCCTCATTCAAAACACACCACAAATAGACGAATTGTTTTTACTGTTCTAGCTTATATCTCACAAATTTAATATTTATCTTATGCAAATATTATAACTTCTAAATTAATGATACGTTTATTTTGGTTACTTCGCATGAATAAGAATGCTAACACTATAAATGCTAATGATTTGGGACTGTTATATTTTAGCCCAATGGTAGTTTACATAATTGTTAATGACGGCATAATTCCTCTTCCTCTTGATGTTTTAGTTACAGTTTTGGAATATTGGGGGAAATAACGTATGTGAGCGTGGTGGTAGTTCCATTTCATATTCACCTGATTAAAAGTAAACACTTTTCGAAAGAGGTCATGTATCCGTACAAGATTTTGCCCGAACAAACGTTCGACCCAGATCGCACGCAATTTCTTCCTGTGGCGTCATTTAATGCAATACAGCTTCGAGAATGTCCCTCAAGACAAATCGAGAGAGCTTATTGTAACAAATTTATACTTTGACTTTGCAAATGTACGGATATCTCTTCTCCAATAGGTTAAAAATTCCGTGCTGTCTCCAAATCATCTCCTGTTTATGTATGTATGCTATTTCCGCTCATCTTCGCCTCTTTTAATAAATGTTCTCTCTTTTGTGAGTGGCAATTACACCTTCACTCCATGCTTAATTCCGATTGGTATTCACCCACAGCTAGTTTGAGAAAATGGAGTTTATTGTTAGCTATCCTTGTACAACTTCTCCTACGATTTCAATTTCAGCCCTCATGCAAATCATTATTTGATTTGATTTGTATTGTATTCTGGAAGCTTTGCCCACGGGATTGACACGGCATCGACGAAGTCGCGAAAATGAAACAAATACGATTGCAATTGAACGATCAATGTCACCAGTTTCTTTTTTCTAAGATGTCACAAGTCTAAATGGGCTAATAGTCATATACATCCACATAAAGACCTCGCGATCCACCATAAAGGTGTGTGTGGGGGGGGGGGTGCAAGCACCAAGTGGATGGGAAAGGTATAAGGGAGAGTAAAGGTGGTTAAAGGGTTAAAACAAGGGAAAAACGCTAAAAACCCAAAAAAAGGCGTGCACAAATCTTTTAGCATACTAGTGGAAAACCTATATCCAAATAAGAGTTAATTTAAACCACTGAAAAATATTTTTTGCTTGCGAAAAAGGAGGAAATAAAAATTAACCACAACCACTTATAGATTAGATCTCCACCATACCACGATGGGCCATGCAGAACTGAAAAGTAAGAAGGGGAAAGTTCCATTGATCCATGACCTTGCAACTTTTGCCCACCACCCCCCTGACGTCAAAGGTATAAAATATGGCACCCCGTTATTAGCCATGGAAGTATACAGCTAACACCTCGAAACACTGGTGAATTTTTATTGAGATTTTTGTTTCAAATATCGTATCGCACTTGATAAAAGTTTGCGTGATGAATTGAATGCTTGATTTCGCGACATTATTTCGTGCAGTTCTTATAATCCTCCGAGGGGAATCATAATTTCAACCCTTCAACTCTCCCCATCTCCCCCTTCCCTCGCTCCCTTTTTCGAAACGTTGAATGATGTGCGCGAAAGAGAAAAATACAATTGTCGTCGGACCCCAACCGTTGGTTTTTGAGTCCTGACCCCTTTCATTTTGCCCCACTTTTTCATATTCCTGTAAATCACACGGACGTGGAATAAAATATTATAAGCAGGGCAAAAACGATACCTTATGTGTAGTAGCGTCTGAGAACGGGGATATTTGTCGCAAACTTTCTCCTCAATGTTATGGATGTTCGTCCTAAATGAAAAGGCGTCCATCGTTGTAAAATTCTACATTACCTGTTTCAGATCCAGGGTTTACTGAAAAATTCTGCAACGGCAAATGCAAATCCATCCATCCAACTAAAAACGTTCTCAATGCGCACCGGAGCTGGAAGATCGATTATTTCGAACCGAATATCAAAGTGACTCAGCTTGAAAACCGAATGGTGTACACGCGTTCAAACTCAGCAATATTGCCTCGACGATAAAAATGCTGAATCTTCCTCGATCAGTCTCTGGAAATTAAAATAAATCGATTCATTGATTAAAATAATGATATAGTAGATTTTTTAAGGAAAAGACAATTAAAGTTTTTTTAGTTGTTTCTTTAGTTTGATCGCGTGAAAAATTGATCGATCATATAGAACGATCTAAGACCTTAGAGGTGAGCGAAGAACTGAACCCGAACGTAGACGGAGGTCAATTATTATAAAAAAGCAGGAGAAAGGTTGTTAGACACTAGGAAAAGTTGCGATTTTAAAGCTAATTCTGAATGCGACTCTTTTGTATGTAGTCGCCACTTAATGAGTTCCTGATTTGGAATTCATAAGGAAAATGGGGATATAGATATTACTTTCATTTGCTCTATGCGTATCAAATTTAAATGAATAAGCCACGGCTTAGGTTGCCAATAGTATGATTATAATGCTACTGATCAAGGGTCTTAGAAATATTGTTAATGATAATCTATGGAGTATGATCATAGTGATGACGTATCATAAAATTTCACTCACCGTTTTTAAGGGGATTTGGAAGGAATTAATACTCATTACTTCTAAAAATCAGCTATCAATTTATTATCATTGGATAGTCTACCGTTTAAAGTAGGTTGTGAATGGGTACAGATTGAAAAACAATATATTTCTTTGTCTATCTTAATAAAACACCACCTCCCATCTGACACTGCAATAAATCTTTCTTTAATTCCGTTTATTTCCATCTTCCCTTCATTCCTCCCAAAGTCCCTATCTTATACCTACCTTTTCCTCGCTTGCCTAACGCTCTCACTTCTATCGCAGTCTTCTATATCCCAATGCCAATCAATATGCTCAGCATCCATCTTCCATGCCTCCTTTGGATTCCTCCAAAAAGTCTTCTCTCCACCTCCGCCATACACGTACTCCCTCGTTTGTTTTTCTTTCAGTCCACTTCATCACCTCTTTCCATCCTTCTTCAGACCCACATTTCAAGGCCTCCAATCTACACTTATCATCTCGTTTCAACGACCAATTTCCGCGCCGTAAGAAACCACGCTGCATATCAAAGTTTTAACGAGCCTTTTCTTAACACCCTTACTCAACGTCCTCCTGGTCATCAATTCCCTTCTCCTTGTGAAAGCTTCTTTGCCCAACGCAATTTTTTTTCTCACGTCCCGACTACTTTGACCACATTGGTCCAAAATTCTTCCGAGATAAGAAAACTGTTACATCGTCTTTAGTTTATATCCCCCAATTTTAGCGTTAAACTTGGCCTTTTAACTCTCTAAAATCTCATAACTTTCATCAATTTCTACGCAATCAATTTTGGTGCACTATATATTTTTGAATTTGGTCTAGTTTTATAATGAAAATAAAAAATGATTCCTTGTCAGCTGATTAAGCAACAAATTGCTTTAAATTTCAACTGAGGTGCTCATCATACGTAGGTATTTCAGTCAAGCCTCAATTTTCCACTTCTCGACGTAATAATAGAACATAGGGAGGCTTTAAGCATTTTAATTTTCCGAGGAAACTTAGGATGTTTTGTAACCAAACCAATAACATAGTTATTTAATATATAAACTATTACTTAACAACTGGAATATTTTTCACCCACCCTAAGAGCCCACGTCATTTAGTATTTAAGCAACGAGCAGTTATTGAAATTTTCAATGCATAGAGCTCCCTTTTGTGGCAAAACCTTTGGCGAGATATCAAGTATCGGGATTATTCGACTGGCAGGCATTACCACCTATGTGTACATCCCATGTGCGATGTGTATGCAGTGACCGAACGGGTGCAGAAATATTGCTATATTTGCCCTGTGCAAATAGAAACAAATTCTAAATGTTTTTTCCAGCCGACGCGACGGTCCCGCTTGCGTGAGAGAGCCTTGGGACCAACTTTGGCCCAAAATAAGAGCGGAGGCCCAAACTGATCGAATTCAAATCATTCAACGTCAGTATAATGGCGGTGAAATGGAATTTTGTGGGAGAAGAGATTGTGACAGGCGTATAAAACGGCCGAGAAGGAATCCAAAAGAAACACACTCCCATGCCTGAGTGACGCCTGAAGCTCGCCCATCTTGATATATATTTACACACATATTTATGTATATTCTTTCAATTTGGTTGCACGCCAAGGTCGGTGGAATGTAGGTTACGGGGCGCCATAGGGCCTAACACAATCCACCATTTTGTTTCTTATAACTGAGGCTGATCAGACGTATTCTGGACAAGGTTGAAGGCTTTAATCTCGATCCTTTCTTATTTTAACATGATATTATCAGGTCTCAACGAGTGACTCCGATTGCGATATTAATAAAGTCGCCTCAATAATGATTGATCTGTTCGTGAAAGCCAATATTCACGCTCATTACGGGGCACACACGCATTGTTGCGTGTGCTGATCTCAGGATCTTGATGTGCAGGCCGTGGTGACCTGTTTGCTGGCGTTCTGCGACTCGACTGCGTTCTGACTCGATGCATTACAAAAAGCCGCCGACAGAATACCAATCAATAGGAGTTTCAACCTGACGCCAAGAGATTAACTGAAATCGTAAATTTAAAGAGAACCAATTGGATATATGTTGACTCTCAAATTAATTCATGGATGAATTCCATTTCTTCAGTGAAATATTTGCGATTCGAGTGGAAGGAAATACCACGATCCTAGCGGTGGAAAAGAAACAAGCGCCCAATTATGAATAAGAAGAAACTAACACTAAAATATTTCCTATGGAGAATGGTATAGCTGATCAAAATAAGTGTCATTTCATATTGGGGTCACTTTGGTCATAATCATAATTCGTAGGCTCTTACATTATAATAATTATATAATCGGTTTCCTATTGCTAAAAGTGATAATAAAAGTAAAAGAACGGACACGGTAAATTCTGCTACGTTCTATTAAAAATCTATTGTCGCCCACTTTCTTGATTCGCCGACGGATTCATCTCTGTGGTGGTATGCAGAATAGTATGTAAATTGACATTATGTTCCTTTAGTAGTATGTGCAACAGAGGTAGCGAAGACAATGCCGGGAGCGATTGAGGCGTTTTGCTGTACATCGGCGATGAAAGTAAAGTGGATAGATAGAATACAAGGAGTGATTGGAGAGAAGCACTTAGAATGGCAAAGAAGAAACAAATTAATTGTTTACGTCTCGAGGCATGATAAATACCTGGAGACCATAGCGAAAGAAAGCGTAGATGGTGGAAGGAGAGATTCACATGGAACGGGGTGCATCTTCAAGTAAGTACACCGTAGTGTGAACGTATAATGGCAGAGATGTAAAAGGGAAACAATATAAGAATGGGCTTTGAATTATAATAATTATAAGATTTTATTAATTGTAAAAAATGTTACAACCATATTTAATGTTGTCAATATAATTATTACCAAGTATACAAACATAAGCTCTTAAATGTGCTGAATTGTCTTTCGCTTTCCTGTAGATTCGCTTTGCCTCTGGTAGTGTAGTCATGGATGTGAGATCTTAATTGGTAATTTTCTAAATTAACTTTCACATGAATAAATTATTCGGTTTATATATCTTACAGATTATATTATATATATATATATATATATATATATATATATATATATATACGAAATACAGTCATGATTCCATACCTAATAAAAAAGGCATGCAGGATGCACGAGGTGACATATTGACGAGAGAGCGGATGGCTCTCTTTTGCAGTAGCAAAATTAGTTTAGCATGTGGGGAATGACCCCACAACTCAACACCACAATTCAAACGACATTGGCAGAAGGCATGGTAAAGTGCTACTATACTCATTTGAAATGAGAAAGTTGGGCTTTCTTACCATAAAACAGCTTTTTTAATTACATTCTCTTCCACCCTACCACCTCTTAGCACCTCATCCTGATGTAAAACGTGTTTCTCAAAATTTATCGCAAAGAGCAATTCAAGTGAGCGCCATATTCTGAAACCTATACCTTCTCCGCGAAACCTTGAATGAATACACGTTTGTTTGAAATAAAGAAAGAACTAAGTGATGAAATATTGTGGTATGCTGGGTGAAAATAAAAGTCTATGGATAGTATTGACAAGCGAGGGGATGAAAATTAATTGGAATATCCTGGAAAATCATATTGAACTGAAGAGAATTGATGTAGAAATTCAGAGGAGGGGAAGAATTGCAGGGAAGATCAATGATCATTTACGAGGAGCATGTAATAGAAGATTTGGACACAGGGTTAGTGCGTCGGAATGAAGCAATTGGCATGCATCAAGGTGGCTGGGAGGTCTGCGAAAGAGCTAATCCTAAGACCAATCCCCTACAATGACGATGGATGACTTTCAGATCGAATGGAGAAGTCGTGGGGCTCGTTGGTGAGCGTTTCAATATCTCATTCGTATTCGTACCACCTAACTCCTCGGATACGCATCCGCGATGTCAAAAGATCTCTTCTTCAATTCACACCACCGAATTATGGAGCATGTCTCTTTTCCGCTCATTAAAAACCGGAAGGCCTTGGACGAAAATGCGACCGAAAGGCGAAATTTCTTATCCCTTCACCGCCTCCTCACATGGCGCTCGAAGTCTTTGAGTTAAAGAAAATACGCGTAAGAAAACGCGAGCGTCGAGTGTTTTCCTACGCCCTCGTGCCTCCGGAAATTTCGCCGCAATCGACCTGGCGAAGGGCACGGGAGAATATAAAGGAAGGCCCACGGCACCATGGGAGTTGATTAAAATACTGTCGTCAGAATCCAGTTAAACTATCGGAGATTCGAGGTGAACGGCTGGTTGCGGAGGATGACGAATAACAGGGGTCGTTTCTAAAGGACTTGAGATCATTAGGATCTAGGGATACAGATGCACGTTTCACTTAATAGAAATATATAGTATATAAATGTGTTTATTATATATTATTAAACATATATTATTTATTGAAGAGGTTAAACCGTTTTGGCGTTAATTAAAGTTCGATGCACACGTGTGTGTGTATATATATATATTATATATTATATATATATATATATATATATATATATATATATATATAGATATATAGATATATATACATATATATACATACATATAATGTACGGAAAAAAGAAGTTATTTAAAAAAGATTTAATGAAAAATAAAGGAATACACTTATATTTCAGTGGTCCTAGCCACCGTAATGAGAGGTAGTCCGTACTCGTTAATGTGTGCGTGTATATGTATACATTTACATATAATTACTATTAACTAATAATTAACATTGAAAGCTACATAATTTTGCGAGTTAGCCGTTCAGAATATTCTTAATATGTAATTATTAATTCTGATTACCAGTATAATGTACAATGCAGAAAAATAATTTATAGAACCGGTCACATTGGTGGAATATTATATTGTGACCCTGTGTTCACTGTTGCTAACAAAGCTTAACTTTTTGAAAGAGATCAATAGCAATTGCTCGTGAAACCGGTTGAGATATTCTCGTAATGCATTGGAATTTGTGGGGAAATGGAATCAAAGCTTGTGCCTTCGGGTGTTTTAAAATGAAAAAGGTCAGGATGGTTTTTGTTGGAAACCTAACACGGCTATAGTCAGTCCCCTGAAGGGCGTGTCTGAGGAAACAGGGAGGGGGAGAATTTCGGTGGAACATCGGGGATGAATTAGGAGGAACAGGTGATGTAAGATGTCAGTCACTCCAAGGGACGATGGAGGAATGAAGAGGGTGATGGAGGACAGGATATAGATTGGAGAGCTTCTAGAGTCCTCGGGCCAGACAACCCGTGATGAATGATGCATCTGGAGGATGGGATTCTGTGATAACCATTAGGACGCGAGCGTTAGAGCAGCAGCATCGGATGTGGGTGTGTCAGCTACGACTACCACCGCTGCATGGTTTAGCGCACTTACAGGAGAGAGAACAGCCCAGCCTCACGTGTAGAAAACAAATTAGCCTCAATCGTACAATTTGGCAGCATTTTCGGGTGATTGGATGGATTCTCAAATGATTACTGTTTCACCACAATTTGTCAGGTTTTATTTGGTCAAATCTTAATGTTCACGGAGGATCAGGATACGTATGCGTTTACTTCGATTTTCTTGGTGATAGTTCGTCTTTAATTCAAACCTAAGCGTTTAATACTTTATCTTAAAGGCGATATAAGACAATTTACATTATAAGAATCATATTTCCTTTTTTTTAATCAGGGTCCTTCACCGACCTAAATTGCTCATTTAAAACGGATCTGCATTGTGTTTACAAATTTCACACGGAATTAATGGAGTCAAAATGACTTTTAATGAATGCGCAAAAGGTCCAAAATGTAATCTCCCAGGTCCCATAAATTACCAGGATAAGGAATTTTTTAACTCTCGCTTATTCAAAAGAGATGGTAAAATAAAGGGTAAGGTAAAATCGAGCGGACCACTAGGGAAAAAACCTTTCCTTTTACCGTGATTTGAACCACGGATCTTTTGACTTGCCGGGTTGATACTCTATGTGGGTTAGCCTTTAGTTATGTGGATAGCCATTCAATACGAGATGCAAGAGGATGTTATCGATGCTAACTTTAAGAGGTAAATCTACGTATTTGCTAACTTTCAGTTGAATTAGAACCACAGCACCATCATCCATTTGATGGCATGCGATGATTCACAATAAATGATGCAAAAGTCGCGGATTTCCAAGGATTTCAGTGATAACTCTCTGGGAAAATGGGGACGCAAAAGACATAGGAAGTCGAATCCATGGGAATAATGGGGGTTTAAAAAATCGATCATTCATATATACTTTCAGATTAAACCATCGATGTTCGTCAAAATTACGATTTAGACTTCATGTGTTTGACGCTCAAAAGGAGACGAGAAGCAATCAAGAAACTAATTTTTGCGAACAATTTCCTTTAAACCTGGCATTAATTTACATTTCAGATGACTTACATTTGGATTGCTTGTTTACGCTTATATTTCAGGTTGTCAGGGAATTAGGAATGCAGCTCAAATATCTTAAGTTTACAATTTATCTCCCCCTGTCGTGTATATTTTAAATCTCATGAGGCATACATTCAATTAGCTAATCGAGTGCATTATTATTAGCCGAAGTGCTTCCAATGGTGGTGGATGATCAAATATGGATATTTAAAAAAGTCTCTCCTGATTAAAATGAAGGTTAAAAAACCTCTAAAAGTTTCTTAATTTCAATATTGAAAATATAAAATTTGTATGGTCCAGATGCCTACATATTATTTAGTGTTAATTTTGTATTAATTTTATGTTTTTAACGATACACATCATAGCTTCAATCACTATTACACTAATATGCATATATGTTGAGACACTGATCGTGCAATGAACGTTTTTAAAATGGAGAAAGTTACAAAGTTTGAAAAACAAAATTTCCTTACCTCGACCAGTGGAGAAACTCCACGAAGACAAACCCGAGAAAGTGAGCCTGAATGAATGATGCAGTTAAAAATATGTCCGGGGATGGCCATTCATTCGCCTTCAGTTCTTTAAGCTTTCCACCAACCTCCGAGCTGCCCGAAATTCCTCCCTCCCCTTTCTTCCATTCACCATGATAACCTGACATCAAAAAACATCCTTCTGCCCGCACTTCAATTTCTCATGCATCCACGCTTTCCCTGCCTTCTTCGGATTTGATCCGGCGACGTCCTGCCTCCCCCCCCCGCATCCCCCCCATTTCCCCACCACACAATACCCCAAAACTTCGTCGTTTTCGCTTCCTCGACGTCGAACTTATTTCCTTCGAGCACGCATCTCGAAATGTGAGGCAATAATATCGCAGATTCTAAATTCTCCGTCCCACGATTCCCTGCGGGCCCCTGCGTCCGAATTTTCGAAAAAGTTCGCCCATACTTCGCGCAGCGGTCAGTGTGCTAGTGGTGGGCATTGCGGCGGGGCGGGGTGGGGAGGCGGTAGTAGGGGGGCAGGGAAGGGGTTGATCCGAGCGGACAGCAGGCCGGGGCCCTTCCCACGACACGGCTTCGTGCCGGCTCGGCATTTTATGGGGCGCGCTGGGAAGTTTATGGGGCGGCCGGAGGAATTTCATACAAAACCCATCCATGCCCGGAAGAAATATAATCCTCTCTCTGACCCCGAATGTTTTTCAATTCGTAGCGCTCGTGAACTGAGAGTCTGTGAACTTGTTACGTAGGTAACACACTATAAGGCATCCGTCAATTAAGGCGTAGGGGTTATACATTAGGTTAATTGTGTCTAAGTTACCTAGTAAGAAGAATTAATATTTTGAAAAGGGAAAGCCGCTTCAGGGGTTCGAATTATTTTTCCTTGTAACAAGGGTTACCGGACCCGCTGTTTCCGAAAGGGAGGTGCTCTCCTTTTATCTTTCGGACCATCTATATTCCTTCTTTACGCTAACGACATCAACTCAGTAGTTCAATACGTTTATTTTTCGATGTTGCAGTGGTTTACAGAGTTATCCCCGCAATCATGAGGATAAAGCAGCATTTAGCAGATGACCTAAATGCAACCTACAACGCTGGCGCAGCACATGAAAATTAGAATTAAACTTGAAAAGTGCGTAGCGATGAATATTTGGGAAAAGAGCAAATGCTTCCCGAGCGACTACAGCAACAAGAATACCGAGATATAAATTGTAGGCTGGATTAAATACTTAGGCGTTTCCCTCACTCACGACCTCTCCTGGGTGGAACATATACGGGAAATATAGCATATCCCATTCCCAAAGGAATTCATTGTTAAATTTTTTGATAGTAAGTTGTTTGAAAAGGAATATAACGTCAATGCTTATCCAGGGCATGTCAGTCTTGTAACTTGAAAGCATGGTATCGTACGTGCTTATTCCGCATGAGGACGCAATTTAATTGCTACAAACAGCGAAAAACTTTTGTTTACCTTTATGATAGGTTTTCTTAAGGACACCGATTGAACAACAATACATTTCATGCCTCTCTTTATTGAGTACCACCTGAATTTTGTACCTGAAATAAGCCCCTCTTCAATTACGCATTCTTCCCTCTTCCCTTTAACATGGAAAATTTATTTTTCCCCTTCCTCGATTACCGACCATTCTCCCCTCTATCACAGTCTTCAACATTCCATTGCCAATGAAAATGCTCCACATTCATCTTTCCGGCCTCCTTTGGATTTCTCCCAACATTCCGCTCTCCTCCCTCACCATAACTTCTTTGTTTTCCTTTCAGTCAATTTCACCTTCTCATTCCTTCTCCACACCCACATTTCAAAAACCTCCAGTCTATGTACTCCTATCATCCCACTTTAATACCCACGTTTCCGCACCTTACAAAATCATTCTCCTCATTTAGATTTTAACGAGCATTTTATGAACACCCTTCCTCAACGTCCCATTCATCAATTCCCTCCTTTTGTTAAAGATACTTATCCTAACGCAATTATTCTCCTTGTTTCTCCACCAATTTCACCGTATTGATCTAAAACACCTCCAATATAGGTAAAATATCACTTTTAATTCTAGTTTATGAGCTCCTATGTTAATATTTAACTTAGATCTTCTCTTTCTCAAAAATCGCATAAAATTTGTCAATTTTCCATTTATTCTCATCTCATACCCTCATCCCATATACTTTCTAACGGGAAAAAAATAATCATACAAATCGGTTATTCCGAAATATTTAATTTTTTAAATATAAAATATGGGTCACATCCGAACTCTTGCCATAATTATTTAAAATGAGATAAATGAATAGGAATCACCTCCCCCATATTCGGCCCACGCACTACTTAGTGAGGCACCCTGAGCACCCGACAGCACTCAATGTATTTCCCAGCACCAAGGGCATCACCGAATATCGAAAGGATAATTCCTACACGTGTTCGGATTTACTGCCGTGGTGAAGGAGATGTTTGGGACGTATCTCTGTTCGAAATTCCTTCTTATCGTCGGGGTAACCCTCGTAAAAATCCCTCGCCAGCACGAACCCACGGTCGGCCCTGAGTTAGACTCGCGCTCGGATCTCCAGTCTCCCCCCCACAAATCCTCGAAAGCCAAAGCTACGTCGACATTTTTTGCTTGTGAATCCGGACGCAGTTAATATGCTGGAATGATGGAACGAGAAATTTCACGCGCGTGATCTCATTATGCCTCCACACTCCGTTAAAATATAAAGAAGTCCGCCCAGAGAAGAGGAATTTACCGGCCCATATTCACAGATGTACGTCGGGAATATAATATGAGCATCAACAAGGAGTAAATAAGAAACTGAAAGCAGATATCACAATTCGAGTAGTAAAAGTAGCACAGGAGGTCTTTGTCATAAACGTGGGTGGTCTGAAAAGTTTACGACCTAACAAATATACAAGACATTTTTTCTGAAATTTCCTGAAAATTTTCAAACCCCCTTCGTATGTACATGGGCAACAGTATAACACGAGATGGAGGAGTTCTTCCCGATATCAAAGGAAGAATAACTGAAGCTAAGAAGACGGTCATGACGAAGAGGGAAATAATATGCTCAAAGAACCTACGGTTGTAAACGGATCAGAGGTAAGGAGGATTGGAAAAGTGGACCAGCGAAGAAGAGAAACTTTGAAACATGGGGCTAGAGGAGAATGGTGAAGATTAAATGGGAAGGCAAATAATGAAAATATAAAGGAGAGAAGAAGAGGAGAGGACTGTGTGGAGAAAATTTTACATCGGCAAAGATGAACTGGAAATATTGTATACTCCTTGAGACAGAATGGATTAGTTATAAATTAATAATAGAAGGGAAAATTGAAGGCAAAATACCGCGAAGGAGACTGAGAGGCAAGCAAATAGGACAAATTATGAAGGAAGTAAAATGTAGACGCCATTGGACGGAGGGGGGATGAGGGAATTAATTCGGAACAGAGAAGGGAGGACTGCAGGAAAATAAATCATAGGATTGAAATAATTACCTGCATGATGATGATATATACATAGCCGAAGGGGGCGCGCCGAATTTCAATCACCTTAGTTCTTTTGAATGCCCCCTCGGATGGTGTTTGCCATCACTACTCTAGGTATCCAGTACTCCTGCATATTATCACATTTGCTCTCGTCCGTGATTCCGATGTTAAATTCAGTTAACTAAGCGAAGTTAAGCGGTGTGGAAGGGAAGAAAGGAGTGAGCGGGGTGACCTGGTGGTTAGGAACACACTCTGTGACAGATCGGAGCCCATGGCCGTCTTTCCGAGTGATTAATTCATCCGTGGGAATTTTAGCGCCCTCCCTGGCCCACCCCTCCTGAATCCCCCCCAATTGCTCTCCTAAGAGGGAAGGGAAGACTGACCCAGGCGAGCAACGAGAGCAGGGGCGACAGTACGGGTGAGACATTTCAGTCGGTTTTCTTCGGGAATTAGTGATGCGATTAGTCGGGGGCTGCGATGTTCTCCTGATTGGGGTAAAGGCCAAATTGACTAAAATTCATAGTAGACACTTGAAGGCAAGTGACTTAACCCCGTTAACGCTCCAGTGGCGGCAATAGCGGCTGTTTCATGTTTCAATTTATCGGTAGTAACTAATATGTTCGGTACCTATCAGGACGGGGATATGCCCTTAAAACAGTACGCAAAAAATGAAAACACTTTTTAAATTTCTTCCCTCCATTTAGTTTAGCAATGGTCAGCACCAAGTGCCATTCAATAGGTATTGGTTTCGGGATGAGGTCTTTTTCCTAGGTAAATATATATATATATATATATATATATATATATATATATATATATATATATATATATATGTGTGTGTGTGTGTGTGTATCAAATATTACATGTCTCATGTAATATAATTCATAGTTATTATACATTAGTTACTCCTCGTTCTCTGATGAAGGTACTACCATTGAGATATAAAAGTGAATTTTTTTAATATATATTAATTTCCTTAAAAACATTTTCCCTATAAATATTAGTGTACATTGCCGGACGCCATGAAGTGGTTATCCCTTATATTTATTTATAGGAGAAGGGGTTAAGTTTTTGGTTGAATTGAGTTGGGGAAGATAAGGTGAGGAGTAAGGGAGCGAGGTAAAACACATGCTTCCATGTGAACTCGAAATCTTCAATAAGAAATGGAAAGGAGAAAACAGCAACATATATTTTGAAGGACACCTTTCGCATATCTATGAGAGTGCCCGATCTTGAGAGGAGGGGGTAGGCGAATATTTTAAATGTTAAATGGGAAGAGAACACATGGTTATTGCAAAGTAAAACAATGGACTAAATGTTAATGATTTATAGCTGCTCTCTTTAGTAAAATTGTACTTGTGCCCTTAGTTCACACGAGGCAAAATTACTGGATCAAAATTGTGAAATGGTTTATTTCACACGAATTTAGTAAAGTTAGATACGTACATATATCGCCACGATCAATATAGAATTTCGATTTCTTATATTTTGTCCTTAATTTTTCGGTCTGTTTGGAGTGATGTATTGAGCACCATAATTGTTATCAGACGCCAAATCATGCACTCTGCTAAATCTAAGTCAACATATTTGTCTTTTGTGTTAAATCATATCCTTCCCACATTTAGAGAATAATAAAATAGCCAACGAAGTAAAAGAAGTTTGGGATTTTGTCATGTTATTTGATTTTGTCATGAAATTTCCATCGAGTGTTTCTGAATACCAAATATTTTAAACCCAAAAAACTCGGTAAGAAACAACTAATACCCATTGTATTATAATCATTTCGAAGTGTAAAAATCATTCGATTTGTGCTCTGAAATTGTGGCATTGCAATGCGCATTAGCGGACGACTCCGTCAAAAGTTTCTGCCTCTCTTCACAGTCTCTTTGAATCTGTAATACGTATTGAGTTTTGAATTCTGTGATTCACCAGGGTGGATTCCCCCGTGAACAAACCACAACGGATGGTGTTGGGAAGCTTTTTGATTTGGTCCTTTCGAGGCATAATCATTTTTACCACAGATCATCATTTGACTTTTAGCTCAATAAACTTTGCAGGTTAGACGCCCAACTAAATTACGGCCATAAGGATTTCCCCTCCCTCAATTTTTGCCCTCTACTGATAATGTCGATAAAAGCTCACCATACTTCATTTGAAGCGGGAGCAATGATGAAAGGCCTCAAGCATAATATAAGCGTTTAAAAACGAGCGTTTACTCGTCTAACTAAGACAGAGAAGACACACGTACGCGTATCAACGGGAAAGAGGAGGGGTTGGGAGAGAAGAAGGTCCAGACGGAACTTTGAGAGAGCAAAGGGCGCTCAATATTCCCAACCGGGTGTATCCCTCGCACCGAGGCGATGACGTGGCTCTGATCGATCGGCCCTTTTCCCGTTTATTTTTCGTGGAAGAGCGACGAATACTTTAAATATTTCAAGAGGGAAAGGAGCGGGCAACATTTTTTTATTCTTCTACATTAGCCATTTTTTTATCAATACTTGCACGCCCTATCCTGATCAATGTAGTACTAATGTATTTGGCCTCCTAGAGCACACTATTCAGTGTATGGCACTGCTCACTATCCTTCTACGAATTTCTACCGAAGGCTGAGTTGCGCAATCGTCAGGGTTCAAGCTATTATTTCTAATTTATTTTAATAGATGAGTATTGAAAGTCGTCCAAATGTTCGCATTTCAAATTAAATTTGTTTGCCGATAGTGTTTCGTTGATCTTTGCCATTGAACGTGGACTGAATGTTTATCGTAATTGGGACAATTTTACGGTTCTTGGAATTTGAGATTAATTTGTGACGAAATCAAGTTAGAATAACTATATTTAATTCTGAAATATTTTTCACAAAGTTGTGTATTCAAATCGTTTAGCTCCAAACGAGTATTTGTAAGCATGCACATTTTATTTTTCCATTCCAACAAAAACAATGACTGATTTAAGGTGTTTCGATTGAATTTCGGTGGTCTGTGTTTTGATTAAAAAGTGCTGCTCAACATTACACAAGATCATGCACAAATTTTGAAGCATATTGGTAACAATTATTTTAATTCAAATCATCTAATTTTTATTATAAATTAACATTAAGTAATCGATTAAGATTGAAAAATTTGTGCCAGTAGCCGTGGTTGAATTTTCCGTCTGCTTATCAACAAAGGATTTCATTTTCCCGGTCTTCACGGAAAAAGCACTATTCCTTCGTACACGTGAGGCATTCTTGAGATGGCAACGTCTCGTATGATCGGATGCTGACTATAAAACAATCACCGACGTTTTTTGTACCTTATATCTTAATCTTGACCCTGGTGGATTTACACCAAGGGCTCTCGTGGAAGCAAATTATGAAACGTTACTCCCTGCGTTTTATAACAATACCTCGGATAAAATACGATACAATATTTGTTTCAATCAGCGTGAAAAGGTTTTTGACTGGAAGCGTTTATATTGGAAACAATGTAGGAAATAAATTGCAGCATACTAGAATAAAAGCGTATATCTATATCTTCAAATCGTCAATATCTTTTCACAGGCTACATATAGTCAGAGGTGGGCATGCTTCAACCTTCTCCAGATAGAGTTTGGGCAAATATTACAATACTTTTGAAGTACAATACATTTTTTTGCGTATTTTTAATCCTTCAGTTAGTCGTATATAACATTTTTAAACTAAGAATTTCGAAGTGTTTGAGTGAATAAGTGATGATATGTGTATTTGTATAATTAAGATTCTAGCCTGCGTATAATTATTGTGCCCAGGGCACATACAGATTTAATTCGTGATTTACGCCAAGTTCCCTTAACTTCTATCCGATTCATCAACGGTAGCACGCCATGAATGAACTTTGATGGTCACGTGATTATTTGAAAGTATATCGACTCACAAAGTGTTTTAAGTATTAACCCATATTAATCAGGCATCTGACCCACGGATCAGATGGTGGACTAAAATTCTTAATGCCTCTGAAAATGAAAATGTATGAATTATATGGCTAATAGTAGATAATTTGGAAAGTAATTTAAATAATGGGTGGGTGTTGTTTATTATTAAGACTTATAATGTAAATTACTACATATGTTGATGATGATGTAATACATCGAAACACGGTCGTAAATTTAAAAAAAAATATCAAGTGGAAAAGTGCTTCGATCAGTTATTCATTGCTACATATCTCTGAACTATGTGCTCGTTTTTCCTTTTTATTTTATAATGTTTGACTTCTATCAAAGCCTCCCCATTACGCCAATCTCTGTTTGATTGTTGACTGAGTCGGTCGTCAGTAATTTCTGAGTAATAAGAAAATTACAGCTCATATTCGATAATATCTGATACGAAAGTTGTGCTATCGGAGAAGTATGGATGAATCGATTTTGATTCAAACAGAGAGATGAAACGATAACTATCTTATATGTTGATACTAGACCGAATGATGCATTAACGGAAATAGATGGCAAATGCAAATATTAATGCTTCTCTTAAAACCACCGTAGGGAAACCATAATTGGAAAATATTAAGAAAAAGTTTTACATTAATATTTGCTTTGATTTTCCTGCATATAGTAATGAAAATCTAAGTGAAGGACATTTAATTAATGACGTAGTGTAGACAGCACAGCGAACTCGAATTCAGCCGAGCACGATGGCAATAGAAGATTTGAAGCTCTGCGAAACCTATTATCGCAAAACGAGACTCATTTATTTGCTCATATCTCGTTGGGAATGTGTTCAATAGAGATAGAGAGCTCATTGCGTTGTTTTTTTACGTGAAACTTTTTTTCAATATCGTCCAGATACGGTGTATTAATATTTTCCTCGGAATTCAAATGCTCTGAAATTTATAACTTTATTTTTTCGAAACTCACGGGTATACTCGGGATAATTTCCATTTCCCGTGATGACGCGCGCCCCAAATATGTCAATACCCATTGTCGGGGCGCGTAATTTGTTCCGCTGGAGATGCCAGAAATCCCAAGGCCCCATAAACTTCCAAAGCAATATTTGCGGAGGCTCAAGTCTTTGAGGTGAACGTTTCATTCGGCGTCTTTAAATTCTCATGGCTTTTTAAGTCTGTTTTCCCCCAGACGGAGTAGTAGATAGACTGAAATAGGGAAACCAGTAAGCATATTGCATGGAGTAAAAATAATATGCCTAAAATATAATTAAATTAAACGGTATCAAATCAAAAATTACGTACAAACCATAAACACAGTTGTCAACCCTAAGGTCGGTTTGGTAGGTGATGGTAGAGTTCAACCAGTACTAAACCCGACGGCGTGTGAAATTTACACATCAAGGTAGGTGGGCCAGTTCCTTTCCCTCTGGCGGTTATGGTTTCCCAGGAATATCTGCTGCCCGAAAAATCATATTATACATATGTATATATATATATATATGTATATTAATATAATATATGTATATAATATAATATTATATATATATATATATATATATATATATATATATATATATATTATATAATAATGGGACGGCACAATAGAACACAAATAGAATAGCAACATTTAAAAGGACACTAACACGGTAAATTGTTCGAGTTTTCGGCCCTCTCAGAGGCCTTCAAGTGAGTCTCACTCAGTGAGACTCACATATATATATATATATATATATATATATATATATATATATATATACATATACAAATATATACATATACAAATATATACATATACAAATATATACATATACAAATATATACATATACAAATATATACATATACAAATATATACATATACAAATATATACATATACAAATATATACATATACCAGAAATGTATAATTAATTTTTCTCTCCTATCGACTTTTTCCCGATGACATAATTGATCCGTACTTTTAATAAGCTTTGGATCTGATTGATAAGCTTCATTAAGGCTTGGTGTCATTACGCATTAAGATTGCGTGATTTTTCGGTGATGTAATCAGATGCGTGGACTCTTTTCGCCGGAAGCGGTGCTCGGTGATGCGGGGTGATTATTGCGTTTCCCACTGCGGACGTTCTCATCCATATGGTGCTAATTGGTTGAAATCATTACTTTAAATCCCTCTACGAAAATCTCAAATCCATTTCCCCTCTGTTATTTTTTTGCTGCATTGCCGAAATTCAATTAGTTCCGGAAATTGTGAGTTGTCAGGTTATGATGTATATTTATTTACTTGGTTCCGTGAAAATGTGATATGATATTAGCTTTCTCTTCTGTAAATATTCCGCTCTAATTACCGCGGTTAACCATTGAACCTCATAGGTTTAGATATGATCTAAAAAGAAATAAAAAGTGATTATAATGCATTTCAATTGGAAAATCAAAATAAAAGATAAAAACGTGACAAACACAAAATCACGCATATGGCTTAACAGTTTTATAGGTTCCTTTTTTCAGGATTAAATTTATTCCTAAAAGAACAAAAGGTATCCAAATGTTTATAATGGATATATATTCAATTGAAGTTATTTGAATAAGTGCACTACTATGATACTGTGCCAGATAAAAGGGAAGAAATAGGGAAGAAATTAGAGGAGAGAACAAATGTTTGTCTAGTTTTTTATCACATGGAGGAATTAAGAAATTTATTTTATTTAGAGTACATACAGCGTCTTTTTCGTGTCGCACCGGGTCATATGGAGGTACATTTTTACCCGTCATCACGAAAGTACCCTTCAATCTTAAAGATTTTTGCAGGAACTGCCTAAAGCATTATCCAAGCCTTCACGGCGATTAACATCATTATGTGGAACATATTCAAGGGTTAAACGTAAATCTCAGCACTGCCTGGAGGAAGCTCTCAAGTCTCTGTTCATTGGATAGCCTCTTCGCATCGGTAATTTTTTCGCCTTTGACGTCGATCATTATTTATTTCAATTAAGATTGCTCTACGGTTCAGAGATAGGTTTTGTTCTTAATGAATCCAGTGCCTCAACTCTGCAGCAATAACAAGAAATTAAATATTTTTTAATTACTCAATTCACAGTTAACAATCCCTCTTCTCTGCGCACTCTAATCCTCCCTTCAGTTCGTTCGCTATACCTATTCTATTCCTCCTTCTGCCTCGCGTCTCCACATTCGACTCTCTACCGCAGTCTTAAATAGTCCACTGCCCTCCCTCTTCCTTTCTTTCTATTCTCTCCCAACAACTTCTCCCTTATTTTGACATGGCTAGTAAGTCTTCCTTGATATTTCATCTCTGCCTATTTCATTTTTCCATTATTCTCCAACTTGATCCGTATATTTTCTGATTTGGGTTTTGCGCCATTATCATAAGTTGGAACGGCTTACAGCGATCGTTTCCAGGCAGAGGATTGTTTACAGCAGCCCCGTTAGTTATTCACGCTTCTATTATGATTTCCTTTAAAACCTCCTCTCTCTCTCACGTTTGCCACGCAAGGAGTTTTCACCATTAGATCCTCATCTGACGTCTTCCCTTCCGAATTTCCTTTCGTTGCAATCCTCACAGGTTTCTTGAATATGATTTTATGACCAATCCGCTCCCACTTCATATTTAATACTTGTCTCCAGCCCCTATTTTTTTGTATTTTCAGTGGTTTCTGGTAAATATGATATCCACACTCAAAACTAAGGCTTTCGCATTTACATGCCTCCTTGTTTTGAAATCTCGTCATGTGAGACGGCTTCGTTAAGGACCGAAGAGTATCGCGCTTAGTTATGATGCCCATTAAGCTCCCCATTATCGTCTCCCAGCATTGTCGGTTCCATGCAATTCGTTTGATGCGACCTGCCACTCTCCGCTGGCACCCTTCTGCTCCCTTCACGCCGTAACCTGCCAGCCACCCGGGAGAGTTTGCATCAGGGAGTTTTGGAGCAAACAACCGTAAACTTTTATGCGGCATTTTAAGAATGCGTTTCATGAAGCGTGGAAAAATTTTGATGGGCGCCAACTGCGCCTGTTTTATCGTCACGTATTAGAGAGTGGAAAGGGTGTTGAAATCCGAAGGATGGGAAGCCTACTTCCTCTCTCATTTGGCACGGTTTGCCTTTATATATATCGGAATATAGTTTATTATTTTTTTAATCAAAGCGGGCGTGGTAATGGGTGATGGGCAATGGGTGAATTTTATGGTTTCTAACTGTATGAATTCAAACCCCGAGGGATATATTTGGAGAAGCTAGCTTAAAAATAAAAAAGGTGCAGATTAATAGTCGTTTCTATTGAAATTGCGTTGTAAACTATTACGGCACACAAGTATGATAGTAACTTCTCTCCATTAGGCAGCCTGAAAGTGTGAATTTAGAGCACTACGTCTCCAATGGTGTTCGTCTCGAATGATCCAATAAATGATTCTAGTTTATTTTACATAACCCTGTATAACACTCTTGCTCACTCTTCTCTCGCTCGTCATTGCCTTTAGTAGTGACTTAAAATACCCTCTACATAAATGCACCAGTGTTATCTACGGGAATTACCGATGATAGAAATTACCGCCGCAACTCAATTGGATTTATTTGTTCCTAATTCTAAACTTCTCTTCAAGTAATTTCGTTTCTCCCCGAGTGCCAATCGCATTTATTAATGCCCAACATATTCTTTCCTTATTTTGTGTTCCCACGCCATATATGTTTTCTATCTTATCCAAAGAGTTTTCTTTTTCACCGCAAGTTCATTCTGCTCCTCTGGTAGTAAGTAGCACGAGAAAGAGAGATTTTTCCATTTTGGCTGTTACAAAAACGCTGACCGTATCCTCATTTTTTCCTCTTCCAGTGTTCCGTAATAGCGCGAAACTCCTCCTAGCTTCCGTCAGTAACCTTTGACATCTTCCGTTGACCTCTTTTTTGCCCAACCTCCCTCGCCGCTTCTTCGCTCTCTTTCGTAGCTGACTCCCCTCCGCAGCCTCTTTGTCATATCCTTCCCCTCGTTCGGTCATAATAGGGCTGAACTCTCCATTTCACCTCGTTTTGAGTTCTGCGGTTTCCTGTTTATTTATTTGCCGTGGACAGATGACACGGCACAAAGTTGATCTCCTTCCCTTCTGGTACTCTGCTCCTGCTGCAGAGCGGTTCTGACCTAGACTCGAGTGATCACACGTATATTCATTAATCATTCTGATAACATCACCAAAGCGTCCAAAAAGGGAAAGGGGGTTAAGGATAGTTGGCAGGTCTATTAACTGCACTTTACTCGCTATTTTTCCTGTAATTTGTCCTTGATAGTGAATTTCTGATATGTTACAGATATACATTACTGTCAAAAATTACTGGAAGTAAATGTGTGCGTATATATATAATACACAGTAACACAATATAGAAACACAAAAAAAAAGAACACTCACACGTTATTTCTTGATATTTCGACAGAAACACTCCGTCTTCATCGGAAGATATAGAAGTACTCGTATATATATATATATATATATATATATATATATATATATATATATATATATATATGTATATATGTGTGTGTATATATATATATATGTATATATGTGTGTATATATATATATGTATATATGTATATATATATATATATATATATATAGTACAATACACAGTAACACAAAATATAGAAACAAAAAAAAGAAGAACACTCACACGTTATTTCTTGATATTTCGACGGAAACACTCCGTCTTCATCGGAAGATATAGAAGTAATCATTACTTCTATATCTTCCGATGAAGACGGAGTGTTTCCGTCGAAATATCAAGAAATAACGTGTGAGTGTTCTTTTTTTTGTTTCTATATTTTGTGTTACTGTGTATTGTGCTATTCGGCACTTCCGTGTTACGTCTACGAAAGCATATATATATATATATATATATATATATATATATATATATATATATATATATATATATATATATATATATATATATATATATAATATATATATATATATATATATATATATATATACACATATATACACATATATACATATATATATATATATATAGAGAGAGAGAGAGAGAGAGAGAGAGTATTCCGAAAGTAATAAGTAATTCATTGAACAGATGTACACAAGCACTTAAAATTCTTCCAAGTCCTGGTCTTAAGTATAGTAAAAGGGTAAAGTTCTTGGGCCTCTTCAAATTTTTTCCACCGCTAATCACCCGGGAAGGCGTCTTCTGAGACCTCTCCCAAGGTCTTCGTCACGACTGATTTGATCTCTTCCATCGAAGAAAAACGGGTTCCTTTCAGGGCTGCCTTAATCCAATGGAACAAAAATAAGTCTTCTGGGGCGACATCAGGACTATAAGGCTGCGTCTGCTTTGGCACCTGGTGTTTGGCCAGTAACTCGAGGACTCGTAGCACGTCATGGCAAGGCGCGTTGTCGTGACGGAGTTGCCAGGTACCGGGGATGTCTTTTCTCGTCCTGATTACCCTTTCTGGAGTCTTTTCAGCACATCCACGTAGTAGGCAACGTTAATTGTCAGTCATTGAGGAACAAACTCCTTATGGACCACTCATTTACTGTTGAAATAGACAATGCTCTCTTTTGCCTTTTTGGGCTTTGGGGACTGGTCGGTGTGCCACTCAGAGCTTAGGCATTTGTTTCTGGGTCGTATTAAACAAACCAGGTTTCATCTCCAGTAATAACGTACTCCAAAACATCAGGTTCATTTTCAAAACGTTGCAAAGGTTCACTTGAAATTTCCGCTCGGTTAGTCTTTTGGTCGTTTGCTAGGCACGAGCTTGGCGCACACTATCCTCATCATTCAGTTCATTGGAAACCATCTTGATACTCAATCGACGGTCAGAGTCCAACAATTGTCGAACATGAGTCACATTGTTTTCGGTTATGCTGGTTGACGGCTGCCCAGAGAGTTGTTCGTCGTGAACCTCTTTCCGGCCCTCCGAAAAGGCCTTAATCCACCTCGAAAATGTGAGGAGGGCAGATCAGAGTCCCCGTAAGCCTAACGAACCATTTTTTAGTCTCCTGGAGATATTTTTTCAGTTAAGTAAAAAACTTTATCGCGTGACGTTGCTCAATCGTGGATTCTATTTCTTCTTGACACGGTCGGCGCGCCTTAAATTATCAAATATCACTAAATATAAATAAATAAATATGTATTTATGTGGATCACGGTAGTCCAGTGGTTAGAGCGTTGGACTGCTGACCGGAGTGTCCCGGGTTCAATTCCCGGGCATGGCTCTCTGGGTACCTGCAGCTCCACCCAAGCTATGTGATTTTTCGGGTACCAGGTCTTCCTGGGAAACCGAAACCGGCACAGGGAAAGGAACTGGCTCCCCTACCCTGATGTGTGAATTTCACGCGCCGTCGGGCTTAGTACTGGGTGAACTCTGCCATCACCTACCAAACCGACCTTCAGGTTGATTACTGTGTTTATGGTTTATTATATATATATATATTTATTCTCTAGTATATATATAGTAGAGAATAAATAAATAAATAAATAAATAAATATATATATATATATATATATATATATATATATATATACTATATATATATATATATATATAGTAGAGAGAAAAGTAACTCAAATATTTGCAAAGAGGAGAGATATTAGAAAAGGTGGAGTATTCCACCTTACACCTTGGAAGTAGCTTAACACAGGAAGGAGTAAGCTGGGGGGAATCAAGCAGACGGTATAGCTCAGATTTTGAAACCGTTCTTCGCGAAGGCTCTGGGTTGCTCGAGGGAGATGAGATTAGAAACCTGGAAGAAATGCGAGAAAGCTTTTACATATTGACAGGCACTGTGGTTGAAAGACATGGACAAACGAACAGCAGAAAAGAAAAAAAACGGAAACTTTAGAAATCTGGCGTGGCGGATGTTGAAGATAAAATAGAGTTATGGGGAGAAGGGGGAAGAAGGAAAGACGAAGCGCAATGAGCAGAACTCCTTTTGACCAGAACTATTGAGGCATTTCTTGGGTTAATTTTATTAATAAGAAGAGGGATGTTGAGTGTAAGAATCTCAGAGAATGAGAGCCTTGGCATTAGAGAGGGAAGTGTGATGGGCTGCAGACAAATCTTTGGATTTAATATCTGATGATGTGCACTTTCGATAGGCTTGTATTTGGTAATTTACCCTCATATCACAAATTTGTCGTAAAAAATTTGTATCTTACCTAAAACTGCTGTCAAAATTAACGACAACCATTTAATATCTCTAACGGGTGAATTTTGACAGGTATTTAGAGTTTTCTGGGGATGGTGATCGGCATTTCATTCAAATTTGTTTGCTGACAATTTTTTCTAATTTAATGGTGATTTGGACTCAATGAAATTAGAAATATCTATCGTCCGTGGACATTGTCAGTAGTAAATGTTTATAGAGTTGGTAAACGCATAAATATGTGGATTCGTCATATTTTCAATTTTTTTATAGCTGAAATCTGCCACCGATATCATTTCTGATATTGTTTGTGCTTTTGATATTTTTTTCTGAAATTTGAATTTTATAATTGAAATTAAAGAAAATACAATATTGCCTGGAGGAAAAACCAGCTTAGCGTATTCGAAGTCACGCAGCGGAGTGACATTTAGCATTCCGCGATTCTCTCCTGTCGAGAGATAATCAAATTCAATTTGGTAAGTCTCTCATAAAAAAAAAATGCGGCTTTGACGACCAGTATCAGGAATACCTTGATATACATCCATGTGAGTTATAAGTCATAGATGGTTTCTGGGTACCATGAATTTAAATTACTATTTTTTCCGTGTGAATTTACCATCTATGTTGGTGGATTGAAAAATAAAGGTCCCTCCAGAAGCCAGACTTCCTCAATTCTCAGGGATTCCGTTCGATCAGGGTCATGTGTACTTTTTACTACGCTTTTTACCGCTGCTCCATATGACAATCTTTCACTGGAACCCATTAACCACCCGTGGGGGATTAGTCATTCCTGCAGTAATTTGATTTTGACTTATCATCATAAAATAAAGGAATACGTTGGTATATATTAAAAAATAAATTAATAATCAATTCAAGCATAATTGAATGAAAAAATGTATTTGAAAGTGGGAAACTTGATATTTTTCTTATTTCCCACAGCAATTAAACCAAAAGTAACAAATGGAAAAAAATCACGGTTTACTTTTCATGTCGTTATAATTCTAAAGTTATGCATGCTAAAATGAACAAAATTATATCAAGAGCATAAATGTAAATGGTTACACATTTAATGAAGTTAAATTAGAATTCCTTCTTATATAACGGATAGATTTAATAGTATTATCAGAAGAAAGCCTCACTTGGTTTATTTTCACCTGAAGTGAATCGTTAAGGTCTCAATATTATATTTTTACGTTTGCTTAATTTAAACTCTAACAAAAGGTAGTATGCAACCCTCTGTGACCTACCATATACATGTATTCCGCCACTCGTGTTTTCAGGTATTTTTGGAACCTTCAGCCATCTTGTCAGCCTTGATCTGAAAATTTCAACTCCATTTCCCAATAATATTGCCCCCTTGACTCGTACCGCCATCTTTCCCATAACTTTTATGACCTGAGGGCCGGGGAATCAATCACTTTTTAAGCTGCAAGGTCATCAATCCTTTCACGTAATGGATTACAAAGTAACATATATATATATATATATATATATATATATATATATATATATATATATATATATATATATATATATATATGCTTTCGTAGACATAACACGGATGTGCCGAATAGTACAATACACAGTAACACACAATATAGAAACACAAAAAGAGAAGAACACTCACACGTTATTTCTTGATATTTCGACGGAAACACTCCGTCTTCATCGGAAGATATAGAAGTATACTTATATATATACATATATATATATATATATATATATATATATATATATATAATATATATATAAATATATAATATATATATATATATATATATATATATATATATATATATATATATATATATATAATATATATATATATATATATAAGGAAAAGGGATAGGAACACGTATAAAGGACGAACACAATAGAGGTGGGGAAGGCGGAATCGAACGGATCACAAGAGTAAAAATATTTCCTCAACCGGGACTCGAACACCGGATCTTTCCACTTGCCGGGCGGATGCTCTTAACCACTTGAGCTATCGAGGATATGTAATTTACCCTGAGATCCGTGGGTCTTATATGTCGCCAAGCGCCCCGATTCTTTAGCCAAGAGATGGCGTCAGGGGGCTGTTTCACCCACCAAAGGAGAAATAGACAATACACAAGAGGAAAGGACATTGGTTAGAATTCAAACAACATCATACAGGAAAAGAACAGTGCGTTTCGTGGCACGCATAGCCAGAAGAAAGAGATGAGCCACATTGGCCAAATACACATTCAAACACGAAATCCCGCCAAACGGCGAATAAATACTCATATATACAGAAACATATATAAGGAAAAGGGATAGGAACACGTATAAAGGACGAACACAATAGAGGTGGGGAAGGCGGAATCGAACGGATCACAAGAGTAAAAATATTTCCTCAACCGGGACTCGAACACCTTTGGTGGGTGAAACAGCCCCCTGACGCCATCTCTTGGCTAAAGAATCGGGGCGCTTGGCGACATATAAGACCCACGGATCTCAGGGTAAATTACATATCCTCGATAGCTCAAGTGGTTAAGAGCATCCGCCCGGCAAGTGGAAAGATCCGGTGTTCGAGTCCCGGTTGAGGAAATATTTTTACTCTTGTGATCCGTTCGATTCCGCCTTCCCCACCTCTATTGTGTTCGTCCTTTATACGTGTTCCTATCCCTTTTCCTTATATATGTTTCTGTATATATGAGTATTTATTCGCCGTTTGGCGGGATTTCGTGTTTGAATGTGTATATATATATATATATATATATATATATATATATATATATATATATATATATATATATCCTGTTGAATTCAGTCATTATTTGATTGATTTGACACTTTCCATGATCATTTTCCCTCCACTGATCCCTCCCTCCCTTATATTTAAGATGTAATACATGGATAGACCCTCATTTATGGACTCAATTAATGTCAAGTAATTGGAGATGTTGCTGAAAAGTCAGAAAAATATTTACCTGTAAATTTTTTATTTCAGATTTAGTACTCAGCCAGCTAGCATTATTTAATACTTGGTATCGAAACAATATTCTAAATAAGAACAAAACCATTTTAAAAGTTCCAAATACCGAATTAATAAGACCAGCTATATTTTAAGATTAAGATTTTTGTTTTGTTCACTTTTCTTATGATCCGGTGTTCAAATATTCGAATTTGAATTAAAAATTATTCGATCAATTGATATTTTCAGTTTATTCCAGTTGGTACGCTTTGTCGGGGATATACAGGACCGGCGGGTATGAAGGCGGTCGCGGTGCCCGAGTAGACAGAGGTAGTTAAGATTCTGGTATGCCAAAGCATGTAAAGAAGATAAATGGTTCGAGGACTCTTCGTTTTACGCTGTCTGAAAGAAAAAGTTTACGATGGATTAGTAATGTTCGAAGAGAATAATATTCAATACTAGCTCAAAAAAATTTGAAAATGATTTCACATGCCACTTCTCATAAATTTAGATGTGTGAATATAAAACTGCCAAACGTTTTTCGCAGAGGATTGAATACTGAGCGATATTGAAATTGATATTGGGGAATGAATGATACATGAATTATTCAGGTTCCAATCTCGGAGAATTAACATTTTTTCAAACTTGCAAATCATTTGGAATTATAATCTGTTCTACGAATGTTTGGTTTTCGTTCTCAAGATAACAGTTTCCTAAGATTGGAATAGCATTGATCAGTTTCCGATTGAATAAATATTGAAAATGCGTGGCACTCGTCCGTTCATAGTCATGGCCATTATTCATTCTTCGAGAGGGAAGGAAGTTGACTCTAGACTTGCGTCTCAATTTCAGTGCCATTTCTCCCACGGCCACGAAAGGTCTACTTTCTCAAGTCCATCATTATTCATATTTGTATAAACCATGTGTTTTGTGATTGAAAAACCTGTCTCTTTATTTTTCCTTCTGTGATTGTCCCTATTAGTCATTCGTGTCTAAAGACTGCCCAGATTGCCTAGATTTTATTTTCTGAAGAGTTCTCCAAGTGATATTTTCATTACTCTTCCGTGTACTTCCTCATTTCATATTTTATTTCTCCATTGGAACTTTCTGGACTACTTTACACTAGGTGCCTCATTCTAAACGCATATATTCATTTAACTCGTAGGTAACTACACTTTTCTGACCTAGATTTGTGTAAGATTGGTTCTGGAGCCGTCAATAATTTACGAGTACACAGGTTATATAACAAAATTGGACGTAGGTTACAACATTAACAGAAAATCAGCTTGATAGTCGCTGTGTTAAATTTTTTAGAACAATCATAGTTTGGCCTTGTGAATCGATTTAATATTTTCAATCCTTGTGATACTTCCTTTTTTGCATCCAACTTTTATTCAAGCACAGTAGTTGCCTCTTAGTCGTGACAGGGAGTGCTGTGTGGAATAATCTTTAATTGGTGCTAAATTAAATCTCGCAAGCCGCCGCAAGGGCGTGTGGCGGCGGTGGTTAGGTAACCAACCGCCTGTAAAAGGGAAAAATACCACATGCAAAATCAACTCATCCATGCAAACCTATACCCAAAGTGGCGTATTAATTCATGCAAAAATCCTTTCATTTTACACGCATGCAAATATATATATATACTATCAACTGATTAACAATTGCACCTTAGGAAGCAATAAAAAATTCATCTAACAACGTGCAACCTAGAACTCGACAAGTAAAAAGCGAAATACCACTACCACAAGGACATACAACATACAATGGTCTCCTCCCCCAAGGATACCAGTTGGTAATATGACCCAACGCTGCAGGTAGCGGGCGCCCCCCCTCCAATGAGAGAGGCGAGGGATGGAAGGAGAAACTTAAAAGCAGACGAAGAAGAGCAAGCAATACTGTTAAGAGTAGTACATCATTTAATAGCATTCTAATGCGGTCATGCAAGAAGGGGTTTGACAACAACACAGAAGCAGTTGTTGCTGTCAAACCCCGTCTCAGCAGCAGACAAAAACACACGAGGTCAGTGAAAGTACATGCAATTGAGTAGAACTAATTTTCCCTTAGGCGCTGAATGCGAAAAATGGAATTTTGCTATCTATAACCCTGCAGTTGCTATCCCGTATTGTCCGTGGGAAGGAGTCCTTGAGTCTGCTAGTTATGGCATCTTATTTCCCGAATTTTATATTCATGATCCAAGTGATCAATGTATAATAATAATAATAAGGAAAGGTCGTGAAGGAGTTTCCTCAATCACAACTTTCCTTTTTTTATTGCGGAAGCAAATACAAAAAAAATAGCATACAGAAAAATAGCATGATATGTTGAGGGGGTTCCTGCTCTCGCTTAATCCCCCTTTTGTGTTCTGATATAATTAACATCAATTACAGAATATGAGAAAAAGAAATATCAAACAAGATGACACAGCAGCATTAAATTACAGAAGTAATGTACAACCCAAATTTAGTACGATTAGAGATAATAATTATTATAAGAAATAAATATATTATTCTATGATAACACTTCAGTTTACAGAGTCATACAAGATTTTTTTTCCTTTGATCGTACACGAGGCAAAATAGTACACGTTAACTTAAAATAGCAATTACATACAATTTTATTTACACAATAAACGAGCAATACAATTACTAGTTTTATCAAGCTTTTAATTTACCAACTTCAAATGTCACTACAATTATCAAATTTCATTGCACCATTTTAAATAATTGGTCGTTGTTATGCTTAAGGCAAAATAGCACAATCTCACGCATCTTGGTTTTCTTACAAGTCATACTGTGCCAAATTTCATGTCTGGGTTTTTCATACTGTAGGCACTCCTCTATTCTATGCTTAGCGGTGTCTTCTGTTAGGCAGGTACTACATAGATTAGTCCTTGATTTTCCTATTCTATTGAGGTAGTGTCCAAAATGTCCATGCCCTGATAGGAGTTGCGTCGCTTTCTTAGTTAGCTTGAATTTTATATTTAGCCTTTCAATGACGTCTGGGAATATTTCTTTAGTGTGAATACCCTTATCGGAATTCAGCCAGTCTTTATTCCACTGATGAATTGTTTGTTCCCTGAGTATTTATTTTAATTGTTTTTGCTTAGGGCGTGATTGTGTTCGATTTCGGAGTTGAAGTATTTTGTGCCTTGGCCCGATTTGACTTCGATTATGCTAATTCTCTCCATAACCTCGTATTTTAGAGGTGGTTGTCCGGTAATTAAACATAGTGCGTCCGTGCTGATTGTCGAGTAATCTTTGCTAAATTGCTTTGATCAATGTATGTTGGAGTACGAATAATTTGCGAGACCTCGGTGCTGAAGCATGTGGATCTGAATTTATTTAGTAATTTTAGCCTAGCATTGGATCGCCTTTCTTCTAATGCTGATATTGCCCCTTATCTTAATATAATATTTAAGAAATCATCAGCAGAAGAAAGCGTGCCAAGCGGCTGGAAGATAGCTTCTATGACACCCATATTTAAAAATGGAGACCGGGAGGACCCCAGTAATTATAGGCCAATATCGCTCACCTCCATCTCCTGTAAGATTCTTGAGCACATCATTGTTAGTTCCATAATGAGGTACCTCGATAGCCAAGATTTATTGATTAATAACCAACACGGGTTCCGTAAAGGTAGATCCTGCGAAACTCAACTCACACTCTTTGTTCATGATATAATGCATTCCGGTGAAAGTAATATTCCAGGTGATGCGATATTCCTAGATTTTAAAAAAGCTTTTGATAAAGTCCCTCATTGCAAGTTACTCGCGAAGTTGGAAACTTATGGAATACACGGGAGTGTTATATGCTGGATGAGACAATTTTTAAAACATCGTGTTCAAACAGTCGTCCTGGACAGTGTATCATCCGATACTGTCAAGGTCACGACGGGTGTACCACAGGGAAGTGTCATAGGTCCCCTCTTGTTTCTTATTTACATAAATGACCTCAGTACCGTGGTTAATAGCAGGCTCCGTCTTTTTGCTGACTATGCAGTGATTTAGTGGGATATTCTAAGTTGCGAAGACAGATTCACGTTAGCTAACGACCTGCAATACTTGGCAATTGGAATTAAATTTGAAAAAATGCGTAGTAATACATTTTTGGGAAAGGAGTAATTCCCTCCCATTTAGTTAGAAAGTGAAACAAACAGAAATCGCGAGGGTAGATTCCTTTAAATACTTGGGTGTAACAATTACTTACGATATGTCCTGGGGAAAGCCCATACGGGAGCTATGCGGTCGTGCTAATAAAAAATTGGGATTTATAATAAGAGTCCTGGGTAAATGTGACGAAAAAGTGAAGGAACGATGTTATCTTACCCTAGTCAGGCCCCACCTAGAGTAAGCTGCCAGTGTATGGGATCCTCAAGAGATAAATTTGATTTCGGAATTGGATCGAGTTCAGCGGAGGGGGGATTTGTCAAAAATTGTTATGACCAACGCAGTAGCGTAACTACTTTGCTAGAAAATGTAGGCTGGGATTCCCTTAAACAGCGGCGTTTACTATATACATTAAACCTATTAAAAACATTTAAAGATGGGTCCTTTTCCGATGACATCAAGAACATAATACGAAACCCAACGTATTACGGGCGGAGGGATCACGAATATAAGATTAGAGAGATTAACTGCAAGACACACAGGTTTAAATGGTCACACAATAACGAAACAGTGTGGTGGAATGATAACTTCACAGGCTTAAGCTAAATTGTAGAAATCTACGGAAAACCTGCCAGAAAAGTATTAGCTACGAAGAACGTACCATCAATAAAATTAGATACTTATAGGCAAAGGAGAACTATCAACAACAAGTACAAAAAAGTAAGGAATAAAGCTGGGAGCAATTATCAAGGTCAAATATTGTAGAAAACCCCTGGGAGTTAGCATATAAAATGGGCAGAGAAAAATTTAAAACCTCACAAAGATACTCGACTAAGACCAACGCCAAAGGGGAGCTTCTATTCCTGGACGAAACCATTTCTACCATCATCAACAAACTAGTGCCGAACGTCACAGCAGAAAGTGAAACTGAAGAACAGAAAATAATTAGAAGAGAGGCAATCCTACCTTCCCTGCAAAGTATGGAGATAGACATTACCGATGAAGAAGTTAGAATCGCGATCAAAGAGATAAAAATAAGAAAGGCCCCAGGCATTGATGGCATAAACGCTGAATTGATCAAAGCAGCCGAGCTGGTCATCCTCAACTAATTAACTAGATTGCTTCAGGATTGTTACAGAAACAAATACTTTCCTGCAGCATGGAAAAAGGTTGTCCAATGCAACACCTTGAAATCTAAAGAAAAATACCCTTCTGATCCTAAGGCATACAGACCCTACTACCCGCAATGGGGAAAATTTTCGAAAGAATCATCAAAATGAAAATTGAAGAAGCAGTTGGTGAGAAGGACCTACTTCACAAAAGCTAATTTGGATTCCGAAGAGGCGGGTCCACCGCAGCCGCTGCAATAAAACTGCTGCTAGAAATCAAGAATCCTAAATGTAAGTACAAGGTGGCCTTATTAAAGACTACGAAGCAGCATTTGATTCCTTACGGTGATCATATTGTATAAACTAGCGCAAAAGATATAAAATCCCGGGAGCAATAGTAGAAGTTAATAAAAATTATTTCTTGATTAGAACAACTAAAATACAACTAAATAACTTGGAAACCGAAAAGAACAATACAAAGAGGGGTACCACAGATATCCATACTCGGTCCTTTTCTTTGAAATATCGCCATGAACGATCTGTTGAATCAACCCCCTTCCTGAAAACTTCAGATGGACGGCCTACGTCGATAAACTTTTTCTCACCATTTCTGCAAATTCCAGGAGAGAAATAGAAAACATTGCAAAGGAATTTATAATGGAGTCATGGAGTGCGAAAGTAAAATTAAAAATTTCTGTTGATAAGTTCAAATACGTCGTGGTAGGGAAAAAATTGTTATGAAACCCAACTATAAAAATCTATGGTTAAAACGTTAAGGGCCTCCACATTTCGATACCTTGGCATTGAATTAGATGACAGACTAAAATTCCAAGAACACGCAAATTACGCAGCAGGCAAGACCAAGAAAATTTTTAAAAACGTAAGAAGGCTGTGCTGAAACATATTTGGCATCACGACAAATATCTCAATAATAACACAATATACAATGGAGTAACCATACCAATATTGGCATACGGCTGTGAGGTGTGGGGGGAGAGGTTAAGTTACAGCAGAATCCAAAGGAAACTGGAGGAAGCCCAAAGATCTTACCTAATTGCAACATCCGGGAGCTAAAATACGGTTTGTAATGAAGCTCTACAAATAATAACCGCGATGCAGCCGATAACATTCTCAATAAAGGGAAGAAGAATCAAGTCACGGATGAGGCGGATGGAAGAGGCGATAGGAGATGTAAATTTGTCTCTAACTGAGAAAGGGAAAAGGAAAAGGAAAGTTATAAGAGCATTTCCTGGAGAAATGGTAACGGGAATGGGCAAAATTAGAAAAGGGGAAAACGACCAGACAGTTCTTACCTTGCATGAAGGAAAGAATGAAGATCAACTTTAAACTTACAAAGAAATGACGCAAATTTTAACAGAGCACAGGGAGTTTAAATTATACCTCAAGAAAACGGAAAAAAGGAGCGAACGTGAGAATGTATGATGGAGGAGGACGCGGCAATACACTGAGTCCTTTATTGCCCAATTTATTCCGAGGAAAGACGCGAACTGGAAGCTATTCTTGGATATCTGCATAACGCCCAACAAATTGGGAGATATTTACACGAGAAACCAATTAGGAGTATATTGGATAGATTTATCAACAAAATATAAAGTGGGAACGGGAAGAACTTCGGAAAGGAAGAATATGTAACTCATATTTTGAAAAAATTTAACGAAATTTTATTGGGGATTAAAAAATAAGGTACCCCAAAAAATTGAAACAATAAGCCGCCCGATTCTAATCAAACGGGCCAAATTAATTATTAATCGTGACAGGCTTATTTGCTCCTGCCATTTTATTGGCTCTTTATAATCGTTTTGGCTCCTCAGCATTTTACTTCCTTTGATTCTATCCAGATTCTTTCATGCGCCGCATACGCCCCCAAGCGATGGTGCATGCGCCATTAAGACGGTCCCCCACCGAATAGGTACCAAATTTTGGTATATACCGAAAGGAGAACTGTGGTATTAATAGGGTTTTAATATCTCTTGATATATGCTGTCGAGAATATGCCAAAACTAATCACTAAAGTGCTGAGACCGTTTACAAAGAATGTTGCACGTGGCAAGGGTATTGTAAGGGCTCGTGCTCTTGAAAATCCCATCTTTTATTCATTATAAAAGGATATTTGACGTCTTTCATGTCCTATGGCGTCCCTTAATAGGCGGCGTATGTGGCACACAATTCGTCCATCAAGGGATGAACATCGCAATGTTACGTGGACATTTGATCCCTGGAACGTGAGGTGTGTATGGAAAGAAACAAAGGTGCTGGGAACTTGAACCAGATATTGCAAACCACCATGTGTTTATGTAAAATGATGCGTATTTGTTTACTCTTAGGAGTAACATATGTCAAAATAAACATTAAGAGTCTAAGAAACAAATAAGCATACAGAAAACAATTAAGGAAATAGGCGAAATCACTATTGAAAGAAAGGGAATATTGGAAAAAACAATTAAAGCTTTTTCTCTCAACTTGACCTATCTCAAAAGAGGAACGACCAAAGGAGGAGGAGGGAAGTAAAAAATTCCTTGGATTACCATTTTTTCTGTTTTCACTGATTTTTCAAAGCACATTCATTGAGCACTGCTGTTGTGTTGAGGATTGACACACACACGTTGGCAGAGGGTTGACAGTAATGATAATAATCACCTCTCAAAATAATATCCCTTAAGAGACAAGGGGTGCGTGATAAGGGGCTCGCCCACGAGGGAGCGGCAGCGGGGGTAGGCGGGTGACGATCGCCATCTCCTCTTCTCCTTCCCGGCAAGCCCCACAACCGCTCCCGCACGCCACAGGGAGAAGGATCGGTGGGGAGGGAGCCGGGGTGCATTCACACGTAATTGGCAGCGCCCCTCCAAGTCGCCCAGGATTTGTGCTACACACCGCCTCCCTCCACGGAAGCCGGAAAAGGCGACGGGGCTGTGTGGTGGGCGCTATACCCTTCTTTCACTCTCCCAAACTCCCTCCCTCTTCCTCCTTCGCCGCACGTCCGTCCCTTTCTCTACTTAAAAAAATGGAGGGTTGCAGTGGGCGCTGGTCATCGTCTGTGGAAACAGAGAGAGAGAGAGACGTTGGTTGTGTGGGTGTGTGTTTTCCACGGTGACGGGTGACGAAGGCCACACGCGAGTGCGTTTCGTCGTCGGGATGAAACCCACACCTTTGGCTATCCCACCCCCTTCCACCCCGGAGTGAGGGAGGGGGGGAAGGTGGAGACGCGGTGAAGAAGAGTATTGAGCAATTTTTTTCATTCGTGCCTTAAGAAAAGAAAAGAGAAACCCACTCCCCCCCTCTCCCTCCACTTCTGTGTCCGCACTTGTTACTCAAATCGCACGCCTTAATGAGTTTAAGGGTTTCTTTTTTTCTTCTCTTGAGTAGGTATTCGAGTGGAGAGGTCGAGTCTGCATTTAAGCTCCGTTGGTGGAAGGGCCAAGGATCTAGGACGCGCCAAGGGCTTTGGGGATGCGCCTCCTTTGCCGTCGCTGCTTCGGCAACAAGTGCCCTCCGGCCCGAACAGCCGCAGCAGATGGTTTGAGGACGTCCCCTTGACGTAGAGTTTCAAACGAAAGGGAATTATGCGGAGAACTTAAAAATATATACTGAAAAAATACTTCATGTGCCACTATTTTTTCAATAGGTAAAAAATATAATTTATAGCATGAGGAAACCTTACTAATATGTACAAACCAGAAATATGTTTGAATTCCCTGCGAACGGATGCTTTACGTTCAAGTTATATGGAGCTATAATGCAAAATGTGGTCATGATTAAAAATAGTTACATGTGTTTTAGCATTCAAGACAATATGCACCAGCGTTAGAATAACAAAATCAGTTTGAAAAATACCTGAAAAATGATTCACAAAATTTATATAAATAATGTTGCTTTACTTGCTCCTAAAAATTAAAATTTTCATTTAAAACGTTACTAAACAATGTTTGGTTATCGAGTGATTCAGGTTTGCCAATTTAAATGCCTCAGTCTGTGTGTGTGCATTAATTTCGTCCTAGAAGGAAATAAAAACAGCGGGCACCGCGGTCAGAATGAGTGGAAATGTGCTGTCAAACGAGAAGCACGCGATGAATAGCGCTTGGAGCTAGGAGGGCATGCATAGCAGTTACAAGCAAAGATAGTTCGTAAAAGAAAGAACAGAATATCACAGAGAAATAAACAAAATGGAGGAAGCCTTGTAAAAGCAGCTAAGGATACCTAGCCTTCCGCTGGGATATAAGAATGAAATGCTGGTTTTAGTGGTGTTTTCGACGTAAGTCCAGCTGGGAGACGAAGCGCCATAACACGGTACTTCCGTTTAAAGAAGTGTATGTGAGAAGGAAATGGAATGGAAATGGCGACCACTAAGGAGAATAATGTTGTCGAGGGTCGAATTTAGCGATTAGGAAGGAATTTGAACGCTGATTGTGGCACTATTACCTCCAACGTTTCATCAGGCCTTGCGATAGGTGGATCAGAGTCCACCTGGAGGAAATCTGGCTTAATCAGGGGAGAATTCTTGGGGTAAGAGGCGAGGGAAATGCGTTATTTCGCTTTTTTTAGGCCACAAGTTGAATTTGAGGAGAGAGTTTGGGATTCACTGAAAAAAGTGCTCCCTATTTGAGCAATTAGGCAAAGTTCAAAGCTACGATGTGGCTTAAATTTGGAGAAAAAAATATTACGAGAATAAAGATGGTGCGATGCAATAGCTAGAAAATCTAGGATAGGAATTCCTCCAAACGGGAAGAGAGGAAGCGAGACTTTAAAGAAAGGCACAGAATACTTGAATGTACGTGTGACACAAAAGGGGAAACTGTTTATGCTGTACTGCGACACTGGGGTCTTCCTTCCCTCTTGAACACTTCGCGATAGCAAGAGAGACAGGGCCAAGCACCCAATAACCCTGATCGAAGTATTAGAAAATAATTTCGTATTCGGCCAAGAGGAAGACTAGAGAATGTGAGCAAGTGAATTTGAAAGCTCGGTGGAGGTGCTAATGGAAAGTACATTAGCAGGAAAGGACAGCACGCGTTGGTAGTCAAAATAGATCGAATCATGACATTATTCTGGTGAACTTTCGCCCAAGTGCGATGCTGAAGAAGATATATATGAGACTGACAATACGAGTAAGACTAAGTGCTGGAGAAAGGCGCCCCTTGCGCTCTCCACGTCTGCATTACGGTACAGTCTAAATGCATATACACATGCTGACCTTTTTTGATGGCGAGGATTGGATCATTTCTCATATGGCTACCATACCGCGCGTCTGATGAATGCGGGCCGTAAAAACAAATTGGGACGGGGTGGACCGTGTTCGTGACCCCGGTGATGGCGTAAAAACGATTTGTGGCCACCTGTGCGACGGCGACCTCTCCCCTCAACCCCCGCGCAGCCTTCGTCATCCGCACGTGCCTTCCCGCCCACCAAGTCGCAAAAACCCGAACCCTTTCTCCCTCAATGCTTTCCCCCCTCCGCCGAGAAGGGGACCGCGAAATACGACAATGGCACGGTCTTCGGCGAAAGCGGAAAACCAGGGGGAAAATCGATGAGTGAAATTATCCCGTCTTCGTGAAGCGAGACGACGTAATGGTTGACCGTCGTGCCTTTCATTTGGTTTCGTCCTTACCCCGGAGGTTTTATTTTTCCCAATTTTCCACCGGGATGAGTTGGAACGATAACGCTCGTATCCAATTCGTGCCGTATCCTATAATGGGGGACAATTGAGAAAGGATAAGTTTCTAGCTCTCGTCGTTTTGGGGACCGGCGATTTTGAACACGCAGACCGTTCAGGCGTCGACTGGACGGCACACCGTCGAAGCCACCCACGGGAGTGAGTGATGCGGTCGGGGGGTGGAACCTCGGGAAAATCATCCCGATGAGACTCGTTAGTTGGAGAAACGTGCGGAATGACAAAACACAATGATGCCCGCAGCTAGTTTGTCTTTATTTTTCCATGAATATTTCGAAAGCCATCTCAGGGTTTCATTCAACCTGGCACTGGCGGCTGACTACTATTGAAGATAAACACTATCCCGTCAATCCGTTCCCTTTCCAGTTAGGCAAGTTTAAAATTGCCTCATTTAAAGTTTTGCAGGCAATTTACCCTTGCCCGTACTAATTTCTTATGTACTATTCTATCCCTATCAACTTATTTCGCCCAGTTTATATTATTGAATATTAAAATAAAAATTGCAGAACTCTTGTTTTTTTTCAAACTTCACTTTATTTTCGAAATTATACTCTTCACGAAATACGGATACTCTTGATGCAATTCTTTTGCAGCACTAAGTTCATTTGCCTCATCTGGGGTCATCTTCTCCTCCTTATTTTTCCTATATCCCTCTTCCATCCCCCATGGTTTCTTTCGATATCCTTTCTTCAGGCCGTCCCCTTCTGTTCTTCTTCAGCAACCTCTTTCATTCTGTACTTATGTATGACGTTATTCTATCGTAAAAGGGACACAATTGTGATATGAAGCAATGGTATTCTTATCCAACTCTTAACTACCCTAACAAGAGCTAATATTACTATTTGCTTCTAATACGCAGAGTGTTATTTCGATGAAGACGACTCTCGAAGATTTTTAGCACATAGGGAATGAAAGAAAATATTAGTGAAGTGTGATTTTTACTGAAACGTGTGGCGATCCGTGGCTTCGATGGGAGCGCATGATAACCGGTGAATCAGCATGAACACGATCTCGAACATCGAGGCTCTGGGTTTGAATCCCGGAGATAACTTTTTTTTCGTGCGGAATTCCGAGCCCCGCCTGCGTGTCGTCTCCAGTGGCCAGTTCAAATGCATTTCACCATGCTTCGGATAGGATGCCATTTCCTTCGAGACCCTCTTGAGAATAACATAGGAAATAGACGCCTAATTTTTTTACGTTCATAGATAGAATATTGATACGCTTACAAGAAGATCATTTTCATTCATCGAAGTGGATCCCTGAGGTACCTCCCAACGAGGGTAGCAATGCGCGCGGCGGCGCAATTTATGACCCTCACCCAAAAGCTTAAGAGGGATTTTATTCCTCTCTTAACTCGCGTGCACTACTGCTGGCGGTGCTGACCCTGGCGGAAGTGTCTATGGTGTTTCTATATCATGGTCCCAATCGTACGTCTTGCCGACGTATATTTCACCACATTGGCATACACTGCTGGTATTTTAAGTCCAATATGGTCTTCCATCTTAGCCACCGGATTCTAGAATTTCTGTGGAGGTTGATGAATGGGTTCAATATCAAATCTTCTCGAAGAAGATTCATCAGGAAAGTACGAGATCATGTACTGTATGATGCAATATCTTCTTCTGCCACGCCTAACTGACCCTTTGAAGGAACCAGGAATGCCAACTGCTGAAGATGAGAAGAATCTGACTCTGAGAATAACTTAACTTTAATACTTTACACTTTTATACGGATACCTCTCCCGATTTTACTATGAGAACGTCATATATATTTTTCAATGTAGACAATTCCACATGGCAGAGTCACCGAAAACCTCCTTTAGGACAGGATCAAGGAGCGTGGGAGGGACATCGGAGTGCGCCAGACGGAGAAATCAGCACTTGTGGAACACAGCCTCAGATAGTACCAAGTGAATCAATTCGACGGCGCAACAAAGGATATTGGGAGGTAGTAGCCAAAGGAGCCAATGAAAACAACACGATGGATACCATATTCAATAGAGATTCTGGATACACCCTCATCAGAAATAATTCGGCCCTAATTTAACTGAGGAAAGAGGTTGAGGTATTGGTAACGAATGAGATAACGCACAAAGTATCTATGAACGCGCCCTTAGTGCGGTAACGTTCAATAAATGGTGTGAATACGATGAAATTCTTCGTTTGAGAAGCAATCCAAGAATTAAATTGATAGTGAAGCAGCTAACTGGTAATGCCAGCTTGCTTTAGTAATGATGGAAAAGACAATTTGCTGAATATACGAAGGACATTTTTAATAAGAATCGTCAGTTATAACATCATCGTTTGCAATCGTATAACTCTTCGTTATCACTGTTCATATTTTCCGTTCGGCACCAATTCGTTCCGTTTCACGTTTCCGCATCGATTAACACGTTGCGTGGGTCTCAGTGGTGGGGGGGGGGGGCGATGGTGGCGGCAGCGGGCGTGTCCGAGGGGCGGGCGACACGCACCTTCGACCGATGACGACGCCCTCCTCTCCGGGCTATGAAATGATCCCCCTGCCCAAACAATGAGCAGCCACCTTACTTCAAAATGGCGCAAGTGACCCCCATTCGGGGGAGGCAAACGAGTGCCTCCCCCGAATGGCTGGTACTTAGAGAGAGAGTTGGCGAATACCCGAGGACAACTCCACTAAAATGCCTGGGCAGCACAAAAGGTAGGCGGCGTGAGGGCGGGACGAAGGGCTCTCCGGTGACGACCTACGTGACCGGCGTCCACAACCCTTCCCTGAATCCCGGGGTCCATGTCTCCCTTACACTTCGCCTTCCTTTTTTACACCATCCCGTCGCTCCCTTCTTATTTATGCCATCTTAGAACGTGCCCTCCCTCCCTTCATTTTTTTTGATTCGTTAAATTCCTCGAGCCAAATGTGATCCAAATTAATGTTTTGGATGCTAAAAATATTGATGGCATGCATTTAATTTTTTCCGCAAATAAACGGTAACAATGAATATAAAAAGTGATGAAAGTGACATTAAAACTAAATGTATTGGTGCTTGGTTTTTACTAAACACATGTTTGTTTGAGTGCACCTTGACCTAATTTATTTATTATATGACGAGTTATAACTAGGTTAAAATTAAAGTTTAATGCCTTCAAGAATAAGAAAAACTTCGTATATTCCACAAACTTGCGGTACGACCGGTCTCATCACATATGCGACCTCTCGAGGACATAGTATGTGATGGAACAAGTCATATTGCAATGGAGTTTGGTGAAATCAACGAATTTTTTCTGATTCCTTAATATACAATTTTACTCTTTTGAGCCTGATGCCATCGAACTGCAATGCCTTCCTTTATGCGTTATATTTGTAGTCGATTCCGAAAATTAAATTTCGATGGGTTTTGGTGGAATAATCCCTTTTTTTCGTTGAGTAACCCTAGCAACCTTACGTCTTAAAGAAATCACTTTCGCAGTATGGAGACCGACCGCTTTTAGAAGAAAGGATTCCCGAAACAGGACCAAGCATGTGTGTGCTGTCAGGAATGTCGCATTGCGCCATCAAGTATTCAGTATTCAGGCCAGGCGGCGTCATTTAGCGTGGTGGGTGGAAAACAGAGGAATGCTGAATCTTTTCTTGGTTCTCGGACCATACTATATCCTTTGAAAGTAAAGCTCCTAAGTTCATTGGCGATGAGTGTTAATAATGCAATGTGCTGATGCGTGTGCCATAGCTGCTTACAAGCCGACCTGTGTCTCGGCGTCAAAGCTAAGAGGGCGCCACACCTGCTTGACCATGAAAAGGGGAACAGAATGCTACCCTCCATTTAAAATTCTTGTTATGAATTTAACATGCCTTTATGTGCATCTTTAACACAAATTTAGCATTGAAAATAGAAGTTATGAATGAAGTTACTTAAATAGAAATAATCAAGGAATTGAAACACTACGTCTAGCGCTCAAAAATTGTTTCAAAAAATATTTTATCAGTGCAATTATAATTTATGAAAAAAGTAGTGCATTAAGTAATCAATATCTTGATTATTCAAAATATTTGTCTTTACAGCCATTAATGTCAACCTCTGTCATGTCTTGTATTCTTTTAAGAATGCAGAAAATAATGTTTTACAAGCGCATATAGCAGTTATTCCTTAAATTAAGTTTTGGAAATGTACAAAGAAACCATATTATGAGTACATTTATAATAATATCGCTCCATTTGGTGAATTTTTTTAATGTATCAAGCATATAGAAATTATTGGTTTCGAGAGCTGCTGCTTGGAGTCTCGTGTATGTCCATTCTTTTGCATCCATTATAGGGAGTACCATCAGGAACACTATTTGTACATCCCGATAATGTCGCTGGTCTGAGGTTCCTCTCCAATCTAAAAAATATCGCTGTGATAATGCGTGTTGTAATTGGTGGACATAAATTCGATTAAAATAGGATCATTTTTAATCCAATAAACATAATCGATTACTATGCCTAGTGTCATTGATAATTCCGCTCAATTATTGACATTCCCACGGCATACACCATCTTCCATAATTCATAGAAGTCCAACCAAAGCATCGGATAATCAAAGCCTTTATGGGCGGCTTAGGTCGTATCAGATTGCCCTATAAACAGAGGGGCAATCTATAAATCATATGATAAATATATTGGTATTTAATTATTTTTTCTGCCAGTACCAGTCGCCTCGACAGATTACCTACCTATACTTTATTGGACTTCACAATTGGTCGAATACGATTTCTCGCGAAGTGAGTTTTGCCCAAGAGGCAGGCGTATGTATCTTGTATCTGCCTCTGGTGAGTGGACTCGGCCCTAATGCCGCTCACCACTTGGCGCCCATGGGAGGGGGGACCTACTTGGGGGATCGGAGTGTCTCTCCATCTGCAGGTCTAAGAACTGGGCCCTCCCACGATTTATGGCCAACGAAGCCCGAGATATCGGCCAACTAGTGCAGATAACCACCCCTTTCTCCTTGTCATCTGCAGGAATGGATAACACAAGGCTCGCTCAAGGTCTTGGCTAAAGATAAGAGGAGTGCTGATGTGGCCGAGGGCACGAGGGAAGATTAACTCACGTGCGCCCACTGGCGGTGTGCACAGTGACTCACATTAACAGACGAACATTCCACATCCGTGAGAGAACTCGGTTAATTCTTTATGGTTTTCAAATATACTCGTACCTTTGGCCATTGCTATCCATTTTTGATAATTTTCCTCAATTTTCAATGAGAATAGTCATAAACAGGACAAACTTGACCGATTTCCAGTTTTTATTCTAGATAGTATAATAAATTCCATTTATAAGCCCACAGGTGTTCTTTTTTGGCCGTACTACTTGTTACACAAGACTTGTGGTGTGTGAACTTCACACATTGACGGGAGTACTTTCTTTCCTCGTGACCCCTGCGGTTTGGCAGAAGATATAGCTTCTGAAGAATCACTCATCTTGGGTAAATCTGAGAATGTCCGACATCACTAGGATTAAACCCGGGCCTATCGTTCAGTAGCCGATCACTCTATTTATCTGACTTCACGGCCCTACGTTCGAAATAACATGAAGAATTCTAGACACCTTATTTTCTACGAGTGGCCCTCACCTTATGGCCTTTCTTGGAAAGCACGCAGTATATGAATATGCAGGGGATCGAGATGTTGCGGTGGCTATCGTACTGGCTTCCTACCGAGAGAGCCCGGGTTCAAATCCCGACGGTGTTGAATATTTTTCAGAGGTATCTCGGTCCCTACTTGAGGTGCTTTGTGGAGGGTACTTTGAGTAAGTACGCCGTCCGTCAGATGGGACGTTAAGATGCTGAGCCCTTGGCGCCTTTCGTAAAGAGTAGGCTAATGCCGACGTCGGGTTTCTCTCCACCCTTCATCCTTTCCTGTCCATCCCCTGTGGCGCAAATGACCTCAGCTGTCAGTCGCCTCCCCTAAATACTACTATGAACATGCAGGGTCTCTATGTAGAGATCAATTGAGAGAATGATAAGCTCGAGGATGAAAAAATAGGGGGGGAGGGAGATAGCATCTTTAAGACTCACACAGCTAGCACTTCCAGTATTTGTTGAACTTTTGAGGATGACTTATTTAGTAAAATAGATTATATTTGCACAGCATCCACTGTATTGCCTAAAATTTGTTTCCATTAGAATGAAATGTTTATAATAAATTACTGTGGCACTTAAATAACACTCTTAACTGTCGTGGAAAATATTAGAAAAATACTTTTACAAAGGTAGACGTTTCTATTCAGTGCACTCTTGAGGAAGTTATTCGAACACCACACGGCTGAGAATCCTCATTCGCCCAATAGCTACGGGCAATAAAACGCCGAAATAAATCTCAGAAGACATGGGTCAGAAGCATTAAAAGGAGAGGAGTGATCATCTCAAGCACGAGGACAAGCCATAACCTGCGCCTACCTGTTCTCCAGCCCCAGCTGTTACGATGATTGTGAGTCACTCGCCTCTTGCTACGGCACATTCTGAGTGGACGTCAAAATTCCGTCGCTCCCCGAAGAAAATAGAGTCGGATTTCAGGAAATGAGTCTTAATTGAAACAGGTTTTGATGTCTTAAGTTACAAATGGCGTAAACCAGGGTGTTCATTTTTATCTATTTAAAAGCACTAAGGAAACATTTGGAATTAGGAAAACAAAGGTTATGCGGTTCACGAGAAAGAGGAAACCTATTTTTAAATTATGAAATATGAGTTAATAAACTACAGGCAGGTGAAACAGTTAGTCTATCTCGAAAGTGATCCGGACTGAAATGGTAGAAAAATAGTAATGGCATAAAAATAAGAATTGCTTTAGGCGAAGAAGATTTTACGAGGAGGAGGGAATCGATGACAAAAACGTTGAGTAAGGATACTTATTAAGAAACGACCCTTCAAAACTTTTATATGGAACTCGATTTTTACGGCGCGGAAACAAAGATCATTGAAGCAGAACGAAAGGCGTGCACTGGAAGTATTTGAAGTATGGGGGTGGAGAATGATGGAAAAGGTGAAGTGGACGTACAGCGAAAACAAAGAGGACGTGATGGGCATGGTGAGAGAGAAGAGGGAATTGTCAGAAGAAATCCAAAGGAGACAGGAAATATGGATACAGAGCGATTAGATTTGCGTTAGTATATTGGAATCTATGATTGAGGGAAGAACCTTAGAATTGCGAGGAAGGGCTTGAAATAGAATGGGGACGTGGGATGGAACGAAGGGAGGGAAAATAAAGCGGAATGCGGAGGGGCTTATTATAGTCTCGGATGTCACAATATGTTTCGTTAGGAGAGGCAAATAAATCGATTGTGATTCATTCGTATATATATAATATATATATATATCATATATAATATTATATATATATATATATATATATATATATATATATATATATATATATATATATATATATATATATATATATATATATATACGAGAAAATAGAACGCTTTTCGGTGACGCATAAATACGTGTACATAAAAACACTGATATAGATTTTTTAAACAAAGAAACACAAATAAAGGAGAGTCACATATGTAGTTTCTTTGTTTCCATGTTTCAAAAACCTATATCTGTGCTTTTAGATATTTATAACTAAATACTGGTTGATTATCATAAATTATGCTGTGCCCGTGCTATTAACAATTGTTGACCTATATCCATTTTATTTTTTATTATTTAATTATATCAAGGAAATAATTAAGAGGATACGTATGCATTTTAAGTGTTCCTTGCATACCCTATTATGCCATATGATGAAAATAATTAAATTTTATGAATCCTTCACAAAAAGGTCGATAGATTTTATTTTAGGCAATACAGAAATGGCGAATTATATTGATTTTTTCATGAGACATTATTGACTCGATCTCACCTGGTAGTGATAGTCGTATTATTATTAGGCCGGTCTAATGTGCTGAGTGACCTCTGCGGTCGAAGCACTTTAAAGCTCAAAATACTACTCCCACCCCTCACTTCATTGGTAAATGTGGTCACATGAATGAAGTGAAATGGCGAGGCATACTTAAATGATCAATTTATAACCCCATGAGAGAGGTGATTAAAATGAAAAAAAAACAAGTTCCGCTGACCCTTTGGGTACAAGCCTTTCCCACTTAGGCATGCAACCAACGGAAAGGCGAAAGACAAAAATTTCGCAAATTCTTCGTCATCTTTGTGACATTGCTATTTCCTGTGGGTGGGGGGGGGCCATTAGGGCCTGGCGGCGCAGGTTCTGACCGCTCCCCGTGTTTGGCTGGGTGGTTTTTTAAAGGACGGGAGAAAAAAGTTCGGATGACCTCACCGCAGCGGTGGAGTAGCAGAAGAGAGCGTAAGGCGATTAGCGGTTTCCCCGTGAGAAGTCTTTCTCGTGTGTGCGTCTTCTGCGGTTACTTCCTCGGGCGTATTTATAAGAGGAAACTTTCGGCCAAAGCGACTCTTTAGGAATGGAGTAAGTTCATTTAGAGGAGAATATTTATTTTCTGGAAAGATAAGTTGTGACATTCTCTGTTGATGCTGAACGATGATTTTTTTTGCAAAAATCCATTCTGTTGAGATTTTTATCTATGTCATCGTAATTAATTGAATTAATTTGTGTACTTGTTCGTGATTTAGTTATATTTCATTATGGATATCATTTTAAATATATGTTGGTCTTTCCACTGTCGATGGAAAGGGTGAATTATTTACGGGTACGGGATTTGCCATTGGCTTTGGTATATTTGGCTTTTAATAATTTGTATTATCCTTGTGTACATGATGGCAGGATCATTTCTATCATTTAATGTTCAGGAGTATTGCCCTTTCACACGTTTCATTTCGATCCCCTGCAATTAGGAATATGTAGAAATACGCCAGTTACCTGCTTAGTCTCCAGGGCATTCTAAGTGTGAGAAAACTTACCTACTCACTATAAGATTATGGAGCTACGGATCATCTGAATGATGCTTTAGGGATTTGAATTACTCTTTTCATTAACATTACACTCATCGAATAAAAACTGATTTTTAAAATCTATAAGTTAAAGTGGAATCTATATTTATAATATGCTTAGGTATTACGCATGCATGCTAAGCTATGTACGAAAAGTGCTACTGTTGCTAAGGAATTTTAGAATGTTTATGAAGAAAACAATATTCTTGCAAATAAAAAATCAATTGAATTATGTTAATGCGCCATTAATTTGTATGTGCTAATCTTTACATTTAAGCCTATACAAGAATAAAAGTATTCATTACTCCTTTGGAATTCTAAAATCTACTTATTTTATGAGTTTATCCTAAAATTGAGAAATCCATCAAAAATTCCGAACGTATTTGAGTCAAGGCTTCGGTTTATCTCCTTAATTACGGGAATTTCTAACCTTACTCAAACTTTCTTTGCGCTAAAATCTCTCTAGGTAAAGTTAGAAGGCATAATTACTGACGCATTATTGTACTCGCTCAAAAAGTACATTATTTTCGAAACTTGTGCATTCCTGGATATTTTAAATTATGTCATTGATGAAGATAACATCATCGCCTAAGAATCGCCGTGTCAAGCTTACGTAAATCAAGGAAGAGGCGAGGGACAACTAATACCTGAGAAGCGCAGTTATTAATACACCCGACAGATAAAAATATTTTCCTTATGTTAGATGCTTGAGGTGTTTAGAGATTATATTTTCGGAATATCTAAGATTATTCGACTTGCATGCAGGGCCGCCTGAATGAATGGGCCAAAAACGCTCCCTCGTTTGTGTATGTGCAGATACCATCGAGACGTGCTGATATTGATGTTGTGATTACTTTCGTGCAGTCATTCGTATTTTTCCCTTAACTCGCAGTGGATCAAATTGGTCATTATGGGCCGCGCGCTATGATGTTCGGCCATAAAACGGTGGGCTCGATATAACGGCGCTTCGAGCTCAGATGCAGTAATAATACATGACATGTTGTTATGATACAGATTGCCGTTGAAGTTACATCAGTATGGTTAGCCTACGCATCGTCATTAGAGTGTCTGCCCCGCGGCGTAAGGATTTTGACGGTCCCTATCAAGTAACATATCATCGAGGACTTAAATCAGCCCAAAATGATGTTTGCTCTACTTTATTGGACATTTTTTACACTCTAACTACCTCCATGACGTCCAAAAACCTTTCCTCTTCATCCTCATTCCCCCTTGGTCCAACAATTATGTTCTCCACTGAGGGATACAGTATCCCACTACCTCTCAATATCTCCTCTGCCCTTTTTCGAATTTCACCCAGCATATTGAAATGTAATGAAATAATTGACTTTGTTATTCCACACACTTTCCGCTATCTTCCGTCCTTTCCCAAATAGAACTTGAATCCGTCTAACCGGAATTGTTAACCTACATCCCTATCAATTGTTATCAATTTAACAATGAATTACTTTTGGCGAAAGTCGAAGAGAATTGTCAAGAAATTGGAATTAATATTCCTAATTCATTTTAATTCGTCCGCAAAATTAATTTTAATTTCATGATATCTTAAGTAGCAATATTTTAAGGAGTTGAAGTAGTCACATGTCAATTGTAGAGATTATTAACCATTTTGAGAATATTCTCACCGATATTTTTGTCGTGCTAAAAATGACGATATTGCCATTTAAAAGTATAACCTTTTGGCTCATGGCGCATTTGACGTGATCTGAGATGGTATGAACTGTTAGGCAAGATTTTTTGTCGTTTAATTTTTGAGATGGCATCTGTTCATAGCCGCATGAGTTTTTCCTACATAGCGTGCATAGATGAGGCATAAAACAGAAAATGTGGTTTAATGATTTATACCCATTAAAATATACGATTCTATTAAAATGCTCTAAGTCTTAAACATTGATTAAAAGCTAAAGTAGTTATTCAATATCGTTAATTAGGTTCGTCCGTTATCATAAGTAAGTTAGTTTTACCAAACTTGGTGCATACGAAGGTGAAACAGTTTATAGTTTGGAGTTTTGAAAAAACGAACACCTCCATTTCCTTGTTTTTATTAAATGATTCGTGCTTGAAACTATCCAATTTCTTGTGAGCTCTTGTTAAGGAATTAATGATAAAATAAATAGTTTATCCAATAAAAATGCTATAGCTACCCTACTCATAGAGAACATGGTGGTACGTACGAGGATTGAAAATATGTAAAAACTAATTATAAGTCTTCGATTTAATTTATGAAATATGTCACAGATATTTCCACAATGCCTAAATAAAAGTTTAGCTTGAGCTTAAAGGCACTGCTGTTGTTATAAGACATGGAAACTTCCATTATATCTCTCGTTTGCCGGTAACCAACCGGCTTACGTCAACTTAAAAATATATTTACGTTATTGGAATTAAATATAAAATGAATTAAAATGGTTATGCATATAACTAAATATGTACCTAATAAGTAAGTAAAGTAAGAGTCAAAAAAGACTTAAAACCCTTCAAACAGAACGCAAAGGGCAGCACAACCAATTAATCACAAACATACTAGTAGGATGTTACAAAGCAATATTCATTAAAACAACAAATGTACATCTTGTTCCTTAATAATTTATATTTACAAACTGCGTTGGAAAGGTTATGGTTGTTGATTTTGATGTTGCTCCGGATGTTGTTAAAGATATGGTCGTATGTTTAAAATGAATAATTGAATTTATTCATGAAGAAACATATTAGATGGAATAAAATATCGTGCATAAGCACGAAACGAAATAATATTTCAAATTGAATAATTGAAATGGATGGAGTTCCAAATGGAAAAATTACTGGGACTTGCATACGTACGCGCCTTTAAAATTAAATACTACTCATATCATTCAGAACATAAATTAAACATTTGTAGTTAAATATCTTATTTTGGAGCGAAACAAAGAAACGTTTTTAAAACTGCGTCTTAATGACTCGATTATGAGAGTATTTTTACGATTCACGTAGTGAAAAACGAACCGCCTTAACTTGAGTAACTCGTTGAAATGTCTATTATTATGATAGTTTGTTATTTATAATAATAATTCCCTGCCGAAGGAACCCAATTTAAAGATTATTTTGCCGTAAATATAGAAGAAGGTGAATAGGAATAGCAGTTAAATGACATTGAACCTGTCGAAATAAATATTTCAATCAATTAACCTACTTAAAAAATAATTTCATTTCAATTGCAAAAATATTGTCAAGCAATATTTCAGGCTATTTTCCGGTTACCGTGAATAAAAATATGCACATTGAAAGTTTAAACTTGGAATGCTGGAGAAATAATTAATATTTTAAAATTATTTGATTTCACAGATGTAGCTGGGATAAATTGGTTTTTGTTAATGGTATAATTTATGCACAGAAAGTCTCAAGAGCCGTATGTGGATTTATCTCAGGCATTGATTCCCAATATCCGATTACGTAAAATAGATATTTTAGCAACCCTCTGATTTAGCCTAATGGTTTGATATAAAAAAATTGAAAAGCAAACATTATTTATGCAAAAAACCGCCCCGTCATCATAGCTACTGTTGGAACAAAAAAAGTATACATCTGCGAGTTTGATGCATGGACTCGATACAATATTCGATGAACGATTCCAAATTGGAAAAAAACATCGACATTAACCACCTGCTGTTGAATTTCAGAAATCAGTTTTGCCTTTGGCCCTAAAAGAAGCACAATGGCAGCGTGAATTTCTTCGTGTCCAAATTGAGCGGGGAAAGAAAAATGTTATTTTTAGAATTTTATTTCACGTAGATATTTTCAAAGGATATTTCATTGACTTGAGGAGGAACAAGGGATTCTTTCGGTGGAGGCGCTGAAGAATGAATGAATGCGGCGTGCACTATGAGGGAATGAATGAAGCACTTGATTAATGAGCTGGTGAGTGAAAATCATTCGAAACTCTGAGTTTTCTCTTCCTCATCATTTTTTGTGGCCACGTATTTCCATCAATTTCATATTCATCCCAATATTTATCACGGATTCATTTTAGAGGCACAATGTTTCTCTTGGATAAAGATTTTCGTTGGTTATTTATTGAACTCCAGCAAATAAAACTCGTTCCTATTTGAGGACTCATGAGTGTGGTATTCGCATTTTCATATTTCATGCGGACGGAAGTTCCCCTTCTTCCTTGTCGCACCAAAACTGATACCCAATCATTGCAAGGTTTTTTTTCATCATGGATGACGCTTACTTTCTTATTGCTCTCCTTTCTTATTACGGAACACCTGAAATTGAAGACGACACGTTCTTCACATGGGAACGTTTTCCGTAGGTGTGTTAAGTGCCTATCGGCTACTCATAAGCTTTAGAGAATTTAGTGAATGAAGAAAGGAGCTCTACCTCCTGATTTGATTTGCAAAGCAATATTAAACTCACCTAAAATAGGTCAACCTGAGAGAAAAATGCAAGTATACTACCCGACCATAGTCAATAGTGACAACAATAGTGAAATCCCCATTTCAGACTATTATTAACAATTGCATTCCACAAGCCCCATTCCCAAGCCCCATTCCACAAGTAAGATTATAATTTACAAATCCCCATTAAAATGGCTATTTTATGCAAAGAATATTGTAATATAATGACATGTGTGTCGATATCAACTAAATATAAAAATAAAATACTGAGGAAAGTATTTATACCCTTTTCCTACATTACGCACAATGGCAGGTGAAATTTTATCATTGTATTGAGCTGATATCGACAAACATGTCATTATATTGCACGAAAAACACCTGTTTACTTATTAAAAATCTCATGCGAAGGGTGACCTGGGATGACGTATGTCTAGCCAGCGCCAACCACGTCATTTACGACCAAATTAAAAACAAACGGGGGCAACAATTAACAATCGAATTTTGCGAACCTTAGAAACTCCTTGCAGATACGCGTGACCCCTTCCACTAGTACGGGTCCGTCGTTCGACTGTATCTAATAGTAACCGGCCAATCGTAGGAAAACTTAGCAGTCCGGCATATGAACCGGCTTCTACAAAATCCAAGATGGCGTGTTTCAGGAACGGCTTTTCCTATCTATTGTATATATATATATAATATATATTATATATATATATATATATATATATATATATATATATATATATATACAATATATATATATTATATACATATATATATAAATATATATATATATATATATATATACAATATATATATTATATACATATATATATATATATATATATGCACACAATAGTTCGAACAAGAAATTGAAAATAAATGTGGAATTATAACGACAGTGAATTAATAATTTTGTGTAGAATGAGGTGACGTGAGGGAAGGCTTAAAAAAACATTCATTGAAGACTTTCTCTTCCCGATGTGACAATTTTCAAATATCGGAAAAATATTTTTAATCAGTAATGCGCAGAAAATAACAACAAGAAATAGAGTGATGTGGATCATTATCGAAATCGACCTGTTCATGTTTTCGATCAACGCATCAATCTCGAATGTGTATCATTTCATCCCCGTTGAAAATATATGTCGAAGTATAATCCAAAATATCCACTTTTCGACGGAATGCTTAAAGCGGCCCAGGAAAAAGTCATTGTTTTCCGATAGGGAATGAAATATTGATTACAACTCCGATATTGACACACTCACTCAATTACATTATTGCCGATAAAAGTTTATTTTGGTCATGTAAAATATATCGATGCTTATTTCAAGAAAATATTTTATTGTCAAAATTAACTGCATTCAAGGAGAATATTTAGGTGCCAGAACGGAGCGTACTGAGAAAATCTTAAACTCCGACTGTATTTCAAATTAATTTACCCCTATTTTATAGTGGAAATGATTGCAAATGACCAAGTTCTGAATTTTGTATTGATTCTGACATTTCCGCATCTATATATATATATATATATACAGGGTTCGTCCGGAAAATAAGTGTACTGACTCCTGGGCTGGGCTGACTCCTGTATGTATGTATATATATATATATATATATATATATATATATATATATATATATATATTTGAATAATACTCCGCAAACCGCCAAAAGGACGTTTGGCGGTGACATAACACTCCCTCTTCTAGGTCACCGGCCATGCATGCACAGTCCCAATTATTAAACTTTTACATAAATATCAGTCCGATCATGGACTCGGGCCAAGTTAATCAGACGAAAGAAGGTACTTACATGCAAAAATATTCAACCACAGGATAAATTTAAATCATGTGGGAACAATTTTATAAAAAAGAATCTATTTAAAGATCATGCAGGATATCGATAAAATATATACCAATACTAATTATCAAATTGTCGCCTGCGTTTTTTTGCACTGCAGTAAATGGTAAAAATTGCTAAGATAATCGAATTATCTACATCTACATAATACCCCGCAAGCCACCGCAAGAGCGTGTGGCGGGGGGTGTTAGGTCACCACCCGTAAAAGGGAACAAAACCACATGCAAAACCAACACGTAGGAGTACATGCAAATCCATACCCATAGTGGCGTATACATTCATGCAAAAATCCTTTCATTTCACACGCATGCAAATACATATATATTATCATCGACCAAATAATTTCACCTAAGGATGGGGTAAGAAATCTATCAAATTACGCGCGAGCTAGAATTTGAAAAGCAAGAAGGCGTAATTCCACAACTGCATGAACATTCCACTACCACACAATGATTCTCCATTGCCAATGTTTTTGTAATACACACTTTGAGATCATTTATTTTCATAACCAAGGAGTGGCGTGAATTAAAAATAGTTCAAGACTGGAATGCTTATTACAACACTTACATTTGTCTAATTAAATATAAAGTTTTCAAAAAAATGGCGTATCTGCCTTGGTGGTCTCCCTTATGCTATAGGTCCAGTGGAAAATAGAGTATGGTGGATAATTACATTTTCGAGACACTCCCAGCCTTTCTAATCACGAGTTAATTGCTTTGAAACATTTGTGCACAACAAAGCCACCCTGTTCAATTGCGGATCCGAACTCGTGGCATGACATCATTCAGAGGTCCCGCTACCAAAAAACGAAAATTTGGTCGGCACTAGTATTTAGTTGACTGACAAAGGAAATCAAATAACACTTTTTCATTATATATTAAATAAAAAACGTAATTAACAAGCGCAGTTCTGCTTGATGAGCCGTCATCATGCCCAAGGTCAAACGCTTTCCGCTTTAGACCTTTCATTTTACGAATACCTCGTATATTTAGCGGTGAATGGCTATTTTTATTTATTCGTCGGGATGGACATTAAAAATAAGCCTTTGGCGGTTTGGTCGACTCATGAGAAAAAAATTATTAATCATCAGAACTCATTTATTCAACAATTTCCTTCTGAAATATAAAGTTAAAGCATCACTGATTGGTCGGTTGCTGCTCTCTATTGTTGATTTAAAATTCGTGTAATTGATTGGTGCACACCAATTTGTTTTATTTTTTCAATATCCTCGCAGAAATTCAGCCAAATGCTAGTATGCTTGTGACCCTTGGTGCTCTGTTCAATGTCTTGCTATTGTTTGGCCAAAATAGTTCAATTATTTTGTTTGCATAATTTCATTTATATTTTGTGTGTGGGTTGGTGTTTCTCTTCCAATGATAAGGTATTTGATACTGTAGAGCGAGGAATTGCTAACTCACTGCTGTATGGAATTCAGGACTTTCATCTTAATTGGGGAGAAGAGGCAAATTGACCAAAAGAACAAGTGCCCAATTTCGCATCGGATACGTACGCTTAGATAACACGAAATCTTATAAAAGCGGAAGGCAAAAAAGGTTCGAAAGTGCGAATTGACCTGCATTAAGGCTGAGTAGTAGTAGTATTTAGGGGAGGCGACCGACTGCTAAGGTCATTTTATTAAGGCTGAGTGGTCTCGACTATACGGCACTCCTCTTTTCATTACTTTATGTTTAACAATTTAAAATTGATTTGCCATCAATAAACCTTACAGTTATTGGGTTGAAATTATACCGGTGAAAATTCCTATTTCTTTGTATGAAAGGTAAAATTAAGGAAATGAAACTTAATACTTTAAAATATACAGACATAATACCAAACAACAAATGTAAAAGCACATAAACGATCCAATATTACAGTTCGCGCTATGTTTCTATGTAAGGTTTTTGTGATGAAAGTGCTATTCTTTTCTTGCACAATATGGCATGCAAATTTATTTTATTGATATTGATTAGCAGTGAGTCTGAAGACATGAACCTTGTCTTCTTTCTTATAAAATATGCACAGTGTTTATTAGACGGGTAATAATAAGTAGATACTTTTTCATTAAACAGAGATGCTCATAAACCACTACCAAAGGTGCATTTGAGTCAAGGCGCCATTAATCCTTCCAAGGCGAGATATTTTAAAGTACGACTTTAAGTACTTGATTCGAAAATTGTGGTGACGAAAAAGTGAAGAAAACGTGCTATTTGTCTTCAGTAAGGCCTCGCATAGAGTATGCGGCGAGAACTTGGTATCCATTTCAAAAAACATTAATTACAGGATGGAATGGGGTACAGAAAAAGGTCGCTAGGTTTGTGAAAAACTCGTACCAAAGGCCACAAAATGTGACGTATTTAATACAGATCTGGGGCAGGAACTTTTATATGCAAATACTAAGGGCTGGATTAAACTTATTACAAAGAAGCAAGGTTTGGCACCCGACATTGTGGATACAACTAGGCATTGGCAACTAATTACATTGACAGGTTCGAAAATTGCCACAAAGTTAGAGAGATAGACTTTTGAACTGAAAGATTCTAGTATTCACTTTTCCCGCGTACTATTTGCGATGACAATAAAAGGGGAACACATAAGAAAATAATAGGTAAACATTATCGAAAATGGGGTACATAAATTAAATTCCTACAAAACACCCTTCAAGTCTTGCGTCCTAACGTCCCATACCGCACGCCCTTGTGCCAGATGAGGTGAAGGTATATAAAGTTTATTGTATCTGTGAATTGTCCGTCCGGATTGCGTGGAATATTAACCGGTAACGAGTATCTGTATCGCGTGTGTGCCTGCCCTCTTTCAACGTATTTTCTTGTCCTCTATGGTAAGGCATAGTAATAGCTGCTTAACCATGCAATACTCGTAATATACGTGTATGTAGGAATGTTGCATGATTGCTGTTCCGTCCTACACTTTCCACACGGTTTTTGGTAGATGCAAGTGCATGATGAAATAGAGGGAATATATGTGGAACGGCTGGTGACCTACCACCACCTGCCACACGCCCTTACGACGGCTTACGGGGTATTATGTAGATGTAGATGTAATTAGGACTTGGTACACTAATATTGACCAATGTAACTTGGGAAGGTATGTGCAATTTTCGGAAAACTAAGGTTTTCTAAACCTGTCAATATTCATATTAGATACTGGCGCATTCCTTCATATAAAAAAAAACACTTTATCGGGGGAGACAATAGCATCGTTCGTGAAATCCCACGCCCAGAAACTTTCTTGTTATAATAGAAATACGGGAAAACTAGCGCGGAAAGCGCTCTTAATAAAACATCCTATCAATAAAACTTTCCGTAGAAATGTTTTGGCTAACTTTTCAGAACTTTTTTTCATCCGTCTGAAGGGAGTTTCACCTGAAACAGGGTTTCAGGAACTCTTTTATTTCGATTTCGGCGTTGAAAACTCAGGAACAAAACCGTCAAAACCAGTGGCAGGGCGTCAATGCTTTACGCTGGACGAATCTATTTGAGTTCAAATCATTCAAGTTCTATTTCCATTCTATCTAGATGTGCAGATTATTTGATTTTCCTCGGAGCGTGACCAAAGGTTTAAACTCATGCCCCGAGAGGATCGCAAAAAAAAGAAAGGGGATCAAGGTCAATGTTTTCTCGAGGTTAAATCTTGAAATCTTATCGCTTATGAAACACAAAGAGGCCAAGTAAGAAGATAAAGGAAGAGGGGGGTGGTGTGGAAATTTTGAGAGAAAGTCGCTTATCTGTTTCCTTTCTCTGGAATTCGCCTTAAAGTAGACCTGCCCCACAGTCCTGTAATTCTCTTCAATAAGGCTTATCGATCGGAAGATCTCCCCGGGGGATTTCATAGCCGATCGGGAAGCGGCTGTGTGGGAATGGGGGTTGGGGGGTGATGGGGGTGGAGGAGGAGGAGAGTGGTTGAGGCCGAGGGGGCGCCCTGGGTCTGGTCGTTAAGGCGAACTTTTCGAAGTTTGGTCATGTGGGTCGGCCCCTTCTTCCCCCCGGGGCCAAACTCACTCTCTGCGAGAGCGGAAGGAGCGCTCGCCGGCCAACAGGCAGAGGGGAAAGTCGTGAGCGGAGGGCGCATAAACAATGCGTGTCTGACGGACGAAGAACGAATTCCGAATCACAAGTAGTCCCTGGTTCACCCACCAGGAGAAATTATTGTGAATCGCTTTTGCTCGAGTGATAATCGAATGGAATCGCGATATTGGTGATTTAAAAAATGAGTTTGTGCTTGATGATGACGCATAACGCGTTTGTTCTTACGCGTAAATGGTCATTGGAAGAATACTGACTAGTATTCTTTCAATAACTGTTTACTGACTAGAATACACAGAACACAACTCTCTTATTCGTTCAGCCATCGGTATACTTTAAAGCCAGTGTGACCATATTTCGCCTTGTTTACTTCACTCTGCCATTCCGGGATATAATTAACCTCCTTTATTTGACATAGATGATCTAATGTTTCCACCTACGTGAGTACATATAACGTGCATATTGCCTATCTCGCCGCTTTATAGCACGATATTTCGCTTTATCTACCAAATGTACGTTTTCCCATTCCCTATCATTTGTCCCACCATTTTTCTCCCTGACTGTTGTTAATTTAATTTCTGTTCCTATATCCGCTACCTCCCCCGGGGGTAGAAAGCAATATAATTCTGCAGGAGGCAGGGCTTAATCATGACGAACGCTTGGTTTAGACACCACAACAGGCGTTGAGTTGGGGCCTTTATATGGAGAATACCCGATTTAGGAAATAAAACAGACTAGGTTAGGCATAGATTTAGGAACAGAGTGAGTAATTCGTAATTTCCCGGGAGCGGATGCGGATTCAGATCATAATGTAGAAATGATGAAGTGTAACATCCGTTTCAAAAAGATAAAACATGGAAGAGGTTTGAAAAAATGGATTGTAGAAGCATTAACCGGAACGACAAGGAAAGAGTATCAGTAGGCTGTAGAAAAAATCCTGGGAGAGGAAACTGGTAGAGGAGCTGGGTAAAATAGAAGAAAAATGAGAAAATATCAAAAGAGGGATATAAAAAGTCGCAAACGAACCTATAGAAATTTTAAATAGCAAAAGACCAAGGAAACCATGGATGATTAGAAAGATAGACGAGAGAAGGAAATGGAAGAATATAAACAAAGAGAGAGATAGACTGAAGTACGAGGGTCATCCGGAAAGTAGTACCCGTTCGTGCCGCATGAAGTGCTGACGACGCGAGTAGCCGCTGGACGAGGTCAGATAGCTTCAGTGGCTTGTCTGCCTTCTCTGAGCCAAGTTGCGTGACGCTAGCATTGCCTGTGTTGTTTCTGTGATTGTTTACAATGTTTAAAAAAATTGAGAACGCCGCCAGTTGTGAAGTGAGGGCAGTGATTAAATTCCTCAATGCAAGAAACGTTCGCCCATGTGATATTCATCGCCAATTAAAGGAGGTGTATGGAGACAATGTAATGGACGAGTCGTCTGTTCGGCGGTGGTGTCGCAACTTCAACATGGGGAGGGGGAACACACACGACGATGAGCGTTCGGAGAGACCGTCTGTCATTACAGACCAACTGGTGAGCTCAGTTGACGAATTCGTGAGGAACGATCGGCGCGTCACAATTGATGACATCTGTGAGCATTTTCCCAATGTTTCTCGAACAATTGTTCATGAAATTGTTAAACACCATCTGCATTATGCAAAAATTTGTGCAAGATGGGTCCCTCGCGTATCTCAATGAGCTGGCGGCGAAGGACTATGCAGCAGGAATACAGAAACTTGTCACACGTTATGACAAATGCCTTAATTTGCTTGGAGATTATGTTGAGAAGTAGTTTAAAGTATCCTCTTTCAAATAAAATTTTTTATGTTTGTTAATATTTACTTTTGTGTCTTTATTTCACGAACGGGTACTACTTTCCGGATGACCCTCGTATAAAGAGTTAAATAGTAAGATGAGGCGGGAAACAAACAGTGAGATAGAAGCGTGGTGGAAGACGAAATGCGAAGATATGGAAAATTTAAAAAGGAGGTAGATATTGGTGCAGTGTACAGGAATGTGAAAGCACTGCCAGAAAGTGAAAATGGAAAGTTTGTGCAATGAATCAAAGACAGTTTAGGAAAATAATTAGCTGAAACCGGGGAGATTCGAGATAAATGGCAGGAATATGTAGAATAAATACATGGCAAAGACATTGGACCAGCGAGATTAGACATGGAAAGAGAATAAGACGTAGCTGTGGATATCTTAGGTCCAGGCTTACTCGAAGGCGAAATAGAGAGGTTATTAAGGGAATTGGAATCGAATCAGGCCGTGGGATGAAACAATATTCCCGCGGAACTATTTAAAGGTTTAGGAAAAGGTGGGAGGATAGGCTAATTCGTAGCATTTACGAGGGAGGAATTTGGGCGGTAGACTTCGTCACATCACTATCATTTCCTAGTCCGAAAAAGGGAAAAGTAAGCATATGTGAGGACTACAAAACAATAAGTTTGATTTCGCACGCAACTAAAAATGTTCTGAGGATCATCAATAAGGAGATGGAGGGCAGCGTAAATGATTACGTAAGAGATGAACAGGTTGGGTTCAGGAAGGGGCGAGACGCCTGTGTTTACAGACAACCGCGAATAATTAAACAAAGCAGTTAATTTTCCACACTTGAAATAAATCGTAAATTTCTTCAATAAATTTTTTTCTTAACCATACTCTAAAATTTTAAAATTTCGAATCAAATAGTTTGTAGGCGTGGTGATAGTTCAATACTGGCATTGATGAATAACGAAACAGGTTTGGCAATACTGTACACTTCTAGTTCATGACCAGATTAATCGCTTATGTCCTCACATAACTATAAAGGGGAAATGTGGATGGATGGGGGTTAGGTAGATGCGTAGTAAGAAGGTTAGGTAAGGATTAAGAAAGGTGAGCAGGAAAAGGGTAGCGTGGGTCTTGCACGCAGGTGAGAATATTGTCGATACAAAAGCATAAAATTGACAAGCAAATTTAGGACAAGGAGCAGATAAAATGGCAATATATTTACAAGGATAATACGATTCTTTTTTAAGTTTTTTGGAAAGAGACCAATCAAAAAATGTTCTAAAAACTTCAGTCTGCTACCTTTGACACCAAAATTAAATTTTTTGGGAATTAAATAATTAGCAAATAGGAGTTTTATTCATACTTTTCTCACTTCATATCGATTATAAATGTCTGCTTGGGCACCCAAGTTGTTACTATTTAATATATTAAATACAACTAACTCTGTGCCAATATCTGCAGGAAATTTCAATTTTACTACCGTCATGGTTACGTGTATTGATTATCGTTGCACAAAAGGCGTTGAAAATGGAACAAAATATCATTGCAATGTGTTTTTGAATATGGTATCCTAATATACCATATCTACTGCAAAGTATACAAGGAACAAAAACCATTTGGTTTATAAATTGTGTAGGCCTCTTTTAAACCGTAGCTTGAAAATATTCTGACATATATCATGTGAAAAACTGTAATTAGGAGTTGTGTGACAGTTTGTTCGCTATATGGCGGCAGATTATGTTTTCGAAACTAGAGCTTGGATCACGGTTAGATCATTCGATGCGTGACATAAATGTTTCAGTACACATTTTGACTTACGAGTAGTAACGTACTTCTCACAAAACGTGCCTCACGGAACATTTGGAAAGACCTCGAACGTCATATTTATTCAAAGTTGCTGGCATATTTCAATCTGTCTAAAACAATTTATTAATGAAGAACTAATACGTATGATAAATGTATTTGTTAAGGCGAGGAACTCCGAGAACGCGAGACCGGGGGCCGTTACTGATTATGTGAGGACTTCTCATTCCAGAGCATTAGAAACGATTCAGATTGGAATCTGGATTCCTAACAGTGGGTATTCTCATTCCATTCTGTGTCCCTCCGGATTCCGAACAGATATTCTCTCCGGTGTGCTCGTTGCCCCTCTAATTCATTCGATCCTGATAACGATCTTCAGAAAGAAGCCATTTCCCGCTGTTATCATCTAGAGCGTGGATGATTGAAAGGTAATGGGACAAAAGTTAGAACAGTGTTGGAATAAAACCTGTGTAATATTTTATGAGAGATCATTAACATCCCTATATTAATCCATGTTATCCAGCCATCTTATTTTAATGGAAATAAGATTCTATGAGTTGGTTGCGAGTTTTCGGAAGACGGTCCTTGAATCAACTTATACATGTATGTAATCTGTACTAAGCCATTTAATGTATTTAACCGTTTTGCATGTACAGGTTCAACAAAGTTATGAACACAACAGTGAATTCGATCAAATTCGCGACTAATTACGTGAATTGCTTTCTCTGCTTCGTCGTACTTTGCTGGTCATATCGAGCGGAAAAGAGGCCACGCTGAATTTGCAGGATCTGGCAATAAAATAGGCTCGGGGCAATTTGGACTTTTTTTGTGTTTTTAGGAGAAATTGGAGTGTCTTTTTTGTTTTAAATTCCAATAGATGGCGGAGGAAGCCGCGTCGATGGTGGATCTTGACGTGGGAGTTTAAAATTACGGTTTCCGACATTCTCGATCCTCACCAAATTAAAAGAGTTTCAATGATTAATTGAAAAACTTCTGTGTTTTCCGTGGAAAATTTCAATTTTTGCCGACGTGGCTTCGGAATCTCGGCGTCATTTTCAACGCGACTAAGTGGCAACTTGTTATTTGGCGACGGGCAACCAAAAAGGGGAAGTTTTCCAATTAATCACGTCTCAGGTGCTTAAAGTAAAACAGGAAACATTTTCTTTCTATAAGAATTGCGTTATCCGCTCTTCTCTTAACCGTCATTTTTTTCAATTGGATTCCTTCAGTGACCACATTGGCCACGTTCATTTCATGACTTGAGCTCATGCCGTCTAATTCTTCGAAGACTCCAGTCTTAGCCCATTTTTTCCATCTGAGAATTAAGCATCGTCTCGGCGCCATCTTTTACAGAGAAAGATGACGGGATTAGTCGCAACATCAGTACCAATACCTAGGCATTACCTTAGATTCTTACTCGAGCTTTTAAACCTAGTTGTCGGTATCTAGGACCTGGTAAAGGCACAGGAAACTAGGATTATTGCCTTACGACCGGGTACCGAGGTACCGATGCCTAGGATTTTCACTCCAAGAACATGCACCTAGATGCTGGAAACTAGTTTTCTAGCTCAAGGAGTCAGCCTCTGAACAATAGCGTCTTTCACTTGGCTAGAATTTGTATGAAACCCATTATTGGAGATGAAATAAAGCCTAAAAATATATATTTACCATTAGTTCTTTTTCAAATCACCCATAAACCTGAAAACCGTCAAAGAAACCTATGATAGAAGGATTAAGATCAGCTCATCTTAGAAATATGTGTTTTGTATTAGCGCTTAAAAGAAAACACTTTTAAGAACACTTTGAAGATAAATTGTCATCATCAGCATTTAAATCCTAATAGTAGCTTGCTGCAAGCCCTCTATTCTTCTTTATTCAGTGTTAATTCCCTCACTTCCTGATATAGTTTCTATTTTTACGTCCTTCTGAATTTGTTCTGTCCTGTCTACTTGTCTCTTGGTCTTCTTCGTAGATTCTTCCCTTCAATTTACCCATTTCTTGAAGGGGGAAATTGAAGAGAATTTCCATGTTAGGTTGAAATATAATACGAGGGGAATTTCCCCTTTCTCCAAACTAATCCGTAGTGCCTCGAGGTGTATCCAACCCAGCTATCTATTCTTTGCCGAAGATACCTCTCTATATTGTGCTTTCCTCTTCTGTTTTCCTACTATATACTGCTTGGTGTTTCCTCACTTTGTCTGCCCATTTAATCTACAGTATTCTCCTCCAGCTCCAGGTATTTAAAACCTATTCTGCGCTGGCCCACTTTTTTAATCCTCCTTATCTCTTATTCGTGGAGTACCACACTCCATTCGAGCGTTTGACGAACTGCTTCCTTAACTACAACTTCGGGTTCTTCTTAATGAACGCCATCTTAGCTTGGAATAATTTTTAGGTCGGACTTCTTACATCCCAAGTAATACTGCTGCCTAATGTAGAGAAAGGATTCCACCTGCTTGCTCTAATTGTGATATCTGCATTCAGCTTCTCCAATTGTGATATCTGACTTATCCTCAGAAGGATTTTAGTTTTATTCTTTTTCATATTCATATTATAAGCATATAAGTACATAACTCAAAGCATTCGGAGTTGCATGCAGATTATCTTACGTTTCCGTCACTACAGCCATATCATCTGCAAATTGGAGGATGTTAATTTCTTCACCATTCACCGTGACTCCTTTCATACCCAATTCTTGCGCTTCTTTTATTGCCTCTCCCAGATATAACTTGAATAGTGATGGTGAGAGTTGGAATCCTTGTATAACTACTTTGTTTATTTCAGATTCTATTTTCCTTCGGTTTTTCATTTGTATGGCTGTAACCAGATTATTGTAGAGATGGCGGATTACTCTTCTGTTACTCCAGTGTACTCCTAGCGCTTCCAGTATCTTGAACATCTTGTTCCGTTCGACACTGTCAAAGGCCTTCTAAAGACCCATTTATATCATAATGGCTGGTTTAGTTGCATCATTTTTTCGGCCAATACCTTCAAGTTGAGTATTGCCTCTTTTGTTCCTCGGATTTTTCTGAATCCGAATTGATTTTCCGAAAGATCTTTTACATTTACTTCTATTCTTCAGCTAATTATCCTAGTTAATATTTTTGATGCGTCAGATATCAAAACTTGACTCAATGATCTGTTTCTTAGCAATTATTTTGTCTTGGTTTCTGCGGTATTTCAACCATCACAGTCTTCTCAAAGTCCTCTGGTCATTTTCCACACTATTAGGCATATCAGATTATTCCAGAGATCGTATTATTTGCTTTTATTCCGATTACCTTGATAATTTCTCTGTTTATTTTGTCCAACCCTGGTGCTTTGTTGTTATTCGAGTGTTTCACGGCTCTGCCCAATTTACTTGCCAGTATATCCTTGCCCCTTTTTTCATCTCCTATAACGAATTCTTCTTTAATTAAGTCGTCTCCAAGTAATTAGGACACTTGGTCGAGTTTTTCGAAATATTCGTTCCGTCTCTTCTCCAAGTCTTCATCTTGTGTCATTATGCTATCGAATCTCCAGATTTGGTTGGATTTCGTTTTTATCTCCCCAAATTGCCTCTTCACCAATTAAGAAGCACTTTCACCCTTTCCCTTCTCTATGTTTTATCTATATGTCATTTGTTTCTTCACACAGGCCTTCTATCCACTCTGCCTTGACCTTCTCACACTCTCGTTTGACTGGATTGTACAACTTACAATAAAAGGTTTCCTCAGTTTCATATTTTAGATTCACTTATTTTCTTCTTGCCTTTACGAAGTCTCTCATTTGAGCTGCTATCAAAGACCGCGAGCCAGTTTTCATCGCCTTACTCAAGAGATTTTGATCTGCTCCTTTGGTTAGGATATTATTTATTTCCTCCCAACGCCCTTGCATACTAGTCTTATTTATTCCTTCTATTTTTCTGTCGATGGGCGATAAACCTTTCTCTTTCTCGTTTTATTAAAGTATCTTTGAGTTCCACCTGTCATCCTCAGTCACTTTCTTCATTTTCTTGAATCGCATTCGGATGTCCATGATTGCCAGGTAGTGATCGCTGTTTCAATATTCACCGGGGTAGCTCTTACATTGCTCAACTCGGTTCTTGTGTCGCATTCTAACAAGGATGTAGTCAATTTGGTATCTTGCTCTATCTCCCGGCATTTTTGACGTGAATCTTTCATGTGTTTTGCCTCCACCATGCTTTTATCGAATTCTATCAGTCTTCCTCGAGTTGCGTTTTATTTTCCCAATCCAAACTGTCTCACGCTGATTCCCTCTTTGCCCTCCCAGACCAGAGCGCTCCATCACTCTTACGTTCTGCTTCCGTTTCACCACTCCTTCCCCACTTCCAGTTGTTTGTATACGAGGGCTATCCAGAAAGTAACCTCCGCTATGCTATAAAAGATACACTGGAAATAGACAGAAAACTTATAATTCCATCTCAAAACTATATATCTCTACTATATTTATACATATTCGCCAAACAGATTTTATGATATTTGTCATATCTCTGAACTGGTTTTCAAATTCCTTCAGCATAAAATTCTGCCACCTGGGATCGCAACCGACCGATGACGGCATCTTGAAGATCCTCGTCGAGACGTATAAAAAACATGTCGCAACCTAACTTTGCAGTCGTGTTTTCATGCAACAGAGTCGTAGAAATCTGTGGAAAACTGTCTAAAGATGTCAGATATCGTAAAACGCCGGTTTTCACGAACTTTTAGTAAATTTTCAGGTGCAATTCATTGTTCACCACAGTCGGGCGGCCACAATTTGTCATCATCATAGGCATTTATGTTTACTCTTAAACCAACCGTAGCACTCACGCACAGCTTTTGTCACTCATCACATTTGGCCCATACGAAGCACAAATTTTCTGATGAATGTTTGCAGCTTTGAGGTTTTTTTATCAGTAAAAACCTTATCACTAAACGGGCTTCACATTTAGGGGAAGTTTCAATTGCATTGTTCATTTTGACTGGCTATTGTAAAAAAACGACAAGCAGCGCGGACACTACTCCAAGAGGCGTACTGACCTACTGTAAGCGTCAATACAGCGACTATTCGGCTCCCTCCACTACTTCTCACGCCAAACGGAGGTTACTTTATATACAGCTCCCGTACTTACTTCTATATCCTCTTCTGAATGGATGGAAGTCGTCATGCCATTGAGTGTTAGGTTACCACTCGTGAAAGAGAATAAAACCACATGCATAACCAATATATTCATGCAAACCTACAGCCACAGAGGCGTATATATAGTATTCATGCAAAAACCTTCTCAATCTACACGCATGTACATACAGATGCCATCGCCCACATACATATGCACATACAAAGTTATGAAAATCCATCCAATAACGGGGGAATTAGAATTGGAAAGCAAGAAGGGGAAACTTCCACTACAACATGGACATACAACTCATGGTCTCCGCCCCAAAAGACACAGAGAGGGAATGTGACACACCGCAGCAGGCAGGCAGCGGAGGCGTACCCCCCACAGAGAGTGTACAACTGCACTAGCAATATGCCCGTAGGCTCCTACCTTGTTCACAGAAATCTTATATTGAGAAAAAAATATCAATTTTTAATCCCATATAATTCTGTGGAATTACAAAGAAATAATTTTTTAAATTGCGAAATATATCGATTCCATAAAGTCACTCCTCAAACGACCAAATTTCATCATCCTTTTATTGTAGGCACAATTTAATTATTCTTTCTTCTTGAGTATGATAAACACTCCAATAATCTTCTGGTCATCTCTTGAATATATCAACCGGTAATCCTTATACCCCCAGTTGTTCCATCTCCATCTTAGAATTTTCCATCTTCCCCCACACTGCTAATAGTCTAACTCTCTTATCCAACTCATTTACCCAACCTGTATTTGTCAGCCTCGACTGATGGGCTCTTCTTCGCCACCGTTGAAACTGCTGCCTCTTAATATTGAGGTGGGGTAGTTTTAATTTCAAGAGCCACTTTCCTCGATGCCTCGTTCCGCATAAATCATAATTACAATTTTTCCAAAGGCGAAAATTGTAAGCGCCTTTTAAAATCGAACCTTTAGCTCCGTAGTCGGACTCGCTTCCCCTGGTCTACAACTGCCCCCATAATTAGAGGATTATAACTTTTCTATAAAATACCTTTTTCTATACCTAAATTTTCCATAAAATAACTTAACTATAAAATACTTCTCAGGCATAAAAACCAGAATGGCATTACTCTAAGCAGTATTTTATAATGCCGTTAGTTTTTATATTTAAGTATATTGTTCCGTACTGTCGGGATCGAGAAATTGCGTGGAAAATTGGGTTTCTTACACCGTTTTTTGCGAGAGACTTACATTAGACTTATATTTCCAATTGTTGTTCCCTCCTGTAGGTGTAAGGCGGAGTTAAAACTTTATTCATTACCAGCCCAGGATACGTTCGATTCTTTATTTGTCTCCAGGTCTTGCTTGATGTCTCCGTGCAGCGGGCGGCTCCCTATCTTAAATTTACTAAGAATCACGTGATTCAATCACATGATGATCTTGCACAGCCATTTTAAACAAATCAGGAAACTTTAATTTGGTTTTTTCTTATTTTGGTGATTTCTGATCTGGTTTTAACATTCTTGAGGCGAAATTAGGACTTCCGGGCAATATCTTTTTTTGTCACTGCTTCCTTGGCACTGTCGTCCACTATGCGATTTCGTCGTCGAATGACATGCACGCTTGACGCATAATTAAGCGGAGTGACAACTGATCGATGCATATGGAATTGTTATAAAGGCCTAGGTACAATCTCCACTGCCTCCCCCTTCCCCTCTTTTTCTATTGGCAATATTCGTTCAAGATGTAACTGAGGTCATGGGCTCTCAAGAAACCTCTCTTTTCTTATTTATCTTTATCGAGATTTTACTGGAGGAATTTTTTCTTAAGAAATTTGCAGACTCTGTGCTCACTGAAGTTTATTTCACTCCTCCTTATTAATGGCAAAATTTTCCCATTATGCTAACTTAAATAGTTAAGTCAACTAGAGAAACTACTTTATTGGGCAACATGAGATTGTTGTCCTTCCCATTTGATTGCAGAGTCGGACGATTTTTATTTAAATGCAATTAGCACTGTTTATTTACGTCGCAACACCGCTCTTCTCGAACCTTTGGCATATATTTTATTACTAATATCCCATATTATCCCTTGATTGAAGTGTATAGCCTAGGGGCGTGGAAGATCTTACCCACGGGCGTTATGCGGCCCGCGGGTCTCGCCATTCAGAGGCAACTACAGGCGGGACTCGAAATTTAATAAATCTAGCTTTTTTCATGGCTATATCAATTTATACCAAGTTAACATAATAATAACTTAAAATTTGAGAGACAAGCAAGGAACGTCTATTACGCGATAAACCAGATATATACGAGTACGCGAAGGGACATACACTCAACGCTTCTCGTCGGATTCCCGTCTGTCCGTGTTACCATTATAGAAATTTGAGATGCACCATCGACAATTTTTCTGAAAGTTAACCGTGAGACATTATCATATTTGAATATATTTTTGACATTTTCAGCTACTTCAAGGCTGTTAGCAATAACTGATAGTGGTATGCAATGTGCTCGGTGATTTTTTGCAATTTAAAAATTTCTTCTGATAAGAAAGGTCATGAAAACATAACAAAATAAAATATTCTCTAAATTACTCTTACAGGACGTAAAATTACCATTGAAAACTTAATTAATGTTGCTCAAAATTTCCTTTTGGCCTTGATAAAAGCGCCAGTAACTTAAACCGGGGCCAATTTAAAGTAATAGCGCCAAAACTCACACTACGGGAATTCTTCGCTTTTTTATTTAGTACGTTTATGAATGATTATGGCTAAATATTGTACAAATGTTCTAATTACAAAAGCAATATCTACTTAGGATGGTGTCATTCCAGTGTCAAGCTCCTAGCATGACACTTTTACATTTGAAGCAAGATTTTATCTTGAAAAAATAATGTTATAATGCTGTAAAATAATTTTCAATTTTGTCTCGAGCGTAACTTTATAAAATTTGAAAATACACGACGCAAAAATAAAATTCTCAAAGGGCTGCTGGAATGGAAATAATCTCTGAAACTTCCAAGTGGCTGCCTTCTTTGAATCTTAGTTTAAATAAACATTCTTGCAAAGAAAATATTAACCTATATATGCACACTCTCACAAGATGTTAACGTTGTTTATACTCTTGATGTTCCAGTGTTTAAAATAGTACCTACCGCATTTGTTTTTAGTTAAGCCAGAATGGGTACAAAAAAATCCACCTCCGATAATTATGGAACAGTAAAAAATATAGAGCTGCTTGGAATGAGAGTTGCCGGCTGCATGTGCTCGAAAAAATGCGCTGAGAGCAAAGGCTATTAATAAAGCAAGTCAAGAAGCAGAAAGAGTAGATTTTGCTTTAGGAGTTGAACAAGAAGTTTATTTTAAGTTTAAAGAGTAAAAATGGCCTTTTGGATACCAAAGATGCGTTACTTAAAGCACGTTCGGAATTAGTTTGAGCAAAAAGCAATTAGTTGATTAGTATTTATCATTTGATTTTTAGGATTAATAGTATAAATCTTTAAAAGGTATTTGCGCTCTGAATGACGACCCAAACAATAAATTAGTGAAAGGTATTTCAGAAGATATTTAAAAAATTCATATGAGGTGGTAAGGCAAGTGACGATAAAGCAGAAACAGAGAGACAAGATGATGATGTGCTGTATCTCGAGGAAGAGTTAAACTTATGATGGAAGACGAAGGCGGAAATGAGAATAGTGAAGAACAGGACATTGATAACGATAAACATGCTACAGAAACAGTCTTCAATGATGATCAAATTAATAGCAATCCTTACAATTCAAAAGGAGAGAAAGATATTAATTTGCACAATAGCATTTAAATGAGTATTACAATAGTGAGTAATAGTTACTTTCAAGCACAAAATATTGATCATCAAATTTTAAGAGATAATATGGAAAACAAGTCTTTTAAATTAAAATTTTTAATTTCGACCATGCTTAAGAGGCACATTTTCTCCTAAAACGAGATTGGCACAAAATTATAACTTCTCAGGAGAAAAGTACTTCAGTCTCTCCGTGGAAACATCGAAATTTGGGTCAGTGCTTGAGAAAAATTCCCCCTACCCAAAGACTTCATAATAGTGGAAAAGAATGCTCTACTATGGTGTTACTTCTATCAAAATATCAGGAAAATTAAAAATGGCGTTCCTTGAAAAATATTGTGCTATTCTTTACCTAAGGAAACGTACTTATTTTAAAATAATGATCAATATCATTTGTTTAATAGCGTGTAATAATTTGCGGAATGCCTTTAAAACTGGCAATGTTTAATTTTAAAGTAATTATTAGATACGTATATTTTCTAATAACACTTTTAGAGAAAAATAAATATTTAGTTTAATTTAATATTTGCGAAAACTGACTCAGAAACTTGCTTACGGAATCGATGATTATTGCGAGGGAAACATATTTACTTTTAGCTACACCATCTATTTCAAAGGTTGGTTTCGGACAGTTCCTAACGACTATTTACTCCTACGCAATGTAAGAAGCTCCTCCTATATCCTATATGATTTATTTCCCCATGTCTTCTTAACTTCTGCTTGCCCTCATGCTTTCTACAAAATCTATCAGCTGTCTTCCTTCATTCAACCCGCTTTCCCAATTTCTCCCTTCTGTCACGGCCTTATAAACATCTAACCGTCCTTAAATATTTCCTCTATCCACTTCTACTGCCTTTTTCGAACCCCCAACCTTTTGCAGCAACTTCCCCTCTTCTCCAAACCTCTTCCTCAGAGGTTTTAGGTATGGTAGAGGGCGAAGAATCAAAGTTATTATAATTAGTAGAAATTTGGAATTAATTAGATTTGGATTTGGAACCAAAAACAATTGGATGTGCTTTTTATATTTGTTAAAAAAAGTGATACTTATTGTGGAAATAGCTTCGAGAAGGAGAGAGTGCCGAGTAATCATAATCACCGACCGCCTTTCTCACCCGGCATTTGTTTATTTGCGAGTTTGGTGGACAAGATGATAGGGTGAAGGGATATTTTCTCGTCTTTTCAGCCGCTGTGACGGTGAGACAATTGTGTCGTATTTTAATCAAAGTCGGGGGAGGGAGGTCACCTCTATCATTTTCCAACAGTCTACCCCGATTTCGATTTTTTCCGTCCCCCTCCCTTTTTCCCTCTCTCCGTTGTAGATATTGCAGCAACAGCGAACTATTCAAGCAGTCACGGGTCAAGAAGCAAGGAGAAAAACGTCGTTAGGGAGCATTTGACTTTGCTCGGAGACCTTGGTCTTTACTTTGCAGGTCCGGCACGCTATCGGTAGAGACACCAATTTTCGATGTCGACCTTTTTCCTCCGTAGTTAAATTTGGAACTGTTTTTAGACGATCGAGAGGTCACCCATCATTCCACCAACTATGTATCATTTATAATTATTTTCCCCCTGTAGTTAACACTCATTTGAATCCAATAATTCATCGATAGCTATTTTAACTGAGAGAGCCAACCGTCGAATTTCCCCACGGTGTTCTCCTACGTATCTCGAGGCAAATCTTAGCCACTTCATCGAGCAGCTGCCCGAACTATAAGCCCCCTTCCGCTATTGAATTCTGGGATTCTCAATCGTTACTTTTAAGCTGATTCCGCTATCGGGATTTTTGAACCTGTGGGTGATTTTAACAATTACGACCACCCGTGAACGATTAATTTAGCGCGAACACTCCCCCAATCTTATTTTTGAATACGCGTTGGAATGGAAACGGCTTTGTAAGTGTTACAACCAAAATGGAAGCAGTTTATTCTCCTGCCGTATGACCCCATGAGTGGGTGAAGCCGGGACGAATAGGGACGGCGAGCCGTGACAGACTTGGGGTGCGCGGATCCGCTGACGCTTCATTATTAGCGAAGGGGTCTCAAGCCGTCGAAATCCATTGAATGGCTAAGGCTCGCGGAAGTTGACACAAGTCATTAGGGGAAGGCGATCGAGAAGTGGGGTTATTTACTCCTAGGGCTTTCAGACGTCCGGTTTTTCTGGGATAAGAAGAACCCCAGGGACGTCCGTGCGTGCCTTTCATTGTTGTCAGGAATTTTCTATGGAAAGCAAAATACCTATGTTCGTGTGTGCATGTAAATACATCTATAACTATGGGGAACCCTCTATTTAACATCTGTATCTAGATAACAACAACTGATTAACCAGAAAAGTGTGTGGCAGGGGTTTCAAACACCATGTGGGTTGGATGAGGGAGAGGAATGGTGTTTAAATGGTTAGGAAAAAAATAAAATTCATTATAACCCCTAAAAAACGTGCTTATCCATATACAGTCTAGCGGAAAGCTTAGTTATATACAAATACTAATTTCATCCATTACAAAATCCTTTGATATACGAAAAAGGAGCGAATAAAAATTAACGTATGACATAAAAATAATATGAGGGCTCCGGATTCGATTCCCGGGCATGCTTCTGTGGGCACTCCTAGCTTCACCAGAGCTGTGTTATTTTTCCGGGTACCAGAACCTTTTGGGAAATCATAGCCGGCACAGGGAAAGGAAGTGCCCCCTTAACCTGATACTGTGCGAATTTCACATGCTGCGGCGCGCCGTTGGGATTTGTTTTGGGTGAACTCTACCAGAAATTATTAAATAAGCCTTCGAGTTGTGTTTGAGGGTTTTTTTAAATTTCAGTTACCAATTGCGTTTGACTTAAAATATCTGGTGAGCCTATTCGCGCCAATAAGCAGGCGGGAAAGTTGAGAATAAGGAGGATTTTTCGGAAGTGGAGGGACAAACTTCATCGGATTTTGCCTGTTCCATTTGAACGGTTTAAGGGCCCCACAACTGAACAATTTGACCTTTGGGTGTTCTCTAGAGGGCAAACAGAAGAAAATCGGAACGCCTATGAAATATTTTTCTTCCTGCCGTCCAGTGTTTCATATGGCTCTGGGAATTCGGCGTTTCTCAGGATGTTCGTTCAAATGGGTCCTGGCCCCGGCCACCTTTCGGGCGACGGGGAATCTGTTGTCGGGTCACTCCCTCCATTCCACATATTCTAAAGATTTATTAGAATCGAGTGATGTGGAGTCCATTAATGTCATACTTGCACGGAACTCGCCGAATTAAAGTTGGAAAGTTGCGAAACTTGACAACGTAACTTTTTTACTCAATCGGATCTAAAAGTTGTGGAATCAAGGCTAATGGAGTGAAACGACTCGACTGGCGTGGAGTTCGTTTTTGACGAGTTTTGAGGTCTTAACTTCTTACGGAGAAAGAACTGCTTACTCACGTTTTGCTTCCCTTGGACGAGTGGCTGGCGCTGACGTTAACCGTATTAGTTACCGAGATCCTTCCTTTTTCTTTCGCAGGAGCAACTCATATTTCGTATTGGCGTTTGTAAATATAACAAGGAATATTGTTTCTCAAGCATTATTTGCATATATTTCTTATGTGCATTTATAGCGTGTGTATGAATTGTGTGTAAGTATGTTGTATATATTGTTTTAGTTAGTAATTGAACTAGGCCACCAATCGATTGTGTTGTTGTATGTTAGTCCTACGATATTGTATGTACTAATTTTATTGCTATTGATGTGTAATTTGTGAAATATATCTATAAATTTTAATCTTGTAAATGTGTGGCGAGGGGTAAGGTGGTAAAGGAGATTCTATAGGCTCAATCTCGCCCCAAAATACGAACGACTATTTATCTATCAGTTAGCCTTCTTTCTTACTGATACTAAACGGGGCATGCTTCATTCTTCTTATACTGGGTAACACAGTGCATTACATGCATTAGTGCTCAATTTAGAGAAATGTCTCCTTAATCGATTAAGCTGACCGTCGAAAATGATGGCATGCATTGACTATGTTTCGACGGTGGTCTAACACAGACATGGATAAGGCCAGGATATCTGTCGTGGGACTTTTCGTTTAGTGGATTCGTACACTTCGGATGAGTTGTCAAATTTCGCACTTCGAGGCTATTGGTTGCAGTTTGGACTTGTATTGGTAACACTTATCATTGTTAGAAATGTGACTACAGTGGATCTTATTTCATTCGATACCTATCGATTGAAAAGTTTCGCAATAGGCGTCCATGCTCCAGAATAATCGTCAAATTTTTTCTGTCCAATGAAAAGTGGACACAGCGCACCAGATCAGATCCAGTCGAGAGTTTGAAAGTTTGAATCCCTTTATTGGGATGCATGCAGGCTTCGCCTCGGACTCCATGCTTCTGTGTCCGAGTGGTGCACTAGTTCCATAAAGTTACACCGTAAGCCAGTGGCGTGGGCAGTGTGGGACGGAGGGAGGGTGGGTTAGGGAAGCCCGACCACCAAAACTTTCGCTCCTAAGGCAAAGTTTGGGGGAGTGGTGTTAATGTACATAAGGAAATCAATAGTCCACGGGGCTAATAGTCAAGTTTCCCCACCATTAGTTTTCGCAAACTTTCCACGTCTCCATTCCTTCAGCATATCTGTTTGTAGTCGAGGTTTTGTACGATATTATTTATTTGGAAATAATCCAAATTTTGTCTATATTGTACATAAGTTTATATTTTTTAACGCAGTTCTAAAGAATGATCGAGCCCACATTTTGGAATTATTACGCAAAATTTCGGTATTATATTCTCGCGAAATGGTGTCAAGGAACCCATAAAGGTGGCAGGACGCACTCAAAGTTCTCAACCGCACCCCTAAATGAGAACCATTCTCTCTGTGGGTCAATGATTTCTTCTTTCCTACGGATGAATTTTCGTCTCCTGGCTCTTAGCCAGGAGACGGAAATTCGTACAATAGTAGAAATCGGTTTTGTTCCACTGAATACCGTACAATAGTAGAAGTCCGTTTAGTTCCACTGGAAAACCAAGCCTTACAAAGGTATTGTAGCGAAAACTAAGTATTTTGAGGAGAGAACTATTAAAGAATCGATGAACTCTCCCAATGATGCTCATTGAAAAAAACAGTCATATCGGCGAACGACCCCAGAAATGTGTTCCCCGCTCAGGAATACCACTGACCATTACGCCACTTTGCATAAACTCTCATCGACTCCATCTCGGTCCAAGAAAAAGAAGAAAGTGGATGCGTGACATGTTACGTGGATGTATCCGACCCTTATTAATGGCCTGGCCTTGCGTCGGTTTTCACGTAAATACGTTCATGGCGGCGGCGTTAACAGATGGCTGTATCACTCTTCAAACAGGGGTTAATGAGGGCGTGTCCCATCCACCGTATATCGTTCGACCCAGACCTTCTCACTGTTTCAGCACGACGTTTATGGAGGTGCCTGGCGGGCAGACTTTAATTGGTCAGCGTTGAACTCCAAAACACCGTCTGTGGCATTAAAAAAACTTTGCGTCTGCGAACCCAATCTCCCACAAGCATGTCACTAAATGTCGCTAACAGGCAGCGTCAGGCGCCACATGTGAAACTTGACATCGACGTATTTCCGTCGTCAGAAAACGTTTAAATACAAATCTCCGAATCGAATTTTCGAATCCCCGGCAAGAGATGCGATCTCCCCATCAAGAGTTTCAAAGGGAGAGAGTAGGTTCCCAGCCTGTGTTGTGAGGGACGTTGTTGATTGGCCTCGTTTCCGTGACGATACGTCACCACCTCTTGCCTCACCCCCCTTCCCCCACCCCGCTATTGTTTACTTCCCGCCCTCCGATCTCCTCTTTGGATGCGGACAATCCTCGATCCCCCCCCTGGGTGCGTGCGTGTATTTCGGTATCCCCCTTGTTGTTTAGCGGCGTGTCGCCAGGCAACGGGTCTCAATGCGGGGCGAGGCGGAAGACCTCCTCCGCGTGAATGGCGTGGCGTGCATATCTGGGGAACACAACCCACGCCCGACATCCAAAAACCCTCTCTCTCTCCCTTCCGCCCCAATTCTTTCATCCCCCTCCCGCACACACCCTCCTTCGCCCCCTTTTATCAGGGCATATCCACCTCGCCCATCTTCCTGCCCGATCCATCTCTCCTTCCTCCCCACTCCTTCGAGAGAGGAGTCGAATATCTTGCTCCCTCTCGCGCACGCCTTCCCTTATCTCACTCGCCGGGTCACGGGGGTGGAAGGGAGGGCTGACGTCATGTGCCGAGAGATGAAGGAAAGGGCCCCTAAGGGATCTTTTATTACCCTTGGGAGGATTTGATTGTGTGTCTGTGATTCCCTTGTGCTCGTGATTGCCTTCTCGTGCACATCCGTGAGGGAAGAGAGTGGGGGAGGGAGGGAAAATGAGAGAGAGTGAGAGATTACATCGTCTCTCCGACGCCCCCCTATGCGATCAATCCGAACGTGAATCGCTCGCATGTTGAATGGAAGCAGAATTTGAAAGCCGAGGGTGAGATTGAGCCCGTTGTTTGCGGACGAGGAGACAGGGGGACGCTGCCAGTCGCAGTCGACTCGCACGCAGGGTGGCTTGGTGATAGGTCCCCCTCTGTTTAATTTCGCCAAATGCATCACCTCCAAACCCCCCCCCCCCATAACCTGGCCTCTAACGAACCAGGGGCATTCTGGAAAATACAGAAAATCCACGGTTAAGGGCGGCAGCAATGGAAGCAATATATTAAATAAAATACATATTATTGTATGCAGTCTTCAGATTGGCAGCTTTTGGATTGACAAATAGGCCAACCAAAATTACACACATTTCGAACCCTCACCAAAGGTGGCACAACCCAACAACTTCCACCACGAAAAATCCAAATTTAATTCTGAGTGCTTTCTGCATCCTTTCATTGCTTCCAACATGTCTCTAATTGACTATTCCCATTTCCTCGCCCTATCGCACATGCCTACTATTGCCCCCTCCCTTCTTTGATGGTCTTCTTCATTCTATCATCAATCAAAACGCCCTGAATTCACTTCTCCTGTCTCCTTAGAATTTTTCCATGGAATTTCCCTCTCCATCCCTACCATGTCTTGTTTTTCTCGTTTGTTTTCCTTTCAGTCCATATTCTCCGTGCCCATATTTCTTAGGTCTGTCTATGATTCTCCTTATTTCCTCAGCAACCAAGTTTCCCGTCCATGCAAAAATATGGTCCATGTAATTATGTATGTACACTAATCTTTTGCCAATTCTTTCCTCCAATTCCTTTATTCAAATTCCTCCACTTTTAAAATGGAATCTTTGCTTAAAGAAATTCTTATTCCTATGTCCCTACAACTTAGATCATCTTCTCTCAAAAAACTTCCAAGATAGGAAAAAGTGTTCCATTTGCTCAGCTAATTACCTGCTATATTAATATTTAATGTTACATACTGCGTTGACAAAAAATAAAGAAAATATATCGATTGATTATTGATTTAAATTGTTTGACATATTCAAAAGAACAGTTGAATTAATATCAAGTTCTAAAAAAGGATTGGAATGGCTATGCCATTGTGCTTACTGCTAAGCGTAGACATTACATTTGAACTCATCCCCACCAGATGGATTATATCTAGAGACGCGTCAGGCGATTTTCAAGTGAGTCACAATATCTTTTAAGCGGTTAATTTCTGCGTATTGCGTTGATTGACAGCGTGGCATTGAAGTGCGGCAGGTGAAAAAGAGAGAGTTATTAAATAATAAATACGGTCATAGTCAGCAGTGACAAAAATAGAGAGGGTTCTCCCGTCAAACCTCGATCTCTCAGTCCTGAAAGACAAAAGGAGTTGAAATACCAACTCCAGAACTAAAATAAATCAAAATGAAATTCATAGACTGACATACATGTATTGTATTGTATTATCAATTTCAGCTTTTTTCGAATATTAAAAACATTTGAAGGTGTCATCCATATGAGCAGAGAAAAAGTACTTTAAATAAATTTAACAACAGCTGATGAAATGGTGTCAAAATGATGTAGAGAAACGTGAGGCCCAGAAAAATGCCTTTTAGACTTTCTTCTTCCGGTGTAGTTATTTTCAACTATACTGGCATTATTTTCAATTTTCAGTAGAAATAAGAAGAACTGACCAAGCCGAAAGATGATGTTATTCATTTTGAAAAAAGCTACGCGTTTTTCCGATATAAAATGGACCAAACTCGAGTGTATTCAATTTCTGCTCCGATAATAGCTCCCAAGGAGCGGGGGTAATGGATGTGTCGAGAATATCGAGAATCCGCGATTAGTTCCTCTTGAGTTACTACTTCGACGTGATCACAAGCTGTACGGAAACGACCTTTCGAAATACTTTCAAATACATATTGAAAAGTTTCCATTGACTAATGATTTATTTGTTGTGTGAATTCATTAATAGTTAGTTTTTCATGCATGTATTTTTATGTTCATCATATAAATAATATTCGTTGAAATCACAAATACGAATTTAGTTAGAAAAACTATTTAAATAGCTCTACTCTAATATCTAAAAGTTTTTCTCTTCTCTCATATGTTGTATTTTAACGATATTGAGGTATTATATCTTTTCCAATAATATTTAACCGATTTCCTTAACCCATAGATTTATGACGTTGTAGATAACAGCTATAATAGATATTCTAATAAATGATTAAGGGTTTTATAAAAAAACATATTTTTCACGAAGTCATTACAGCAATATTTATATACTTCACATTGTGAAAAGAAACAAACGATGTTCCATTTTATCGGTGTTCAAATCTTCCGTTCCTAGAAACCACATTTTACAATGCCAAGTCTTGAGATAAAAATATATCATTTTACGTCGATGCATAAAACCATCAATATATTCTGGGCAATATATCACTCCATTTGACGCATAGCTGTAGGCATATCACATGACGCGTATCAAATTGATGAAAATATATTTTTTTATTGCGATCCCGAATCCAGAACATTCGTGAAATTCAAAGTCAAAATCTGGTGACGTAAAGTCGTTCACTCACATGGCTGCCATGCTGTTTCCTGAGGCACGCGATGTTTTGATGTCAAACTCGAGATGTTACCCGGTGATTGGGAAGTTTTTTGGGGTGTCTGAAAATAAATGGAACGGACTCAATTAAATTCGAGGTTCCCCACCAAATGGAGGCAGGCCCTGAACGATTCCCAAAGTCCAATAAAAAGCAGTTTAAAACAATGTGAGATCGATTTCAGCGCTATTGCCGCCTTCTCCAGCTTCTGATAATTACTGACCTCCTCCTTTTGGCCTGAAATTCCTTCCTCCTCCCCCACCTGACCTTCCATCGCAAAGCCCCCCTGAAGTGCCAATCACCAATCCGTTCACTTTAGCTTTCGTCTTCAGATTTCTCACGCAAACCGCCTTCTTCTCTCCCCGCTCCCATCCTAGCCCTCCGCACTTAAGTTGTCCGAACTCGGCTTGAAAAACCTTTTCCCGGCGCACCTATCCTGTAAGCTGAATAATTTGATAGACCATAAAGCTATATGCTGAATCAGAGGATTCTTAAATAGTCGCATACAATGAGTCGATATTGATAGTACGGTTAGTAATATAGTTAAGCCAACTGCGGGTCTCCCGTAGGGAAGCGTCTATGTATACACACGTATGCGTTCATATATATAAAGTAGTCGAGATTATGCTTAGCAGCAAACATGTCACTCTTGCTCCATTATTTTGATAGAAATGGTGGGGGTACCATATGAATTCCTACTAATTTATTGCATGTTGATTTTTTCCTTTTTGTAACTGTCTCTCATGCATGGTGCGTGACGTAGACCGTGTGCTGTTCATGCTTGGTGTGGATACACATCCTGCCGCACACCTTCCCGGTTGCTTTCAGGGCATTATATAGATGTAGAAAGCTGTATTTAATCCATCGTTCATTTTTTATAAATTTTTCATTTTTAATTCTTCCTCGCAAGGAAGCGAATAGTCTTCTTAGACAGCATGAGGGAAGGTAGAAGTTATTAAGAATTGAAAAAGGAAATGATGTGGGGCAAACGAGCGGAAATTATCGCGGTACGCACTGGTTTTGCCATCCATTTTTGTTATAAAAATAAGTTCTCCAAATCTAATGTCAATTGAGTAGAATGCCTTGGCTAAATGAATAATTACAGCAGAACTATAAACCATGACTCTTTGTAGGCATTTTTTGTGCTGGATTCAAATAACAGTACTGTACGAGATGTGCTGGCGATGAAGTTGACGGATAAATTGAGAAACAAGGAAGCCTAAAGAACTTTGAAAAAATAAATCCGATGAATTGGATACACCTAGAGACGCAATAATTTATTTAGGATCGAAAATGTAAACTCGAGAAAGGGGTAACAGAGGGAACAATAAATAAAAAGGGAAGAGGCATCGGCGGCGTAGGACAATCGATATTGAATATGGAAGAATGGAGGGTTGCGGATATAAAACTTCGGATTGGAAGCGCAACGAATAATTTTAATAGATATGAGTTGGGATAACAATTTTAATGAACTTATGTAATAGGGATATAAAATAAGTATCTTTTTCTATAAAAATAACAAAAGTGTCAGTGGCTATTGTATATAAAACAATGCGTCGATATAAGTAATTTATCCGTGGTGGAAATAATTATCTTTATTCTATTCCTAAATAAATATCGTTAAATGGATTTGAAATTCTACCAATCTTGATTCAGATGCATAAGTTAGTTTGAATTTCAATAGAACGAACCAAAAAACTGCCATTGAAAATTTCATATATTTAATTTTTCCTTTCTTTTAATTTTTTCTGATATTAGGAAACCAGACCTTGGAATTATTAATCTCCCTTGGGATGGTTCCTGACTGTATTCTCTACTGATTATTATTATTAGGTAATCTAGCGGTTAAGGTAGTTTTTGGATGGACACAACTACCAAATAAATATTTTGGGACTCCTAACAAAACACAAAATCCTACATCCCACTTTACATCAGGTCCCTCTTCATCTCTGAGTACTTCCTTCCTCACTTCATCCCGTCCAATATTCCTATCCTTTTCCTGCCCTTTCCTCGTTTGCCTAACATTCTCCCCTCTATGACAGCTTTCAGAATCCCATTCCCACTACCCCCTTCATCCTTGTTTCCTGCCTCCATAGAATTTCTCCCAACCAACCCTTCTCTTCGCCCAGCATACCAAGTACTTCCTCGTTTGTTTTCTTCTCGGTCCATTTCACCTTCTCCATTCTTCTCCAAACCTGCATTTCAAAAGCCTACAGTCTACGTCTATCCTTCTGTTTCAATGACCACGTTTCCTCGCCGTACATAGTTACGATCCATATCAAAGTTTTTACGAGTCTTTTCTTAATATCCATATCCCAAGTCCCTGTCATCAACTTCGTCCTCCTTGTGAAAGCCTCTTTGCCTAGCGCACCTCTTCTCCTTTCGCCCCTACTACTTTGGCCGTGTTGTTCCAAAACGCTTCTGAGATACGTAGACTGTTCTACCTGCTCTAGCTTTTGCCCTCCTATTTTCATGTTTAGCTTAACCTTTTTCTTTCTAGAGAATCGCATAACCTTTGTTTTATTAATATTGATTCTCATCCCATACCTGTCGCACTGAATTTCCAATGCACCCAGCAATGCTTGCAACCCCTTGGCTGACTGACAAACTAAAGCTTGGTCATCAGCAAACCTAACTGATTTTATGAATTCCCCGCAACTTTCATTCCTAACTCCAGTTCTCCCCATGCCTCTTTAATCATTTCCTCCACATATTCGTTAAACAACGACGGTGATAATGAGCAACCCTGCCTCATGCCTCATCCTAACACTGCCCATCCGGACTCCCCGTTCCCTACTCGTACCTGAGCAGTCTGAGACATGTACAGGTTGCGGATTAGCCTCCTTTCCCTCCAATCTATTCCTGTTTTCTGCAATATACTTATTAGTTTTTCCCAATTCCCTCTATCAAACGCTTTTTCGAAATCTACGAAACAAGCAAATACTTCCCGATTGTTTCTATATTCCTCTCGATTAGTGATCTCATTACTGTAGTGGTATCACGCATACGTCTCCCCTTCCTAAGCCCAAACTGATCACCCCCTAAGTAATCATTTGCCCTACTCCCTATCTTTTTGTTTATGATCCTGAGAACAACTTCAGCTGCGTGGTATATCAAACTTATTGTCCTGTAGTCCTCACATGATGTAGTCATTACCTTTTTGGAATAGGAACTAACACTGATCTCACAAAGTCCTCCGGCCAGATTCATTCCTCATTGATGCTACGAATCAGTCCACATAGTCTCTTCCTCCCATATTTTCGTAAACCTTTCAGTGGTTCCGCAGGAATGTTATCCACCTCCACGGCCTTATTTAGTTAAATTTCCCTTAATGCCCTTTCTATCTGATCGTCGAGTATGCCTGAACCTAAGCTATTGTCCTCAACGTCATGTTCCTTTTCTATGTCTAACTTTGTTGGTCTAAGTTCTTCACTACACAGTTCTTCTATATATTCCTTCCATCTCTCTTGGATCTTTTGTGACGCGGTATTTAATTTATAGATAAATTTTCCCCGATACCGCGAGACAAGGGAGGCCGTGACTCTACTTGTTTTGAGGGCGCCAGGCTAGCCGCATGGCTAGCCGCAGAGTCACGCCGCTGGCTGTCACCTGGCCCATCACACTCCTCGTCCCAGGGGAGGGCTCGCTCACCTTAAATGTGCCCCGGGGTGGGCAGCGGCTCTTCAGCTGAAATCACGAGGGACGCAAGGAGGCGCATAAAAATGGACTCCGACGAGTAAACTTCATAAGAACTATTTATTATCACAAGAAAAGGTGTGGGCGCTCCCAAGCAAACATGACGCGCGGTGCCGACGCCTGCTGGGCCACGATGTTGGGTGGCCGCTCGGCGGCAGCCGAAGATGGCCGCCTCGCTGTCGACTGCTGGGTCCCGATGTTCCGGTCGGGGCCTGCGGGGGGCCCACACGGCGAGGTCGGTTGCTGGCACGCGCACCCCCGGTGTTCGCAGGCTGTCGGTGACTCGACGATGATAGCACACGACCTTCTCTCTCGGACATCTCACAACGAACTCTCCTTACCACGTGTTGGCCGACACTCTCCGCGCGCGGCGCGCTCCGCTCTTCTTTTTTCCTTACATACATTGTCGGCGCCCACAAATAGCGCCCCGCCGTTCTACGGCTCGCGAGAGGGGCGCGCGTATTCGAACTGGGCAAGTGACGCTGCGCCAAGCACAACGTCACATACCCCCTCCCTAAGCCGGACACTCGTCCGAGTGGACCGCTTACAAACGAGCCTGCAACTGAAACCTATGAACACAATATAATAACAACAATTTCACAGATTTCTACCAGTAGTTCACTCAGTTTTGAGATTCTGTCTTCAGCTATTGGATAGAAAATGGATAGCACAACTTTTTCTAATTTTAACCACATTCTCTATGAACATCAAGTAATACATTTGGTATGAACAAACTTTTGGCATGAATCTTTCATACATTCCAAGGGAATTTCTCACAAAATTTCAACAAAAGCATCACTCGCTCAGATAATTCACTCTATAAAAGGCAGTACGTCCTCGGCTCAAACACATCACACCTCGTTTGCAAACTTTCGTTCACCACAATTCAAGGGCTATGTGCCATAACAACAATAATGTCCGACAGAGATTTTCACATCATTGAAAAATAAATCGCTCACTTTGACACACAGACAAGATAACATGAGGCAAACACACAATGCTGACCTATTGCATAATACCAAAATTCATAAGGAATTTTTTTTGAGAGTGTGCTCCGTGGGCTTGGCGCTCGGAGGACTCACCACTTTGACGAGTGGATCTTGGTGCTATATATCTTTTCAAGTCACCAATATCTACTTTCGCGTTTTGCTTATTGGAACGCGTTTCTACTATATAGACTGTTGGAGACAGTTTTTTTAGTATCGCGATCGGTCCTTCAAATTTAGGGGCTAGCTTGGCTGAAAACCTATCAATCCCACTGGACAGATGGTGGGTCCTACGCATTACTAGGTCTCCTACATTAAATTCGATGTTTCTTCTACCCTTATTATACGCTCGCGCCTGTTTTTCCTGAGCTTTCTCTATGTTCTCGGCTACTAGATCTCGTAATAAGCCTAACCTATCGGCCCTCTTTTTCCACGCTTGTGGATCCAATCTGCTCTCTATGCCTTCCCCCTTCTCAAGCTCGCGCCGCAAACTCTTCACTGGCAGTGGATGCCTTCCGAAGTTCAAGTAGGCTGGCGAGATCTTAGTCGAGGCCTGCTTCGCGGTGTTGACTGCATGCCTTAGTTCGTGTAAATGCTGATCCCAGTCTCTATGGTCTTTTTCTACAAACATCGCGATGGCCGTCTTCAGCGTTCGATTGGATCTTTCCACTGGGTTTGCCTGAGCATGGTATGGAGGCGTTGTTGTATGCGTTATTCCATACTCTGCCAATGCTTCTCTTACGCATTTGTTATCAAACTCTTTTCCATTATCTGTCAAGAGATACTCCGGCGTTCCCCAGCGAAATAGGACAAGCTCCTCAAGTGCTTTAACCACGTTGGCCCCTGTAGCAGCTCTGACCGACTTTAGCTCCACCCATCTTGAAAATAAGTCCTGAAAGACTATTAAGTACTTGTTCTTGGCTTTGCTAAGCGGAAACTCCATGAGATCTGCTGCTACGACGCTCCATGGTCTCTCTACCGTTCTTTTACCCAATAGTCCCTGAGGCGCTTGCTGCGACGTTTTGAACTGTTGACAGTCCTGACATTGCCTCACAAAGTTGTGAATGTCGTGATAGGCCCCTCTCCAATAGTAATCTCGTACGACTCGATCGAAGGTCTTTTCCACTCCGAGGTGGCCCGATGAAGGTTCACAATGGGCATCCCTTATGACCCGCTCTCGACATTCTTTTGGAAGCACGAGTTTCCAGCCCTCTTCACAATCAGCGATTGGATCGAGCAGCTCATCGTACTTGTAACGATACAAGTGGCCCGCTTCGACCTTCCAATTTTTATACCTCTCCGGATATTTGCTGACTTCCTCGACTCTGCGTTGGTAGTCCTCATCCTTTACTTCCGTAATTTCAGCGATCTTCTCTTCGCCAGATAGTTGCTCGTACATACGAGATAGTGCATCAGGCAAATCATGGATTTTACCTCGACGATGCACCACCTCGAAGTCCCACTGCTGCAACTCCAGCGCCCATCTCGCGAGCCTACCCGTAGGTTCCTTGAGATTTCGCAGGTATTGAAGTGCGGAGTGGTCTGTGATCACGAGGAACTTGTAGCCCTCTAAATAAGGCCTTAGTTTTTTTATGGCCCATAGAATAGCTAATAACTCTCTCTCTGTCGTCGTATAGTTTTTCCCAGCTGATGTGAGAACTCGGCTGACATAAACGATTGGATGTTCTCCGTCCTCATTCACTTGAGAAAGAACACCTCCAATTGCTTCACTACTCGCATCAGTTTGTACGATGAAGGGTTTAGAGAAGTCCGGCCTTGCCAAGACCGGGGCTTCTGTAATGGCCCTTTTGTATGTCTCAAACGCTTTCTGCTGTTCCTCTGTCCATTCCCACTCTTGACCTTTGTGCAATAACTTGACCAATGGAAGCTTGATTTCCGAATCGTCCTTTATGAACCGAGCGTACCATCCAATCATACCAAGAAATCGTCTTAGTTGTTTGAGGTTAGATGGTGCTGGATAATTCACGACTGGAGCTATCTTTTCCGGATCTGGTCTAAGTCCCTCTGCGTCTAACAGATATCCAAGATATGCAGCCCTGGTACAACAAAACTCGCTCTTCTCCTTATTGATTACTAGCCCTGCCTGGTCCAGTTTTCTCAACACAATTTCGACCCATTTCAAATGTTCATCGAATAATTCGGTGACTATGATTATGTCGTCCAGATATCCGAACATTATTGGTTCGAATTCTGGCCCGAACAACGAATCAATTAGTCGTTGGAACGTTGCTGGTGCGTTCGTCAAACCGAATGGCATTCGTCGGAACTGGAACAGACCTGAGCCAGGAATAGCAAAGGCTGTGTACTTCTTAGACGATTCCTCCATAGGAATCTGGTTGTAGGCCCAACGGAGATCGATTTTCGATATATACTTGGCCTTCCTCAGCTTGTCAAGGATTGAATCCATATTAGGCAGAGGGTACGCATCCTTCTTTGTAACCTTATTAAGGTCTCTGTAATCGATACAGAATCTCGCGCTACCATCTGCTTTCTTGACAATGACTGGCGCACTGCTCCAAGCTGAGGCCGACCTTTCCACTACTCCCTCGTCTAACATCCTCTGAAGTTCCTGTTGAGCTACTTCCATCATTCTAGGAGACATTCGTCTCGGCCGATGTTTTATTGGTTCTGCTCCTTGAACGTCAATATGGTGTTCTGTCAGCAGCATTAACTTCGGGCCCTCTGTGATCGCTTGCTCTATTACCTTGTTCAGTCTTCTTCTCTGGTCATCAGTGAGCGTAGTGATGCCTCCACATTCCATGTTTTTTTTCTCACCCTGTTTCACATCCTCTCTATTAAATTCGCTCAGTAGTGCGCTGAGCCTTACGCTTTGATAACTCTCTAGGACTGATAGACCCGCGCATTCTGCGAAAATGTGTGGTTCATTTCTTGTCCCTTTCTTCCAAAATGGGTGCCACGGGCCCTTTTTTGCTCTCCAACACTTCTCCGCGGACATTGTATCAATTGAAAAGAGGTTTTTCAAATCCGCTCCTACGATCACTTGATGAGAAGACAGGAAATCAGCGGCTTTCCATTGCATCTTCTCCGTTTTTTCATCGATGGTAATCGTCACATCTAGGTATCCCAAAGTCTTAGCTGGTATGGGCGTCATTGGCATCGTCACTTGAGTCATTGACCCCTTCAATCTTGACTTATACCTTTTCACCACCTCGGGACCTACTATGGTCACTTGAGCCCCGGGGTCATAGAGCGCAATGTACTCTTTTCCCCCGATCAAGACTGAGACTTGGTCTCTATTCTCTGCTGTCACACTCGCTAAACTCACTCTAGGCGTGGGCTCCACGCCGACTCCCCCTCCCTGAACCGGACACAGCCTATCAGGTTTGTCCTCAATGGTTACAGGGTATGTCACACTCTCACTCGACTCATTCCTGCCCGTCCCTTTGTTAGAACACAGCCGATCCAGAGTGAACAGTACTTGAGGCAATTTCTCATAATCGCTCTCCTCTTCTGATTTCTGGCCCGCGTGAAGCGACTGGGCAGAATCTACATTCCACGCATGTCTCGGCGGGCTTTGTGGCACCGACGAGATGCTCTGAGGCCTCTCACTCATTCTCTCACTCTCTGCTTGCTTTGGTGGCTGGAGACAGGCTGGCCTGTTCGATCCTACCAAAGACTTGACCCTTTCGCTTTCTTCTGACCTAACGGATTGGCAGAGCGGAGCTGACTCCGTCGACCAATGCGCCTTCTGCCCCATATGCGGTTGATTTGGTGGGCGGAGACGGGCTGACCCGCTCGGCTCGGCGAAATCAACGGCTGGACAGCAAATATCAGCTTTGCAGTGGAGGTCGGCCGTCCGTCTCGACTGCTCAGCTGGAGAGCTTTTCCTGATAGCTCCATTGCATTGGCCAGATCGATAGAGGTTGGCTGTCCACCTCGATCTGTAGATTTCTTCATCCTTGATCTTTGCCAACGCCTCAGATGGGTGGTGGATGTTGGCTGTCCAACTCGACCTAGGAGCAGATGTTTCATCTGGCCCATCTGAGTTTATCTCCCTTCCTTTCCCTATACAATCCTTTATTCCACTATTTACATCTCCCTTGATCGAATTTGGTTCGCAGAATTTGGCTGTCCAACTCGGCTTTTCCAAAATCGAATCACCATTTCCTAACCTAATCGACTTATTCCTATGATTATCTAAATCTAATTCAGCCGATTTATGTTCGACGGATTGGTTTGCGGGGAAGCCGCTTGGGCTAGGCGAAAATTCGGCTAATTCCATCCGTTAGGTTGTTGATCATCTCGTTCTGCTGTTGCAATTGACTCCGCAACTCCTTTATTTCCTCAGAGTTGCGGTCGCTCTGTACTGGTATCTCTTTCTGATTTGATTTCACTTCCGAAGGCAGAATGCGCAGTTTTTCCTTTTCTCTGGTCAAATCTGACGCTTCTTTCCTTTCCCCCAGCGGCGGAAAATCATATGAGTCCATCTGCGGCAGTTTGGGCTGAGGGCCTCCCGCTGCGTTTGCTGTAATGGTCCGAATGGGGTTCAGTTCCTCATTAATTTCTCCGTCGCTTGCGGCAACTTTCTCCGTCTCGATGTGCTTCTTTTTACGCCCCTTACTGCATGCTCCTTTCATTTTCCGCCCTGCATCTAGGTCTTCGTCCCTAACCGTGGTTGTGCCAAAAGAAGCTTAGCCCGCAATAATCGCTCTTTGCGCACTAAGAGTGGCCCTACCAAGGAGTGTCCTTTACTTGACAACTCATTTTCCACCTCTTCTTCACTCATTTGCTTAATTATTTCAAATTCTGCCTTTACCGCTGAATGCCGTAGCAGTGCCCTCATATCTCTCTGATATCTCGCCAAAAATCCAGTGTCACCCTCCATTGTAAATTAGGAAAAAAAAATTCTTAACCTATTGAATAATTAAAGGATTTGCCCTACCTAACCTAAAATACGCTTACTGCAAATATTTAATCCTAATCTAAAGCTTTCTCCCTATTCTACAGTTATTATAACAAATAGGGTAGAATAAATCAGAATTCTATATTAAAAGCATAACCTAACCTCAAAATTCAAAAATTACAAACTCCACTTCCTCTTTTCAAAGGATCCTCTGCCACTCTGGGGATACGTGGCCACGCACGGAGCTTCCCTCACGCCATTAATAGTAGTTAATCTTAGAAACCGATCGTCCCTCCGCAACTTAACTGGAAACAAGTCGCCTCGGGAATGTTCACAGCTTTCATCCCACCCTCAACGCCAAGCAACCACTCAAAGCAACCGCACAAACCACATTCAAGTACAAAAGATTGAGTAGAAATTATAATCTCTTATTTACTGCTTCCCTCACCAAGAATTTTAAATTTTTTAATTTCATGAAAATGTATAGCGAAAGAAAAAAAGGACTAATTTATAAATCAAATAGAAAAATTGTATACCGCTCGCGAAAGAGCTGTACGTAATAACTGGCGCTCGCGCGATGTTAATCACGCATCGTTCCCGCTCACACACACGCTTTGCACACCATGCCGGTATCACTCCGCTCGCTCTCCTTCACACCATTGTTGCCTCGTCAAGGCCGACGCGACGCCATTTTACACTCGCGCCTCATGCGCACTCTCGAAATATAATTGTCACTTTTCTCGCACAACAATAGAAAGGCTGCCCCACGTTGGGCGCCATTTGTGACGCGGTATTTAATTTATAGATAAATTTTCCCCGATACCGCGAGACAAGGGAGGCCGTGACTCTACTTGTTTTGAGGGCGCCAGGCTAGCCGCATGGCTAGCCGCAGAGTCACGCCGCTGGCTGTCACCTGGCCCATCACACTCCTCGTCCCAGGGGAGGGCTCGCTCACCTTAAATGTGCCCCGGGGTGGGCAGCGGCTCTTCAGCTGAAATCACGAGGGACGCAAGGAGGCGCATAAAAATGGACTCCGACGAGTAAACTTCATAAGAACTATTTATTATCACAAGAAAAGGTGTGGGCGCTCCCAAGCAAACATGACGCGCGGTGCCGACGCCTGCTGGGCCACGATGTTGGGTGGCCGCTCGGCGGCAGCCGAAGATGGCCGCCTCGCTGTCGACTGCTGGGTCCCGATGTTCCGGTCGGGGCCTGCGGGGGGCCCACACGGCGAGGTCGGTTGCTGGCACGCGCACCCCCGGTGTTCGCAGGCTGTCGGTGACTCGACGATGATAGCACACGACCTTCTCTCTCGGACATCTCACAACGAACTCTCCTTACCACGTGTTGGCCGACACTCTCCGCGCGCGGCGCGCTCCGCTCTTCTTTTTTCCTTACATACATTGTCGGCGCCCACAAATAGCGCCCCGCCGTTCTACGGCTCGCGAGAGGGGCGCGCGTATTCGAACTGGGCAAGTGACGCTGCGCCAAGCACAACGTCACACTTTCCGGTGTCAACTATTATCTTAGCCGCCTTATCTCTAACTGTTAGCATAGATCTCCCTTTCTTACTTCTCGATAAAGATATAACTTTGCTGACAGCGCACCAATTTCACCCTTCCTCTGCAAACTTTCCATATCCTCGCACTGCGTATTCCACCATGCTTCCTTTGTTTTATTTGTTGCTTTATTTATTTATTGTTTAACTTTTGTTCTTCATTTTGCCTAACTCTGTGTTTACATTATTTTCACCTCAATGTCTCTAGCCTTTACGGTTCTAAAGTCCATCCTAACCCATTGATTGAAATAGCCTTTCCAAATAATTCACCCCTCATGTGTCTATGCATAAACCTTTACGGCTGTTATCTGTAGGTCTACTTAAGTAACTGAACTCCCAACTAAATTTCCAAATTTTAGTTGAACCTGAAATTATAAAAGGTGCATTACAGGGCACAAAATGTTCCTGTACCGAAAAGAAGTAATGCTGTAAGATAGCGAAAAAAGGAAGTTAAACCGGAATGTGGCGGAATCGAAAGACATAGTGCAATAATTAGAGGAATCGACTGTGTTTTGATGCATCTTAATGACTGTTACTTTTGGCGTGAAATACGCCAGCATGCGACTTATTAGAACTAAGTATCTCCAGAATCTGCAATAGTTGATTGCACAACACAAAGGCGTGTGGACATTTGATAAGTTTGAAATTTACTCGCTGAATCTTAGCCAACTGAGTGAAAATTGATATGAAAAGAAATATAGGTAGATGAGAAGGAAAGTGTCCTGTCTCTTCGACAAATAATGTACAATATTAACCTGATCGATAAATGCCTTTTATTCTCCCAAAAGGGAGGAAAAAGGCCACATGTAGTCTTTAAAAAAATTGGCTTTCTTTTGAAAAAAAATGAACAGTGTAACCGCGCGTGTTACGTATACACTTGCATTTGAGGGTGTGAGTATTGTAGCAGGGTAAGTGCGTATAAATATTTAAGTGAAAAGAGAGGGGGAGGGCAAAGACTTGTGAGGAGGGTAATGGGCGTCGAATAATAATTGCGAAAACTCCTTTTCATCTTCTACTCCCGTGCAGTCGCCACGAAGTCCCCTCCCCCTTTCCCATGTCGAAGCCGATCCGAGTTTCAAAGCCTCGGAACAGTTTAAGCGCAAAAAAATTAGTCGAACCTCGGAATTCTGGAACACCCGCCAACACGCTACGAGGAAAGTGCGTTCGTTTGAGTCCAAATTTTCCCTCATTAAAGAAATATTGCGGTGTAGTGGGTGAAAAGAGAAGCCTTTGCGAGGCACTTACAAGGAGGAGGAGAAGAAAAAATAGAATAGGGAAATTAATTGGACACATCCTGGGGCACGATAGTTTAACGAAGGCCATAATTGAAGGAAACACAAAGGGCAAGAATTACCGAGAAAAGCCAAGGATGAATAATGAGGGAAGCAGGTGATGAAAGACGTTTGCGAAAGGAACTATGAATAGAATGGCTGATTGAGCTGCTTCCACAATCCAATCTTTGGAATGGAAACCTTTTACGATGAATACAGACCGCACTCTAATTATCTCCACGCTATTGTAGTGCGATGTAACGGACGAAATTAAAATATATTTACTCGAGGTAATGATTATTAGAATGATGAATACGAAATATTTTTTTAGAGGAAATAAATTGACCACATAGCACATATCCACTAGATAAAAATTAATCGTCCTAATACACGAGAAAAGGAAAAGACAATAGGCAATAAAATACATGTATGAATCAAAATTTCATGCAATACAAGGTTGGTATTAAAAGTAACGGGAACAATTTTTTCCCTACGTGACTGTACGTCGCATTGCACTCGCACCGCGTAGGCTCGGTAGTGGGGCATCTGACCTTCTGCACGCGCCAAGCGCCAATCACCTGCAAGTGTTCGTTCAGGTTAGATCGCGTTTTTAGTGGACCCCTGCAGATTGATTTGCTGCAAGCGCAAAATGTAGCGAACGAGTGAACAGCTGTACGTCATCAAATTTTGTGCTGAACTCGGAAAATCGGGCATTGAGACGTTGGTAATACTTTTCCACATTTTTAAGGATGAAAGGAAGTCACAAACTGCAGTTTTTAAATGGCACAAGTTCTTTAAAGATGGCCGAGACCCACATTGGACGGGCGTCGACGTCTAGAACTGACGATAACGTTTGCGGGAAGTGTTGAATTCAGACCGTTGGCTAAGTGTGCTCATGATCGCAAATCGTATTGGCATTGGTGAGATGACAGTGCACACCATTATCACTAAAAATTGGCCATGCGAAATATCTGCTCTAAACACGTCTCAAAGATCTTGACGGACGACCAAAAGCAGAGTCGAGTGTCTGTTTCCGAAGACCTTCTGCAACGCGTTGAAGAAGACCCCGACCTTTTGGACAACGTAATCACGGGAGACGTAAGTTAAATATATTAGAATATGACCAGAAAAAAAAGTGGCAAAGTTTTGAATGGCACACTGCGGCAACATATCTTTCAAAAAAGGCTCGAATGAGCAAATCCAGAGTGTAAGCCATGCTCATCGTTATCTTCGACGCCAAGCGGGTGGTCAACTGCGAATTTATACCTGAGGGACACACAGTGAATGGTGCTTTTTAAAGAAGTGCCAAAAACATTGAAGTTAAGGGTCAACCGGGTGAGGTGAGCCATCGCCGGACATTGCAAATTGCATCACGGCAATGCACCCAGCCGCATCTGCTCCAAGATCACTGACTGTCTGGTGAAAAACGTGATTGCGACGATTCTCTAACATCCTTAGACTTAGTACCAGCAGGCGATTTTCTTTTCCCAAAAGTGAAATCCTTCCTCAAAGGACACCGACATGGGACCCTAAATGCCATGAAAGATGCTTGTACGTGTACCCTTAAGAACCGTACAGAACCCACCCATCAGGGAGCCTTCAAGTCGTGGCAAAGAAAGGTGTGTCAACGCTCAAGGAATGTACTTCGAAGAATTTTGAGGCATTGTAGCAATATCTGAAATAAATCTTTTTTCCGAAACCTTTCCCGATAATTTTTATACAAACCTTTTATAGGTAATACATTTATCATTCAAACTGTCATCTGCCAGTGATTATTTTTTATACAATGGACAAATATTTTTAATTGGTCAATAGGGTTCCAATTCAGCACATTACGCCTGAAACTACGCAATTCGTTTATTGTGAACATAAAAAGCGAAATTAAAACAAATAATGTCAGGGGAATTGCATTGAAATGAGTGGGACGGTAATAGTTTTGCCATATTGAATGGCCGCTCAATGTTTCGCCGATGCAGTTTTTGGGATTTTCATATTTTCCTTCCTTTGAAGTTTTGAATCATTTGTGGAAATGTTTCTGCGCATCGCCGGCGATTTTGGGTGTTTATTTATTTATTTCAAACATAACAAAGCCAATGATTAAACAAATATTGCGGGGTTTGAATCATCAGGCCGTTGTTATATCATTTTACGGAAAATACTGGTGTTTTCCCAACAGGTTAAGTCGTGTAAGAGACCATGGTGGGGTCACCAGAGGCGACGGGGTTGCCCTCGCCTTTATTGATGGCGAGGATACTTGCGGCGAAGGGGCTACAGTTGTGTACTTACTATCAGACTGACCCCAAGTGGCCAATTCGTAAAAATACATGTACACACAGTAAACGTGTATGGCAATTTGACTCGTATAATTCAAATGAATATGATTCTAAAATTAAAAAAAAGCTTCAAAATGCTGTTGGAGTGTGCTCCATATTTTTTTGTCGGTCAAATTAATCTACGTTAAACTATTTTTAGTTTTAATGCCGTAATATCTTTTGGCGGATGACCACATAAACGAAAGCAAGACTGACCTGTGAGAAAAACTGATTTTCCATCTTCATCTTTCTAGAAGAACCCAACCATTTGTTTCTCTCTCGTTTATATTCTTGGCTTTCTGTCTCTGCAAATGCCTTTGCATTCAATCGCAGAAAGTTTTTCGTCATCATTCTTAATTTTCGAAACTTCTCGAGTATTTTGTACACCAAATTCTCAAATGATGTCCGAATTAAGATCTAAATAATGAAAATAATGCTCCTTCCATCTTATTTTTCATCCGAAATCTTTATTTCTTATTCGTCCGACTAAACTGAATTCCTTTTTTAATCTTCCACAAACTGTTTTGAGCGTTAGATTAAAAGTTTTGTTGATGTCTTTGTATCGTAAATTACCTCCTCGTAAGATACGATGGTCGTATAACATTCCCAACGCCATCTGCGGTATATCCCTCGCATTCGGCGTGATCTCTCCCCCTCCCTCTCACGGATTGATCCCACGGCGGCGGCTCGGTTGGTTTATTAGGGCATGGCGGAGAGGGTTTGGAGAAGAGGAGGAAAGGGGGCTCGAGGGTGGAAAACTGGCGGATTTCGCGTGTGCGGTTCCTGATTATGCCAGGGGTGTATTTATATTTCCATCCCCTAAGTGCCCACCCTTATCGACGTCCGTCATCACGTCGCGTGTCTGTGCTTGTGGGATGGGAGTTGTCCGGCGTGGCTTGGAGATGGGCCACGTCCGGCTTTCCATCAAATCACTGGCCCACCTCTTCCCCTCCCCCACTCATCCCCTCTATCTCTCAGCCCTCCCCCCACTGGACAATTGGTGGATGCTCTCCATCCCGACCAATCTAATTGTTATTCAAATCCAGAAGAAGCGGCGCTCCTATTGTATTCTGGAATGCTGGAGGGGGGAAAATCCCTCACTCTCTCTCTATTGGTCGGCGGTAAGAACATCGGCCCACCAGGAGTTCCAGCATCCTTCTCTCCGAAAGTATTTCCCACATCAAAAGCCGTGCCTTTTTCTCTGCTGGAATATTTCCCACAATTGAAGGGAAATCATTTCGCTTTACATTGGTGTCACCAAAGCGTTCTGTCTTACATAGGTAGTCCACGCAGCGTCTGTTCCTCAGTGAGGCGGCTGCAATGACGTCTGACCCCAGTGGGGCGGCCAGTAAGTGATGGTGTCACGTTAAAAACACTATTGATGAAGGCAACGGGAAACCACCTCAATTATCATTCCCAAGATTAACATGATGGACTATACAGAGATTTTGAGTCCTGGCAACTACGGGGCTCGGCCCAATCGGCCGTGTGTCGTGCCCGGCAGCGGGGGAGGCAAGGTTTCCTCGGTCGTCATCCCACGAAACCCTTGCAAGGGAAAACCAGCAGCAGCAGGACAGAAGACGCAGGAGAAGAAGACCAAATTAGTTAGAATAGGAACATGGAATGTCACGACCATGATGAGGACAGGGAAATTGGAGAATGTTAAGCGAGAGATGGGAAGGGGAAATATAGATATTTTAGGTCTATGCGACGTGAGATGGAAAGATAGCGGGGATTACTGGAGTGATAAGTATAGAATAATATACAGCGGCGGGGACGAGAGCAGACGAGGGATTGCCATAGTATTAAATGAAGAGGTAGGAAGAAGCGTAGTCAACATAGAACAGGTAACGGATAGATTATTAATAGTAGAGGTAAAAGCAGAACCGACGAACTTAGTTATTATTCAGGTATACATGCCACCGAGCAACCATAAGGAAGAAGAGGCCGATAGGATATACGATCAGTTAGAAGACATAATCGCGTGTGTTCCCGCAGGGGAACATTTGATAGTGATGGGGGATTGGAATGCGACGGTAGGCGAAGGAAGAGATGGTGACGAGGTCGGGGACTACGGTTTAGGCACGAGGAAAGACCGCGGGGAGAAAGCAGTTGAGTTCTGCGGGAGACAGGGGCTAGTCATCACCAACACTTGGTTTAGACACCACAAAAGACGCAGGTATACATGGAAAATGCCAGGTGACTCAGAAAGGTATCAGCTAGATTATATCCTAGTTAGACACAGGTTTAGGAACAATGTGATAAATTCGCACAGCTTCCCGGGAGCGGATGCGGACTCTGACCACAATTTAGTTGTTATGAAACGTAGAGTCCGTTTCAAAAAGAGAGGGACAGAACTGTCAGAATGATCAGTTCTGTCCCTCTCTTCCTTGATAAAGGTTGTCACGACCACCGAAAATTCCAAAAATAGTGAGTCTCTCTTTTGTGTGTTTCCGTGTTTTTGTCTGTGTCCACTAGTGCTAAGTGTTATACATTATATATATATATATATATATATATATATATATATATATATATATATATAAATATAATTATTAGGTAATCTACCGGTTAAGGTAGGTTTTTGGATGGACATAATTACTAATTAATTACTAGCAAAACACAACATCCTACTTTACATCAGGTCGCTCTTCAGCTCTGAGTACTTTCTTCATCCCTTCATCCCGTCCAACATCCCTATCCTGTTCCTTCCCTTTCCTCGTTTGCCTAACATTGTCCCCTCAATTACAGCCTTCAACATCCCACTGCCGGTCAATACCCCCTTCAGCCACTTTTCCTGCCTCCATAGGATTGCTCCCAACAAACCCCTGTCTTCATCCACCATACCAAGTACTTCCTCGTTTGTTTCCTTCTCTGTTCATTTCACCTTCTCCATTCTTCTCCATACCCACATTTCAAAAGCCTCCAATCTACGTCTATCCTCCTGCTTCAACGACCTACGTCTATCCTCTCTTTTGTGTATTTCTGTTTTTTTGTCTGTGCCCACTAGTGCTAAGTGTTATACATTATTATTCACGTCCGTGAGACTTTCAAAAAGTGTTATATATATTTTATATATATATATCGAGGCCTCCCACGACTCGTTTCTCGCAATTCGTACTTGCTCCATTCCTTAATGGCTTTGCCGCGATAAATCCTTTCAGTAAGATCTTCAGTAAGCCATACGGGCTCAGAATAATCCCAGTTTACTCTGCCTCCTGTTTTTCTGAGTTACAATTAAGTGTCTTCTCTCTCTTCTTCCTAATTTACTGTCCGACACCATCCCCGTATTCCACCCTGCCGGCTCACTTAATAACTCTCCTATTTCTTCAGGGACCGCATTGACACCGCTTTTAATTTTCTTTTTCGAGTCCTTGCGAATGTCTTTATTAAATTTATGGTAATATGATAAGAGAGCTTTTGTAATTTTCATCGAAAGGTAGTTAAACCTCTCAAGAAAATTAAACATCTCCTGATGTCCAGAAAAACATTCATTATGTAACCTCTATTCTCTCTGTGAGGCACCGCCGCAATTTTCAAGTAGTGTTTCTTATCAGTTAATTGAAACTCTCTTTTTAGCAAACACTCGTGGACTCACCTCCCTCGACTGTGGGTCGCGGTTGACTGGTCGAAGTTACGGGTACGGCGGAGGCTTCGGTTAATCCCTCGCCCTCCGGGCCAATGCCCAAGGACATTCTAAGGAGCTCTCTGCCCGAATGAGGTCATTACGAGTGACCGCTCCCACTGGCCATGTATCGTCAGTGTTGTGCGGTGAAGCAATGGACGCGTAAATGCTAACGCGTGCCTTTGAGGTTTCGAGTGGGCGACATTCAAGCCACCTCTAGTGGTCTGTTGAGGGTGTGGAATTTAAAGACGAATTAGAAAAGGCCTCAATTTGGTAAGAAAAAATAAACCATTCGAAGACATTTTAAAATGTAAATATTTTATGCTCTCTCCAAGATGCAGTTATCAGGCTAAGGTCTCCTTCACATTTACAGCTTCGTCCATGATTGAATTTATTGTCCATTTCCGTGATTTGCTGTCGATATAAAAGGCAATTAGTCGGGAGGTGAATACATATCTTAAGGCTTGCAAAGCACTAATATGGGATGTGTATTCTTTCATTTGGCATTCTACTTGGTTTTAGATCGACACAGATTGAACATCGCTCTATTACACAACCTCACCTAGCAAGACACTCCTTGATATCCCAAACTATATCAAACCTTTCTTCAATTCCCCATACTTTCATTCTCCCTTCATTCCAGCCGACTTACTTATCAAATTCCTCCCCCTGCCACGCCTGCCCAAATTTCTCCCGTCTATGTCACGGTATTCTTTAACATTCTAATTCCAATCAAAATGCCCTGCGCCCCTTCTTCTCCTGTCTCCTTCGTACTCCTCCCAAAAACCCTTTATCCCCATGCCTGGAACTTCCTTGTTTTTCCTCGCTCGTTTTTTCCTCCGTGTTTATTTTTCTTTTCTTATCCCTCTCCACACCGCTACCTCAAAATCCTAAGTGATGCACATATGCCGTGCATTAAAAGTAAAGAAAAATACAAATGAGAGGTAAATCAATATTCATACTGATTAGAAGTAAGTGTATCATATTGCGAGGAAATAATTTGAATCACTCTTATAACTATCGACGATAACAAATACGGCTGCGTTAGATATTTACAATTATATTGAATCATTCATGAGGAAGAAATAGAAGTCGCGGCACTGGCCAGAGATCCATGAGGCAAATTTGTTAATTTGCGCTGTCCAATTCTTTCTACGACAGTTTGGGGAAATTTAAATGAAATGTCGCTCATGACATAATATGAAGAACACACTCCAGGGCATTATAGAAGAGAGTGCAAATATAACGCATTCATTTCTATCATGAACGCTTAAGATTTCTATTGAAAAATTTGAAAATATATCTCCCCGGTCAATATAACATATTTGTCCAGCTATAGCCATCATGATCTGATTTAATCACTTGGATCTCTGCTGCACTGATGCTAAATTAGACTATTTTCTTAAGCTGGAAAAACTAAGAATAACGCATTCATACATCCAGCCTATCCTAACAAAACGCAATCTCAAAACCACATCACTACAATAATTCCTTCTCCAATTCCGCATTCTTCCTTTTTCCCCTCACTCCGTTAAACATCCCTATCCTATTGCTGTCCCTTCCTCGCTATCCTAACATTCTTCACACTCACATTTCAAAAGCCTTCATTCTACTCCTATCTACATCTACTTAATACCCTGCAAGCCGCCGCAAGAGCGTGTGGAGGTGGGTCTTAGGACACCACCCGTAATTAAGAAAGGAAAAAAACCGCATGCAAAAGCCACAATTTTATACCATCCGCAAGCAAAATGGCATACACTCATGCAAGAACACATATACCCCACACACATGCAAACACTCAAACCACCAATTAGCATATGCATGCATCTACAATATACATAATATCCTGTACATAAGCACCTACAAATACACCTAATATCCTTGCAATGCCTAATTTTTTTCCGACTGGTAAATTCAATGTTTTCAATATTTCTAAAGGGACTTCGGTTTCTTACTCTAATGATTTCTGATTGTTCAGGGAAATAATGAGTATTTGTAATATCTACCTGTACTGGAATCTATCTCCCTTATTTTCTCTTTGTGTTCTGATCTACCTAAGTAGTGTGGGGCCATTATAATTCCTTTAGTGTCATCGTTAAACTCGGTTCTTCTGAACATTTTCAAAAGTCTAAGCCTCGCTTGTTCTCTTCGTATTTCAAGTGGTTCCCAGCCCTTAGCAAGTGGTTCCCTTAAGAGACCTGCCACACTTGTGTTCTTATCATAACAATTTTTAACAAATCTGGCGGATTTTCTTTGGTCTTTATCTAGTTCTTTTTGCCGAATTTTCTCCCAAGGATCCCAAATACTTGCGGCATATTCCAAATGAGGTCTAATTAGAGCAAAAAAACACCTCTCTTTAACTTTCTCATTACATTTTCCCCACCGTCCGTTTAATGAAGCCAAGTTTCTTTAAAGCGAATCCGCACATTGTCCTATCATCCTACCTTAATGGCCATGTTTCCGCACCATAAAAAACGGAGCTCAATATCAAGGTTTTGACAAGCCTTTTCTTGACATATTGCCTCAACGTCCCTGTTATTTATTCCCTCTTCCTTGTAAAATCTTCTTTCCCCAACGAAATTCTTCTTCTCATACCCCAACTACTTCGGCCATTTTGGTACAAAACACTTCAAAGATAAGTAAACTAAACACTGGGTCTAGTTTTTGTCATCCTACTTAAACGTTTGACCTTAGCCATCTTATTTTTTGAAAACATTCGTTTTGTTTGCATTTATTCTTGTATCTATCGCACTGGCTTTCCAATGCGCTCCGAAATGTTTGAAATCCCTTGGGTGACTAACAAACCAAAATTTAATCATACGCAAACCTTAATTGATTTTATAGATCCCCCATCGACTTTTATTCCAATTTCCAGTTCTTCCCATGCCTTTTCCACCATTTTCTCCACATCAACGTATAGTAATACGGGGGATAATGGACAACTCTGCCTTGCTGACACTGCCCGTCCAGACTCTCCATCGTCCACTCGTACCTGAGCGGCTTGAGAGATGTGAAAAAAGACAATGATGTTGGGCAAATAAGAGCAAGTGTACGCGATACGTAATGGTTTTTGGGTACCATCAAATACCTACTTCTAATCAGATTCACATGATGATGATATCCATTTATTAAGTACCCTTCGAGTTACCTCTAGGGTGTGTGGTAGGGGGTAATTACACACCAGGCTACCCTTGACCCAAAACACCTTTCTCTCTTAGCGTGGTCGGACATACATTATTTTATTCTGATCCCTTATCGTTCGTGGGAAAAAATGCATCTTAAATCTATTTATTCTACACTTAATCTCTCAAATTTTCTTGACGTGATCTCGCCTTCGGTATTACGTTGGGGCTAAAAACGCATTTCCAATGCCATCGCTAAATAAACATTCTTCCAATTTACACTAGAATTTTAATCTGTGATTTAGCCTTGAGCTCTGTGAGTGAATCACAACCTAGACCCTCATTTATAGTAGATAAATAATTATTTTCGTTAACAAAATAATTGTAATAAGACTTCAAAGAGTTGAGAAAAGGACTCGTGTCATGTGAGTACCCTTAGAATCCCTCCCATCCAACTCGGCCACTGTCCGCCGAAGACTTCATCGACCGCGTTGCGAAAGGTGACGAACCGTCCACATAAGGAGAGCGTCCACATGTCTCTCGCTCTCATTATCGGCCGACGCAAGGGCACGGCTCAAAACAACGCCTCCGGAAGAGTGGACTCCAGCAGGTTAGCGACAGGGGGGGGCGAAGGGGAGGGTTGGCGATGGAAGAGGAGTGAGGGGGTTGACCGCGTGGGAGGGAACAGCTCCATCGAGGAAGCCCGCACCCGCACACAATCTGCCGGAGGACTCATTAACTAACTAAGTTGTTTCCCATTCCTCCACCGCCATCAAGGCTCCCTATCCTCTCCCCCATTGCCTGGCACTGTAGCTGAAATACTGCTGTGTAGCTCGGGCTACCGCTCGCTCTCTCCGCTCCAGTCAATTTTATCGTTTGAATATTTCTCTCTTCCTACTCTCCCACTGCTCCTAACTTTTCCCTCGACTTTTTCGGGCTTGAAATTAGCATTAGGAGAGTTTCGAAACTCTTCCTGTAATTTTTTCTTCGTCATTTTATTTCATTTATAAAAAACAGAAATTAGTAAAAGAGTTTTAGAAGGTCTTCCGAAAAGGTTTACGAAAAATTTCTAGTTCAGAAAAGTTTCCTCTCGTAACTTAAAAGCAGACTCTCTTTTTTCCTTTTGAAAGTGCCTACCCCGAAAGGGAATTGAACGATAGAAAGTACATGTATATTCATGCATGTAAAAACATAAAGATAACGTTTTTTTTTATCTCCTCATCCAATTTAACTTACAAAACGAGCACATGAAATAATAGTTACATATGTTATACGTTTGGTGCGAGCATGGAATGAAATGGGATGGCTCCCAGTGTACTCACAATGTGGGCATAAAGGAATTCCGACTGAAATTTAACTGAAATTGAAATCCCGTCTCGATCCCTGGGAATAAATGTATTGATTTCGAAGTCACTAATTCCTCCTCCCGACTGCTTCCTCCCTATTCCGTGTGTTGGAAGGGGGAGGAGTTTAGGGTGAGGGCTTCCTACACAGCCGGCCTTCCTCCGCTCATTAGTCCAGGGAAGCTCCCCTTCTCTCCCTCTCCCCCTTACTCCTCCGTCCCTCCAAAGGATATGTACACCTATAGCTGTCCGTGTAACTCTGGGAGTTCGACGTCATCACGATTCTTTTGGGTTTATTTAGGAAGAGGAAATTTTAATGAAGGGACTCTTACGGCATTTTTTTCCCACTCCTGGCCGTAAATTATCTCGAACCCCCCTTCATTTGGTCCGCAGCCATTACACGAAATCTCTTTTCGTCGATTTAAATCCTGTGAGAAAATATTTACCGAGCGACGGAATTGGCTTTATTAACCCTACTAAATAATAAGTTCTCTTAAAGCCACTGAAATTCGTCCAGTTTTTTTTTATTATTGCATTGTTTGTATTTCGCCCGAGGACTGTTTATGGCTCTTTCGTACCACTATATCAGTCAAGTCCTTTGCTGTGGAATTCGGTTCCGATGGTGGAAGATAGTCAAGTTGGCTTTCGCTTGGCAATGACGGGGCTAACAAATTAAATACATGCTTTTACCTAAATTGTTCACCTTATTCTCCGATTGTAGTTTTTCGTATTCTTTCTGAATCGCATTGATAATCAGTCGCGTGATCGTAAGCCTTGTGATAAATGAATGGGGTGGAAATCAACCAAAATTACGCTTCGAGTCAAGTCACTCATAATTATATCTCAAAGGAGACATCGAAAGCCAAATAAAGTTTCAAAAAATAGTTGAAAGATCTACATTTATTTAATATCAACGCCACGCATTTGGCTTACCGTTGGTCAAAATTAGCCATATTTGTTTGATATTTATGACACTATTGCTGTGTAATTCAATTTACATTTTTTTATAATATTCAAGGAAGCGCTATAAAAGACAGACCGCATGTTGATGGGGGGGGGGGTGTAAAGGGATCTGCGGAAGAAAAAGAACCCAGAACCACAGAGTGGGAGAGTAAGGCGGGGGCGAAATTATGGTGCCAGGACCTCCGGAAGTACGCTTTACGAGGAGAGAGGTATCAAATATGATACATTTATCGACCATTTTTATAATGGAACAGCAGCGGTTGCGTACTCTTTAGAATGTTTTTAGTGTTTTCGTATTTTCATTAAAAAGTGTAACCGATACCAATTCTTTCACTCGATAATCCACATCTACCGAAACGAAAAACTCACTGAAAGATGCCCATATTTAAAAACATTACTTTTCATAGTACCCTGCAAGTCATCGCGAAGGTGTGTCAGGGGGTGCATACACACCAGACTAATTTTGACCCGAATAATGCTACCCCTACCTCGGACAATATTATTCTGATCCCTTATCTTTCGTGGTGAAAATTACATCTTTAATCTTTATGTTCTGCACTTGATCTCGATAGCTTTGTTGGCATAACCTCACTCACCGTAGTCCGATGAGGCTAATGACACATTTTCGACGTCATTCCAATATATGCAAGAGATTTAATATGTAGTTTAAACTTCACTCAGTGAGTGATTACCAACCTAGATCCTCTAATAATTTTGATGCGCTCACTAAGTCTATCATAACAACGTTTTGATAGTTTCTCTTTGACAGTTTTGCATGATATAACTGATATGTTAGGTAGTCGACCGGAGTAGAGTTATAATTTGGCAAACAAAATTATTTGTGAATACCTTTTCCACTGCTGTGCAGAGCGGGTGATGGATATTCCCCGCTCGGGCCGCGCTGTCCTCGACTTCAATTCCTTGCCTCATGCGTCTGTGTGTATCCCACCCCAACCCCTCTGGTGATGAACGACGACGCTCCACGAGCACACCCAAGGTAGCACCGGTGCGGTGCACACCTTTCGGAGATCCCGACACGCACCACGACACGGAAGCGGAGCGCGCTCATTGTCCTTGCTCCGAGAGGTCGTTGTGTAACGACCCTGGCCGGAAATTAAACCCCGTCCCTCCGTCTTCGACATTTCATTGCGCCGAAGGAGACAATTGGGTCCGCGTCCGTTTCGAGCGCTCGTTGACCATCCACCTTCATTCAGATCAGTCAATCATTGAGCCAATCAAACGATCCACTCGCGCCACCGCACCCTCCAACCCTCGCACTCGCGAACGCGACGAAGCCGACTCTACACGCTTACGCCGTGGCTTGCAGCAAGTTGCGCCCTGTGCGCTTAGTATTTAGTATTTTTAATACCATGCTAGGGGGTGAATACTCACCAGAATAATTTAGACCCGAATTTTTAACCCCTACCACGGTTGGATAATGTTCAATCGTCTCAGGCAATAATATTTTGTGAATACCCTCGAGGCTGCAAAAATAAAGTTTTGATTTGCAATTTTACGACGGTATTCCATCAATGTTATTAAAAAAGATCTCTGATTTTGGATTATGGATTTGGATTGGATAATATGTTTTATTTGAGGATTTCAATGACCAATTAAGCGCCCCTCCCCTTGCAGCAAAACATGTGTCAGACAAACTAAGCGTCACCTCCTCATCGGATTCAATTAAAATTTTACACATTTTAAATAAAATAGTCCAAAAAAAATCCAGGACTGCCAAATATTTAATTGAATCCGACAACTCTGTATATTCCGCGGAATTTCATCAACTAGAAGAGTTCACCTTAACAATCTCCTTGACCTCTGAGGATGCATCCGCCCTCGTCCCCTCCCGTACCTCCGTCCTTTCCCCTATTCTCCTGCCGCCTTCATTCTCCCCCCCCCCCCCCGCGATCTGCTGTACAGTCATTCGGTAATCATTCATCGGCCGATGAAGTTGGCCTTGCCATCGAAACGGCGCTGCGTCTCCCTCCTTTTCTCTCTCCTTCCCATTTTATGGATCCTTCCTTGAATGCCTTTCATCCCTCGCTACCTGTGCCCCTTACCTTCCACCGCACCACATCTCTACCTCCCGTTATCTCGCGTCGCTCGGACTCGCTGAAAGTGCCACCAACATCCAGCCCCTCCTGAGAGCGTCAATAGCCGAAGGATTCCTCCACTGAGGGATAGAGCCCTGTGGTGGGTTAGTTATCATTTCCCTGTTTATTACTCCCCCATCCCTCAATCCACTCATCTTCGCTGTCATTGGCAACTGAAATCGCTCCAAAAATAATTATCAATGAGTCAAATTATCAACTTAATTATGGCATTCGAAACAAAGATTGACCTTTAATAAATTGTGCTATGGAAAATTGTATTTACCTATTGGAAACTGCAAGCTGACCTTGCGGTTTATGGTATGGGTTGATTCTACACCAGGCGAGCAACATCTAAATTAAGAGTTGCTCGAATTTTACGCAGTTACCAGTAGAAATATTGAATTATAGCAATGATGTTATTAATTTGTAGAGCAGCTTGTACTGTATATTAGCGTAAAGCTTCACTACGCATGGGAAATTAAGCCACTAGTAACATTAAGGAAAATAATTAAGGCTAGGTTTAATAACGATAAAATGCTAGACTACTCTAAGGCTAATTGTCTTCTAAGCCCCGTCCTCCGAAAACATTCTCATCCAGTATCGTCCTCGGAAAAAATGAAGTTTTAAACCTCAGTCGGTTCTGCAATGCCTCCGATTAATCAAATTATTTTCTCGACAAAGTTGACGTATAATCTTAATTTGACTATTTGTTCATTTGATCTCTTATAACTTTTGAATGTCGGCATCTTCATTCGGTCAGTTTGAAGATTGGTCGACGGCAGCTTCCCATTTCCCCCTTATCCTATGCTAATTCTGTATTCTGCTAAAAATTATGTTTACCGACGAGCCATGATAGTTTTAGTCTACAGCGATACTTCCGCGCCAGCCAAAATGGACGGCGTTCATCTTATTAAAGGCTGTATATCTTCTTCTAACCATTCTCTAGTTGCTGTGCATTTTATCTTATTTAAATACGTTTCATGTGCTGCGAATAGTTTATCATTGATTCGTTCCGTTTTCCCGTTTTTATGCTGCTAGAATAAGCTAAATAAAAACAAGCATTGTAAGAGTAACTTAATTTTTGCATCAACAAACAACAATAATGAATGAAACAGCACTAATGATTGATTCATGATTCCGCTGATATCCACTTTCAGTTACAAGCATACACGTACATAGGTAAATTGTAGCAATGCTCAATTTGGATTAATTGCTGGATTATATCGCGTGCAGCGTTGAGGAGTTAAGTATGTAAAACGGTATTTTGACGACCAGAGTAGCGCATCCAAATTATTAGAGCAGTTAGGTTAGGAATCGTTCATGGAGCTATGATTAAATTACAGATTAAACCACTTGTATGAATTGGAAGGATGTCTCCCTAGCGACGATTTTGAATATGTATTATTAGCCCCATCGTACTATGGAAGAATAGATCATGTGAATAAAATTAGATAGATTAAATGTAGGGCAGATGGCTGTAATATGTCATTTTTCGCACGAGCAATGAGGGATAAAAATAGCGTTGTTCGACCGCGGTAGGAGGGGGAAAGGTATTTCGGGCCAATAGTAATCTGGTTTATAATCACCGCCAACCACACACCCTGGCAGTAACTTGCAGGGTTCTATTTAAACAAATAAATACAAAACGGCGATTTTCAATGTGCAGTGTTTAATTATATGAAGTTTTACTTACGAATCACCCATTTCTTTCTCTCAGTGGGGACTTTTCTCTATCTCTGTCAAGGGAACTCCAAAATTACTTAAACAGTTTTCTCTTTGAAGTGTTTCGACCTTCAATTTTTCCCGTACACTGTTTTATGCGCGAATAATGCTCGAGTAGAGTGAAGCGGACATCACACACCTTGCCAACACGTTCCAATACCCTGCCCTCAACTGCCCGTTCACCTTGGCTGACAGTCCCCTCACGGAGCTTCCCTCTCGGCAATCCAATTCCAGAGTTAAATGTTCATTTGCCACCGGAATGTCATTCTCTCACATTTGTGAAGGGAATTTTGCTGCTTTAAGTGAGATCAATGAGTTTCCGTCACCTTACAATCGACCCGGTTTCAGTGTGCTTCAATTTGCTGAAATCTATGGCAAATGATGCCTGATTTATCAAAAACAAATTGCCCTTTCCTCACCTACACATTCCATGTCTTCAGACGATAATGTTTTCTCACACTACCCTATAAGAGTCGCTCACTCTCTTCGTAATCCCATTACAGAAAAATTAAAAATTCATTAAAATTAATATTCTCCCTTTTTTCGGAAGAAAATGTACTTTTTAAATTGGTATCTACTTGCATGTAAAAGCGACTGCCATTAGAGTTTAGCAGTGGATTTAAAGTTCTATTCATGCCGAAAAATTCAATCAAAATTCGCTTGCGACTAGTTGTTTTGCAGCGTTTGGCAAATTTAGCAATGCTATATTAAACTACACCTTAAATCTGTGTTCATGAGCTCATTAATAAACGATCCGGCTATTTTTTGAATAGTTTTAGAAAGATTTTTTTGCCTTTGCATCGGAAGGTTTCTACAAATTTTACTCGTCTGTAAGTGTTACTGATCACTTTTCCATATAGTCCGAGTGTTGATGTAGAGTGATGTATTTTTAGAAGTCAGGGGACGACAACCTCCTTCCTTCCTATGCCCTCATCACTGTGAAGTAGGTTAGCAACTCTGTTGCAAGGTAACCACCGTGCACTTGCTTTCAAATCATCTTGAAAAAACCGGGAAGTTTGGCGACCTCCGCAAAGGGGCTAAAAAAGCTCCACTTTCCATTTTCGCCAGTCGCATTACCTACGAAAAAGTTTTATGTGATAAAAAATCCCATATGAGTTGAAGAGATACCGTACGTCTACATTTAGAGGTCGCACAAGGTCATTTCCCCTTGAAACTTCCCCGTGTTTCGTGTTTCTGATGGTTTCAGCAGGGAAATCTACGAGGGTCATCCGGAAAGTAGTACCCGTTCGTGAAATAAAGACACAAAAGTAAATATTAACAAACATAAAAAATTTTATTTGAAAGAGGATACTTTAAACTACTTCTCAACATAATCTCCAAGCAAATTAAGGCATTTGTCATAACGTGTGACAAGTTTCTGTATTCCTGCTGCATAGTCCTTCGCCGCCAGCTCATTGAGATACGCGAGGGACCCATCTTGCACAAATTTTTGCATAATGCAGATGGTGTTTAACAATTTCATGAACAATTGTTCGAGAAACAAATTGTTGGGAAAATGCTCACAGATGTCATCAATTGTGACGCGCCGATCGTTCCTCACGAATTCGTCAACTGAGCTCACCAGTTGGTCTGTAATGACAGACGGTCTCCCCGAACGCTCATCGTCGTGTGTGTTCCCCCTCCCCATGTTGAAGTTGCGACACCACCGCCGAACAGACGACTCGTCCATTACATTGTCTCCATACATCTCCTTTAATTGGCGATGAATATCACATGGGCGAACGTTTCTTGCATTGAGGAATTTAATCACTGCCCTCACTTCACAACTGGCGGCGTTCTCAATTTTTTTAAACATTGTAAACAATCACAGAAACAACACAGGCAATGCTAGCGTCACGCAACTTGGCTCAGAGAAGGCAGACAAGCCACTGAAGCTATCTGACCTCGTCCAGCGGCTACTCGCGTCGTCAGCACTTCATGCGGCACGAACGGGTACTACTTTCCGGATGACCCTCGTAAATGTATTCTAAATAGTATAGATTCAGTAAAAAGAGGAAGATAGGTTGAGAATGTGAATTCATTCGCGGTGAACTTATTTAGTTTTCGTCTAAATGTCGTTGGGCTAAAATGGTCTAAGAAGTCACATGAAGTCAAAAGAAAAACCTCATTAGTAAAGAATCTTTTATGAGGCGGACGGGATTGATGAAAGTGACGTTGAGTTAAGCATATTACTAAAAGACTCATTAAAACTTTGACATGGGTTGTGATTTTGCACGGCGCGGAAATATGACCACATTAAAAAGTCAGTAAGATGGATATGGGATGCGAACAATGCAAACGAAACATCAAGTTTTCAAAAACAAGAGGGCTAAGTCAAACGGTCAAGTATAACTAGGTCCGTACCTGGAGGTGTTTTGCACTAAAATGGTCAACGTAGTATGGCATGAGTAAACGAATTTCGTTTAAAAAATTTTAAATGGAGCTTAGTTATGTACAGGGTTCGTCCGGAAAATAAGTGTACTGACTCCTGGGCTGGGCGTGCCGCTCCAGGCGCGCCCAGCACCGCTCTGACGGGCTGGGATTGGAGGGGGGTATGTTGGCAAGCGATGCTGAAAAAGGCAGTCGGCTCTGAGCTGTGGTGTAGTGAGGAGCTCTGTTAACGTGAACCTCCACGCTTCGACCCACGTCACGGAACGCGATGCCGAAGTTTTTGGAGCAGCGTTATTCCATCAAATTTGCGGTAAAGCTTGGGAAATCGTCTACCGAAACTGTCGGTATGATTAACCAGGCTTACGGGGAGTCAGCCATGTCCAGAAACATGATCTTTCGGTGGCACAAGATGTTCGTGGAGGGCAGAGAAGAGGTCGACGACGAGTCTTCGAGAGGTTCCCGATGATGCCTTCGCGGGAGCGTTCCAGGAATGGGAACGCCGCTGGAACAAGTGTATCGACTCACAAGGGTCCTATTTTGAGGAATATTAGCTTAAGATATGTAAAAGTGCAATAAATTTTTTTCCTGAGCTCAGTACACTTATTTTCCGGACGAACCCTGTATTGCGCGGAAACATGGTCAAAGAAGCAGGACGATAGGCATAGATTGAAGGATTTTGAAATGTGGGTGTGGATTAGGATGGAAAAGGTGAAATGAACTGAAAGGAAAATAAATGAGGGAGTGGTTGATATGGTTGAGAAGGAGAGAAGATTGTTGGGAGATATCATAAGGAGGCAGGAAAAATTTATTAAAAGCAGGTTGATCGCCAATGGGATGTTGAAGCCTGTGATAGAAGGGAGAATGTTAAGCAAACGAGGAAGGGGAAGGAATTGGATAGGAATCTTGGATGAAATGAAGGTAGGAAACGTAATCAATAGTTTAAAAATTGCAATATGTACTTTATTGAAGTAAGTACTCAAGAGCATAATCTGAGGGCATTCTTTGCAGAGCACGATATTTTACGGCAGGAACAATTAAATTTTTAACGGTGTTGCATAAGGGAAAGATCTGAAATACGTTTTTTTAAAGTAATGGTTTGCTTCACATTGATTTTTAATCCAGTTTCACAGCCCTTGCTCGAAATGGCCCTTTTCAGCTCCGAGCCATAATCGTCAAAGTTAGATTGTGGGAAAGAGGAACAGCGGTAATGTCTTTTGGAGATGGTGATACGAGTTTAAGCTTTGTAATTTTGTGGAATTTGAATTGAGAATTGAATCCACGATCAACCGTTACTTTTGATCCGAAAGCACTTCAGTGATCTCGGCCCCGAAGTATGGGCATACATGCCGCCGACACCTGACGTTAATTGCTCTACACGTACGAATCATCTTCACTTAAATGCAAACTAAAAAACGCAAGAATGATTTTGAAAGGATACGAAGCAAATTCTACGAATTATACGATTAATAAAATGAAATGAACCGAGCGAAAAATCAAAGCTCATGGAAAGAAAAATGTCACATTTATTAATAATATAAACATTATTTGCTCGTTGGGCCTCGTTTGGAATAAAAATGCCATTAACACAGCAATCAACCCGAAGGTCGGTTTGGTAGGTGACGGTATAGTTCACCCAGTACCAAGCCCGGCGGCGTGTGAAATTCACACATCAGGGCAGGGGGGCCAGTTCCTTTCCCTGTACCGGTTATGGTTTCCCAGGAAGATCTGGTTCCCGAAAAATCAAATAGCTTGGTTGGAACTGCAGGTGCCCAGAGATCTTGCCCGGGAAATGAGCCCCTGCCCTCCGGTCAGCAGTCCAACACTCTACCCCCTGGACTACCGCGACCCGCAGGTCGCGGGAATTAGGAATTTGCTGCTAGTGTATGGGAGCCTCACAGAGTTGATTTGATTACCGAATTGGATCGTTTACAGCGTATAAGAGCTAGAACTAGATTTATAAAACGTTGTTATGACAAACTGAGTAGCGTACCAAAATTATTAAAGGAACTAGGTTGTGTATCACTCGCGGAGCGATGGCTTGATTTCATATGAAATCTCTTTGCATAAATTGGAAGGATGGCTCTTGGGCGATGAAGTTGAAAATGTTTTATTACCCCCATCGAACTACAGTAGGAGAGATCGTGTCAATAAAGTTAGAGAGATTAAGTGTAGAACAGATACGTTTAAGATGCCATTTTTCCCACCAACGAAAAGGGATCGCAATAACATTTCCCGACAGTGCTGGGAGAGAAGTATTTTAGGTATTAAATAATTTGGTGTGTAATCATTCCCTGCCACACACCCTAATGGTGACTTGCTGGGTAATAAGTAAATAAATAAAAACGTTCATTGCACTCTGAAATGTTCCTGAGCCCATTCCGCTAAACATCAACATCGCCCGTGGCAGCAGAAGTACGGGAGCACGACCTGTACCTACTTGCACGCGTCACCAAATACAAACTAATTAAAACACGATAGGTGATACTTGGTCTGTCGATATCTATCGATCGATCGATCGGTTAGCGAATAATATGGCTGCCAATGACGCACCGTTCCGTCGGTGCTCACACACCATCATCGAATGCCTTGGGGGTGAGAAGTTTTAAAACAAAATAATGCTCTCAGCCGCAGTATATCTGTTGAAAATTTCCATAATATGTATACGCCTAAGGCTTTTATTTTTTCTCGTCATTTATCGAGCGGAATGGCGTCCATTGCCGTAGAATTTCCTAGTGAACAGTGACATTGTCCTCGAGCGAACGACCTTCGGGAACGAAATTTGACTCCAATCGAAGCCTTTTCACTCATTGTTTATGTATTGATGAAAAAAGTTCGGTTGGTAATATCCGCAGGTTAATATCGATTTATTACGAATTTAATGTCCGATGAATATACAGAGTTTCCAGAAAAGATCTCGAATTTCAGTGCCTGAATAAAATCTTTGTTTGCCTTTTGTGACGTAGGCAGATGCAGTACACTAAAAATGTGAAATTTCGGAATTTCGCAAGACTGACGAAAGGGGCGGGGGAGGGGGGATTAGATGGACGCGGCGGGTGGCGCCTCGTCTCCCCTCAGTTAAAGGGATCGCGCCATTCCCCGGGACAGGAGGAGTCCACCTAGCGATGAGCTGGCGGCGAAGGACTATGCAGCAGGAATACAGAAACTTGTCACACGTTATGACAAATGCCTTAATTTGCTTGGAGATTATGTTGAGAAGTAGTTTAAAGTATCCTCTTTCAAATAAAATTTTTTATGTTTGTTAATATTTACTTTTGTGTCTTTATTTCACGAACGGGTACTACTTTCCGGATGACCCTCGTATATCTATAGTGCCATCAAAGTTTTTCAACGCTTTAAGAATAAATGTAAAATGAGAATAAGTAATTTAATCTGCTTTTTATTAATAATAGACCCGAGTGGAAAAAAATTCAAATTTGTCTGTGTTTTGATCAAAGATGAGGAATTAAATCCGAATTTGAGCATCATTTGGGGAGGTTCATCCGCGAAATGTAACTAAGCCAGACAAGGGTTAAAATGGGAGGGATGGGAGGGAGGGAAGGGAAGGGCCGGATGGGCCGAAACAGTGACCTGAAACTTCGGAATTCCATTTCCAGGACCGTCCCTAATCAATAAGATTCCACTTTTCATCAATTAACACTCCAGTGAAATAGATGCAGGGTGTAAATGGTGGTTTCTCCACGCGGCCTGGGAACAGAAAAATAATCGAGCCATTTCCCCCTTTCTTTTTGTTCCAAGTCCTTCCGAAGGAATAAGATCTCGAAGTTTATGGGATTAGATGGCCTGACACTCCGTATTATGTGTGTTACATAAGGTGGAGAAACGATAGAAATATATACTTTCTCCCTCTCTTTCACTACTTTTTTCTCTTCCTCTTCTCCCCCCTCCCCCGGGGGTGTGCGTGCGAGCGTTCATGCGGGAGTGGGTCACATGCTTTTTTTTCTTTCGAAGAGGGTGGGTGGAAGGGATTGCGAGGTGGAGGCGGAAAGAGTTGGGGTGGGGTCTCCAAATCGAAGGAGGATGTTGCCGGAGGCGCCAAAGTTGGCCGGGGAGGAGGATAGGGGTCGACGTCTTCCTGGAGGGAGTGTAGCCACCCCCTTCTCGCCCGCACCCCCATTCCGTGTAGGTAGTATGGAGAGGGGAGGATGCACACGGACGCCCTCAACATGGCCGCGCAAAATATGAGTGCTCCACCTCAACATACTTATTATCATAGTGGTTTTCCGCTTTACCTCTTCTCTGCACGCTTGGCCCTCCACTTTTGCCGAAACGTTTAAAGTCTTGTCTTGGAGCACTATTTTAGCCCTTTGGCACCGGTCGCATCCTTCTGGAAGGAACTGCGATGAAGTCTATCGAACTTGGTTCATCGATACGTCATCCAGATGTCACAACATTCTTCGAGGGAGGTGGACGAACGCAATTCTAGCCGTCATCTCGATTTTAGTGCTTTAACTTAGACCGATCGGAATACAATAGGTTGATTTTTTTTACCGAAGTGGCAAATGCGTTAAAGTACGTTCAAGGACATCATTAAGTGCATAAAAAAATCATTGCATAAAAGTAACACCTTACCAGTGGAGTGCAGATGCAATTCTTTCTCTCGGTCTAAATAATTAAAAAAAACAATCATTCCCTTGATAAATCTGCAAGTCATGGTTAAATAGAGTCTTGGGTTTCATTTTTAAATGTTGTATGGAAATAAATAAAATATTTTTCACCCATTGACGTTGACCCTGTGGAGGACACCACACCCATTTTCATAATTAATACGTGAAAAGAACTCGTTCGTTAAATTCTCCCTAATAAAGTTAGGTTTTGGACGGTCTTTAACGGCTGTTTAATTTTAACAAAAATATATATAGGTATATATTGTAAAGATAGCACCTTAATGGCGTTCATTTATTCTTGATGCACACTTGCTATGGGGAGTCCTAAATCCCTTCGCTCCTCGATCGTCATTTAGCAATCATTTATTAGAATTTTCGTCGCTGCCAAATCCCCTCCTTCGTCGCTATGGCGATCTCGTCGTCGCCATTCATTTTTTTTCTCCTCCCGCCCGTGTTAAATCCCTCCCGTCTCACCTTTAAGCATCAAAAGAGTCGTCGGTGCGTGAACGGGACGGCCGGTGATGATGCGGAGGGGCATCGATGCGCTCGGTGCGTGAAATGGAACCGGCTCAGCCCTGGCTGCGATCGGTGGAGCGCCCGGATGTGTGTATATGTGTGAGTGTGCACACCTTCTCCCACGCATAGCTCTGCGCCGGGGGTGTTCTTTGACGGTGGAGGTCGCCCCCCCCCCCCTGCCCGCTCTCCCTCACCCATCCTGCGCGTGACATGGAACGAGCATCGACGCAAGCGAGTGATGTGTGTGCGCGACGGAACAAGCCGGCCCTAATAGGTCGCCTTCGCTATTCGTGTCATCAAGACTGACTGACACCCCCTACCCCTTTCGCTTGGGATGAGGATGTCCCTGACCGGAATTTTGACTTCCCTCTCCCACGTTCAGTCAGCTCTGACTCCTGCTCCGGAACACTGTGCGGATTTGATCATTTGGAAAGGCTGAGATGCACGGAAGAGATAATACTTCGCTGAACCGTGGCGGTGAATTCATTTTCATGTTCAGATATATGAAGAATCAAAATGAACGATTAGACATTACTTTATTCGATAGCGACATACACGTACTTTTCAAGTGCTACTCCTTTTCCCCCTATATTAACATTAATCTTTTGAAACATCAATCCGCGATTAACATTAACCGTCCCCACAATCTCTCTATAATACTTCACCCTCAAGAACTTTTTTCCGCTCGTGAAAATGTACGCAGGTACTAATTATTGCTCGAGGAAGCAATATCTTTTGCAAACTCTTTCAAAGGTTTTTCCAGCGGAGCACAAAAATTTGAGAGATTATTCAATGTGATTTTGTTTGCGTTATGTATTTATTATTTTTTAAATGTATTCGTGAAGCCATTCTTAAAGCCATCTTCACAAAACAATGTGTGGGAGACTTTGAAAAACAAATTGCACGCAAAAGTCTATAATTAGTTTCAATTTGTGCTGGAGTGATTTCAAAATTCTCTGGCATATTCTAAATTAAACAATCTCCGCTATTCTCCACGTCCATCAACTGTCGGAGACAGGACGTAGGTAACAAGTCTAGGAAGTTGAAATTGAGGATTAGGGAAGGTTTGTTGAAATCCGTCCCCGGAGGGTTCTCGAAGAAGGGCACGAGATCAGGCATATTGAACGGACTAATAATTTTCTTCCCATCCGTATATGCCTTCACTCTAAGAAGAAGAGGCCACGAGAGGAATCATTCTCCCGAGAAAAGGATCTGCTTATCTCGCATGCAAGCGGAGCTAAATAGCTCAGGGATGAGAAAGCAGAAATGTACAAAACACACGTAGATGAATAATGGCCTTAAGGGATGTTTTAATGAAAAAGCGATTAACCTTAAATAAGCGAACGCGTAGTTTTCACTTCAGTGCACGGGAAGTTAGTTTGCTATCCAATGCCTTGTTTTCCCATGAAACACTACCCCGCGCAGTCATTGTCCCGGCATCAACGACCTTACCTCAGCGCATTGCCTTGGTGTATAATGAAATCAATTAGGAACCAGTTGGGCGAGCATGACCAAAATAATTAGTCGCTACTGGTTGAAATCTCTTTGAGACGGTAAAAGGCTCGTTTGGGAAAATAAAACACCCAGCCATTGCTGCAAAATATAACAGTAATTAGCTATCTGGGAAAGGTTGATGCCCAGCATCCTTCACTGGCTACGAGAATTCAGTAATGGAACGATAAAAATTACGTTTATGAAGAAAATAAATCAATATTGAATCTCTAAATAAATAACTAAGTAAATATCTACAAGTATAGCGAACTTAAATCTCCTTGGATTACTAGATATGCTTGACTGAGATATAAATTATGAAAATAAGTCACTAGATGTTATTAAGATGCGTAGAATTTTCCTGGAATTATTCAAAAGGGACTAATTGGTACATTTTCCCGGTGTAACCGTTGTTTTTTCCTCATATTTTATGACTCTCACGTCTGATCCGGTGCATTGTAATTGGTCGTTATTGGTGTAATAAGAATGGTTTTTTTGGGCTAACACGCAAGCTCAAGTTCTCTAAAGTGCATTTATTGTCTTCCCCGTTCACCTTGCTGGGCATGTTGTTTATATCAATGGATATTGAATGAGTTGCGGTAAGCATTGGATTTCTCTCCCAATTAGAGTAAAGATTTTCAACGGTATCACACCGAGGAAACCTTGATGAGGAACCCAAGTTCTGCGATTTTCAAGCACCGTGTAATATAGTTTGGAATCGGGAAACCACAGGAGGTACAAGGAAGGGAACTGCTTACTCTCCTTGAAATTAATTACGCGTTCGGGTTAGTGGATTATTCACGTACCTCAGGGCTTGGTGCGAGGAGAGCTCTTTCTCTCGCGCGCCAATTCGCCCTTGCATCACGCAGGGGGTGGGGGAAGGGTGGATTGGAGGGGTGGGGGACGGAGGCCGCAAATTGGGACGATGGATGTTTCACACGGGAACAAGCTGCAGAGGAACTCGAGAGACTCGTAGCGAGAAAATTTATTGTGTTTAAATGGAAAATGTTTCAAATCAGATGTCTTGGATATTACTGCGCAAATACATACCAGTACATGTATCGACTGGAAAAAGTTATATGTATCAAAACATACATTAACTTCATGGAGAAATGGTCTCATTACAGAAATTATTCTGTTATTGCCTTGATAGTTACCATAATTCTACATCTACTTAATACCTCGCAAGCCGCCGCAAGGGCGTGTGGCGGGGGGATACTGTTGTTAATGTACAGTACAGCTGTCAACATATTGTAATGACATACCAAGGCCTTAGTTTTACTAGTTAATTAACGATAGTTAGAGTCTTGAAAGAACGTATAAGGAGAGCTCTGCCTACCCCTGAGGCGAAAGGCGAGAGATCTCTCTGTCTCCATTGATATTAACAAGAAAGCAGGATGGAACATTAGCTGCCCTTCGGTAACCACTGCGCCTTGTGAATCGTCAAAATGAAGAGAATACTCTTTTTGTTCTAAACCGAGAACAAATGTAAAAAAAATAATTTTCAAAACTTTAATCTCCTTGTCAAATTAAATATCTTTCGTTCACGATCAATTGTGATATTTTCTTCTCCTTACATACTCATAATTAGCACACCTGACTGACCAAAGCACAGCACTTCATAACTGATGAGGTTCATTCAGTGATAACTTATATTGCTATAGAAAAGGATGAGCTTTTTCATTGAGTGCGTATTCATCTGTATTGCATATGGCTGGAATCCACATTTGAATAATTGGGAAAAAGTATAAATTAAGGTATCGGAAAATATATTAAAGAGAACATCCACTAAGATTGGCGTCGAGAAGAAGATTATTGGAAGAACTGGGATGAGGTTCACTGTGGAAGGAGTAGATCAGGACATACGAATTGCCTTGCGAAACCGACAGAGGGAAATATTTAGGACACTTAAAACACATCGGTTGGTTATTCTGATGAAGAGATTGAAAGAGATTCCTGCATGAACCGATTCAAAAACTATTTCTCCACTCTTTTCGCAATTTGTGATCTCAACAACAAGTTAATCGCCCCAAGAATCGCAAGAGAAAAGTTATTTACATCAACATAATACCTTGCAACCCACCGCAAGGGCTTGTGGCTGGGGGTGTTAGGTCATACCCGTATAAGGGAATGAAACCACATGCAAAACCAATATATTCATGCAAACCTACACCCACAGAAGCGTATTGATTCATGCAAAAACCTTCTCAACCCACACGTATGCAAATACTGTACATATTCCATCAACAAACACACACATGCACATACAAATTTAGTAAAAATCTATCCAAAGTTGTCGAAACATGGTGAAATTTGAATTGAATATTGAGTTTCTTCATGAGGGATATTTCATCATCATCTATCATCCATTGTGGATAAATTTTTGCATCTGAACCATAATTTGTTTGTCCTTAACATTGAGAGTGGCATTGTTAGGTCGAACCTCGGATTACATACGGTTTTTAAAGTTTGTTTCACTATTTTAACATGATAATCATTTATTTACAATGGAAAAATATCTACTGGTGAATTTGAACTTCTTTGGTGGCGGTAAAAACAAAAATAAATCTATAACACCACTGGATATCCTAATTTCCTGAAACCTGTAGTTAATCCTGAAATCCCGTGATTTTTTGCGGGTTTTATGTCTAGTTAACTCTGAAAATTACATATTTAAATGTGCTATTGGAGAACAAATAGAGACAATAAGTCAAAAAGAGAGGAAGATTGATGAGAAATTTTGACACATACGGTGATAGAAGAGATGGAAGCACTAGCTGCAATCCAAAGAAGTCAGAACAAGTGAATTGTGGGGATGCTGAGACGAAGCGGGATACTCGAGAGTGAACTATGAAGGAGGAATGTTTTGTTATTATTTTTGTTCCTTTAACACCTTCATTGGTGCGAGATTGATGCTATATAGCCCCTTCTTCCACCAAACCCCTGAGCACAACGCTGGGGACTTTTACAAGCACACATGCCCTAGGTGGCGCAAAACCCTTTGCGGTAAGAGCCGAACTGGCGACCTCTGGTTTTGTTTCATTTTTTGGACCCATTTGACCAATGGTTTCCTGGGTCTACTTTTTATTTTACTTCACAGTAAATTGGAGATTCCTTTGAATCTTAGTTCCCCTTTTTGCGAGAACATTAGTTATCTAATAAAGAATTTTACATGCACAGTAAGTATAGTATGCTTTAGATTTTAAGATACAAACATCATGGTTAGTCTTTAAAAATTTTCCGAATAAATGTCCCTTTGCCAATTTGTGTACTAAAATATTACAAAAACACTAATACATTGGGGCATCGCAAACACTTAAAACATTCAGTCAATCAGTGTGTTAGTTAAACGCAATTAAGTCCCTGACATTATGTTCATCATAATCATTAGGGTTTAATACATGGCACTTCAGTTATCTAAGCAACACAAATAATAAACAGACATAAGGAAACAACATAAGTTATTCTAAAATTTTAACATCCACATGTACTATGTATATATATATATATATATATATATATATATATATATATATATATATATATATATAAGTACATGTGGATAAGTACACCCAACCTACTTATGGCCACCATCGACGTTACCTCACTTTACACTTCTATTCCCCATGCAGAAGGTTTATCCTCCCTCCGGCATTATCTTTCTCTGCGCCCCCTAACCCAGCGCCCCTCAACGGAATTTCTCCTCAATCTTGCCACTTTCGTCCTAACAAAAAATGCATTCACTTTCCAAAATTGTTTTTACCTACAGACAAAAGGCACAGCGATGGGAACGAGGATGGCACCATCATACGCCAATCTCTTCATGGGCCATCTCGAAGAGACCTTCCTGTCACAGCAACCCCTTCAACCTCTTTTCTGGGTCCGCTACATAGACGATATTTTTATTCTCTGGACACATGGCTCTGACTCTCTCAACAACTTCTTATCCGCCTTAAATTCATCTTTCACTGTTAAATTCACCTCTTCCATTTCAGACTCCACCATCACCTTTCTTGACACAGACATCTCACTTCAAAACAACAAATTCACTACTTCAGTACACATCAAAGCCACTAACCATCAGCAATACCTACACCACACAAGCTGTCATCCTCAACACACGAAACGCTCGATTCCTAACTCTCTCTCTATCCGCGGACACCGAATTTGCAACACCACAGCCACTCTCAACAAATACCTTGCCAATCTACACCTTGCACTCCTCAAACGCGGTTACCCAGAAAAGTTGCTACGAAATAAAATCCACCGTTCCACCCGACCACACACACCACACAATAACAAGCCCACATCTGACGCAGGACTCAACCTTTGCACCACCTATTACCCCGGATCACACAGACTGAAAACCCTCCTTAAAGAACTGTTTCCAATTTTACATGACAATGACGCGACCTCATCCTTACTACCCCAATGCCCATCTATCGCATACAGACGACCCGCCAATCTCAAAAACCTTCTGAGATCCACCAACCCTTTGGCGCCCCCCCGTGACAAATTTCCCAATATTTCCCCAACTTGCAACCGCCCCCGATGTAAAACCTGTCCTCTTATTATGCCTACTCCCCTCTCCCTACATCCCCTCATAGCCCCCCACCTCGTTCCCACGCTAATTGCCTCTCAAAAAATATTATTTATCTTTTATCATGCAAACACTGCACTTCCTTCTACATAGGTGAATGCATTACCCCCTTATCCATCCGAATGAATAATCACCGGTACTCCTGTAATTCTGCCTCACTCTCATCTCTTCCTATCCCTTCACACGCCAATTCCCACAACCTTTCATTCGACCAGTGTTTTTCCCTCAGCATCCTAGAATCCCTACCTGATTCAGCTACCAACATAGAGGTGAGAACTCGTGAATCCGCCTACATTCTATCCTTCCGTTCCTTTAAAATTCCCACCCTTAACCGCCATATTTAATTTCCCTCCCAGCATTCCCTCCACACCTCCCCTCCACGCCCATAACTCTTTCCCCTCTCCTGATCCATAGCATACAGTATTTTCAGTCTCTCTTGAAGAAGGCCCCTGAGAGGGCCGAAAGCTCGAACAATTTACCGTGTAAGTGTTCTTTTATATGTGTCTATTCTTTTCTATTTGTGTTATGTTGTGTCAGCCCATTATTGTGCCGCTCGTATGAGTTTTTCCGGACAATCGTTATATATATATATATATATATATATATATATATATATATATATATATAGAGTCTCTCTTGAAGAAGGCCTCTGAGAGGGCCGAAAGCTCGAACAATTTACCGTGTGAGTGTCCTTTTAAATGTTTCTATTCTATTTGTGTTATATTGTGTCAGCCCATTATATATATATATATATATATATATATATATATATATATATATATATATATATATATATATATATATATATTCTTAACAGCTCAACAATGCTGGTTCATTTGTTCTACTCTGTTGTTACTTTCAACGAAGTTATTCAGCAATGTTATGAGTTAAACTAATGATAAACAATTTAAGAAAAAATCACTCAATAGACAAATAGGGGAATGCATTGCTACATTTAACACCAAATATTTTTCAGTTAGCTCACTTGTTGTGGTTCAGTATTTGCCGGTTTTCTTATTGCAAACTTTTCAACCAGATTATTGTTGTTCTTTAGGCAGAATGTAATTATTTCTCTAATGCTTGTTAGCTTCTCTTCCATACTGTTCCATAAGAGTTGTCGCTCGGACTCATGGAATACACAATCCTCCTCTCTATGTCCTGCTGTGTCTTCTTTTACACAGCTACACAGAGGGGTAAAACATTTCCCAATAAAGAGTAAGTAGGAGTTGAAGTTCCCATGTTCAGTTAACACTTGTGTGCTTGCTGAGGAGTGTTTAATATTTAATTTTATCCGGTCATCTATGTTCGGAAATATACGGTGCGTTTTCCTTCCCTTTTCTGCTTTGTTCCATTCGTCGTTCCATTCTCTATGTGTTTCCTGTCTCAAAAATCTTTTTAATCTTAATCTTTGTACTATATTTTCTGCATCTGACGAGAGGTTGAAATACTCTATATTTATTTTTTTCCTCCATTTGTTTAGAGCAATTCTTTCCCGAATTCGGCATGTTAGAGATGGAGTTGCAGCCACTATACAGAGTGCGTCGCAGCTCGTGGTGGAATAGCTGTTGCACATCGCTATCAAGATGGCACGCTGTGTCTCCTTTAGCTTTCTCTTGAATCTTTCGAGCGGCCTGTGGGACCAAATTTCGCACCCATAAGTGGCAATGGGTATTACTACTCCCTCATAGATGTTTTCCATCGGTTTGAGGCCATATGCACAACGGCAAAGCCTTCTTATGGCACCAAAGATAGTCTTAACCTTCGAGCAAGTGTAGTTCACGTGAGGTTGGAAGGTAAATTTATCGTCTATGTGTATGCCTAGGTATTTAAACGACCTCTGGGTTGGGAGACTAGAGCATTACCCCGTCGCGAGCGGGGTCAACGCTGCGCAAGCAGTGAATACGAACGGATAAAATAGGGTTTTTGCACGCCATGAATACTGGTAGAATAGAGGACTGAAGAAGGAAATGACATAGGGCAAACAAAAATAAGTTCAGACTATACGTGATACGAGACTGGGACTGGGAAGGGAAAATCATGAAGAGTTGATGAAATAAAGGATATACAGGATTAAAATAGGAGCCCACGCTATTAAAAAATAGTTGTTTGGGATCGTCCAAACACTTTCGTCCTAGGTTTACCAATGGTGATTATACTCGGCTAAAGGGCCGAACAATTCATTAATCGGGTGTCAACCCCTGTCACACACGCCCCCTCCTGGCCGCTCGTGTGGCATGAAGCAAATGCTCATACAGTGGAAGCCTTAATCAACCCTGTCTGTTGACGGGAATCATCGTACATCAACCATCGAATCAAGACGGCCATATTTCTTTAAAGGGGAAAATGGGAAGGTTCTCTCCACCGATGGGCGGCGAGAGGGGTGGGTGGGTGGGAGGGGGCTGCGGAGAAGGAGGAGGGGGTGGGTGCGGAGAGGGAGGGAGGGAGAAGAAATTGGGGCAACACTGCGGCAATTTTTTTTCCGCGATTCAGGAAAAAAACGGAAGCGTGCTCTTGGGGGGAGGGCGATGGGGAAGGGGTCCGGGCGCCCGGGACGGGTCGCAAAGGCTTCCCGTTAGAATGTGAAGTGCCAGCAGCGGACGCTACTCTTACAAAAATGGTGTCAGACAAGCCATGCTCCCCCGAGGAACATGGCTTATGGCGGTGGAGTTTACACGACGTGGGCGAATTTCGCGAGGGAGGGAGGTGAGTGGGATGGGAGAGGGAAGTTCCAAAACGGGACGAAACAACTCCCTCCTCATCCGAAACGACGACGGGCGGGATATGGAGAGATTCAAATGCACACACACACACGCACACCTTCCTCCCCCTGCCAAGGGCGTGGCGAGCAGGCCATATTACCTTGCAACCATTTACAGGAAGTCCCTTAAAACCCCCTTGCCGTGCTTTATTCCTTCTCTCCCTTGCAGAAATGCGTTTCTGAAGGACAGTTTCAGTTTTGCTTTACTGATCGTCATATTCCAACTGGGAATGTGGTGGTCGAAAGAACGTTTCGTTGCTGTCTTGAAGGCCCTTGTTTGAGCCTCGATTACTTCGGACACCCCGCTGTCCTTGCCTCTAACTGTGTGATTTTCCGGTTAGCACAGTTCCCTTTAGCATTTCAGTGTGTTAAACTTGGCTGTATTAGTTATGTAAGTGGGCGTGGTACACTAGAAGATTCGGCTATTGACAAATGCGTCCGGGTTCGATTCCCAGTGGCTTTGGACGCCCTCAGCTTCAACTAAGATACGCGATTTTTCGGGCTCAGGGAAAGGGACTGGCTCCCTCGATACCCTCGGAATGGGAGAATTTCACGCGGTGAGCTCTGCCCCTTGAAGAAGGGGTCTTTCGGGTAGATTACCGAGGTCGCTCGCTAGTCGTTCCTCCAGCGCTTATAAGCGATTTACTTCGCCATCCCGAGCTCAAATGATGCTCCCAGAGAAGGAAGGAATGGGGAAGTCAGTCTCGTGTCCTTGCGCGGGTAGTCGCGGGGTTCCTCGGACGAGTGGAAATCAACGCAAGTCAGGTTTTCGGCTGCGCGACGCGAAAAGACTTTAAACCATTCGACGAGCAGCGCCCTTGCGGTGAGCGGTGGAACTCGTTGCCTCGCTATGTGCCGAAATCTCATGCATCGGGGAATACGAAGGAGAATAATGCAAGGCACTCTGTTTTGTGGGTCTTGATCGATACGCGGATTCAGCTGGAGCACCGGGGAAATGCTATTTGAGGTTGAATTTCGTCCGTTCGGTGCTATCGAATGCAACGGCGCTAAGTTCACTCATTGCCACTTCAACGTTGAAAGACGTCACCATTTATCGTATTATTTTGGTTACCTGCGATCAAATCCGAAACTAGCTCCCAAAAGTGTTTATTGAAGTTGATTTATTGAATATTTCGATTAATCGTTGGTAAGGGGGGATATTTTTATAAAGAGTAAATAGCCTTTTAACGTAGATAGAAGAACTGTCGTTGAAGATAATGGTAGACGAACCAAGACGTAATTGGCGGGCTAAAACATCAACATAATTACACCGAACTCACGTATTCACACCGTATGATCTCCTCGGGGTAATAAACTCCATTATATCTGATTTTGGGATATTTTTGGAAACTTAGGTCCTTTCATCAATTGCTCTGTCCTATTCATACAAACTTATTTTCCTCTGACACATTCATAAATTGTCCACACGTTTTCTTCTTCTCCTTAGACTTGTAATTAACCCTCGTATTGAGATTTCCTTTAAATACGGTGACTTACGACACCTTAAATTTAATAATACTACTTTAAAGCATACTGAAGATGAATCAAGATGTCCATGAAATGGAGAATTCCCAAAATTTTTCGCATCCAAATTTTACAATCGACTGCAGATGTGATTGAGGGCTTAGCTTGTCCGTACCTGACTTCCAAGAGAGTTTGTTGTTTTTATATCTTTACATCGATTCGGTCAACCAAAAATATTTTTCATTATCTTCATTCTGAGCTTTCTCCTCTTAAATGGAACATTCCGATTAACACGCAATTTTTGGAGTTTTTACGCGAATTAAATGAATTCTCAATTGTGTGTCTCAGAACAAATCACATAATGGTTGCGTACAGTTTTAATAAAATGCTTTGAATCTGTGCAATTAATCGTACGGGCAGGTGAGCATGTAAGCTATAAAAATGGTGCGAGAAATGGAGAATCTAGGCTACCAGTGCAGTTTTTCTAGATTTATAAATTTTGGAAATGCTTAAAAGGATAAAAATTACTGGAAACAATTTTGGGACTCAAGTCTCGTGATCTAAAAATTTAGATAAAACGGTCATATTGTAGTAAATCAAGATTTGATACATAATTTTAGTAAACACAATATTTTACATTAATACACGTATCTATAAATATGCTACATATATAAGAAGATTAAAGTACATACGAATATGGAATATTATTTCTTATTTTATTGGTGGTATACCAATTAAAATAAGAAATGAATGTTGAATGAAAAACGCAAGGATATATCCGGTAAAAACTGTTTGGAACAACATTACCGGAAATATATCACTACATATGCATAAGTATATAGAGGGGATGAGAACTGGACAATGATCTCTATATAATTAAATATTCTATTAACAGAGAGTACAGTATCCCTTTAGCTTTTAGTATAATGGGAAAGCGGAGTGGACTACGTTTCTATCCACTGAAGCTTAGGAATCAAGAGGAAAGGATTTCGCCAGAATATTTCGTTAGGTCAACTATAATTTCATCTCAGAAAGCATAGAGAAGTTGAACTTGAAGATAGAACGAGTCTATTTTCTGCGGAATGAGGCAATGTTCACCAAATAGAAAAATGTAGGGCATATGATGGGCTCCTTGATTTGGGGGTCATTTTAGGATTAGGAAGAGCTTCGCGTGAGCCAGTAATAACTGTAAAAATATAAACAGAAATAAATCTGACATAATATCGTTTTGTGATTTCGAGAAAGTTTTCCCCTGGGAATAAGTTGTAATTAATCTTGAATATGACAGAGAAAAATTGGACGGTCATGAGGGAACACCTTTTTTTTGAACAGAGTTAAGAGGGGAGAAAAAGGTTTTTAAAAGGATTTTAGCAAAAAAACATTAAATATTATGGAAACACTTTATTTCAATATTTCTTGCGTACCGTCGTAGCCTTGCAAACTTATCTTGCCTGTGGAACGTGAATAAATTGTTTCATGTCCAATCTGATGCTGTCTAAATATTCCCTATGTTAAGAGAGCTCTTTTTATTACCACATTTAGCCGTGACTTTCTCGATGAACCATGCCTCTCCACACTAATTTTCTATTCTCTCTGGTTGCCTACATCTTGTCCCTTCTCTCTACTTGAACAAGATCAATTTTCTTTAATGGAATGGCGAGCGCATACTATATGAATTAGGTCTGCAAAGTTTGCAGATTACAATGCCATGAGGTGGCAGCTGAAGGATTACAATTAAAGGCTACAACACTGAATGAGAATAGGGAAGGTGGTGAACTTCGTAAATTAACATGCGTAATGAGATGGGAAAAGTTACATAATGATGTTAAGTAATAAGAATTCGGAATATATCGAGAATTAAAATTAAGGGACGTGGAATATTGGATGAAAATATTCCGGAGTTCAATTTTAATTTACATTGAGATTGTTCTCCCTGGAAATATATTGCTGAGGGCGGAGGATGTCGTAAGGCTGGAGCTTTCCGAGATATAATTTAGGAGAATGGTGATTAGAGGAATTGGTTGAAAGGACAGAGCAAGCAAATGAAGAAGTGTTGGATCTTTTGTGGAAGCGATGGAGGCTGAAAATCCGAAGAAAGGAGATTGTAAAAGCGATGGACTGGGTCGAGAGTGAAAGATGACGGCACGTAGTATGCATTCGTGCATATGCCATTCAAGTTCGTGTACCAATGTTTTCACATATGGAATTTATAATTTGATTCATGCATTAATAAATAAGTGATCACGAAGCCATTTTTGCAAAATTGCAAGCGTCGGAAAATATGGCATTCCTTCTGAATTCACCTAAGGTTCCTTGGGCTAAGAGATTTTTTAAATAATATTTTCTTGTAGAAAGTATTTTTATGAAGAATACACGTATATGCTGCATTTCAATTGTCTCACTTCAAATACTTCACTTACGTCACTTCAAAACTTCATTCATCCCTCAAATCACATTACATCAACAACTGATTTCTGTTTACGTCATAGGGTTGTATCTACATTGATAAAATCATTACCGATTTGGCTTGAGATTCTCCCAGTTGTATCCCTGGCAACAGTAACAACTGTTATAGCATTCGAAATAAGCAAGATGGCGTGTTTCAGAAACAGCATTTTCTGGACATATTTATTATTTATGAACAATGCGGTCTTTTTATTTCACTTAACACTACTAAACGAAAATGGAGCGTTTTTCATATGCGAAGAAGTGTCTGTGACCCTTTACTTATTTATAAGTATGATTAATGTGAATCTTTCCCGCACTTAATCCAAAATAACAATGACAACTGTTATAGTACTTAAGATAAACAAGTTGGCTTGTTTGAGGAACGGCAATTTATGTATAAAATTTGGATGTAACAGTATGCAATAATTTAATGTGTAATGAACAGTGTTTAGGAAAGTATTTGGATGTATCAGTTTGCAATTATTAAAAATATGTAATGAACACTGTTAAGAAAATTATGTTGATAGCAAATTAATAGCGCTAGTATAAATATGATCGGATAATGTATGGATGGCTTCCTATTAGAGCACAGCATGTCCTTGAACGAAAACTGGGTAATTAACATAAGGTTTCTTGGGTTCAGTGAAGTAGAAGAATCTCCATTATCATTAAGCCCGGGTATGACTGAAAATTAGCATGAGAAATCAAAGTTTAAAAGAACACATTGCACAAAATTGGCCAACCAAATCTGTAAGTTTTATTCTTGCTGGAATCGCGCTGGAGAACTTAAAGATAATGCTTGAGATTGAGATTAAATTTCATATCTGAGACCGCGGAAACAGGCAGATTGACAATCAGTACCTTAAGTGGCCGGATCAAATAATACATGACGACGAGAGGCCCGAGGGATGAACAGATCATCCATTCCTTAGAGGCGATGTGAAGAAGATGCCTTCGTTAGAATCCTTAATGGTAAATGTCAAATGTTTCGCAGCAATACATAATGAAACAATCGAACTGTGTACTTTTAAGCCTTATGCATTCGAGAGGAAAGCACTTTTTGAAAGGATAGATTCGGTTTGCTTTTAAGCGTATCGCCAAAGTCTTGAGGATCCGAGGAAATAAACCACAAAGGACGGAGAATCACTCACAAGCCATTGATCCCAAATACGTTCCAAAGAAATATATTCATCAGAAGGAAATCTCCTCTGCCGACTAATTCGTTTGCTTCCTTAATCCGACAGAGTTTGAATGCCAAAAACAAGAAAATAAATCTTCAAATAAAGCAAAAATTCTTCCGTCTGCGAAGCAGGGAGAACGTTGTTCGCGTCGGAGTGACGTCTTCAGTGGTTTAATCGCGGAGAAAATTCAGCCCGAAGCGGGAGACGCCCGCCGCGGGGATTCCTCTCCGTCCCAACTCCTCTAGAATGCTGCCCTATCATCATTTGAAAGACAGATTGAACCTGCAATGAAATACATCACAAAGGTTTTACGTGAAGAATCAGGGCAATAATGTTCTGATATTAATTTAATTAAATCTGAACGATTTCGTAGCGGTAACCAAAATTAATTCACTGGACGTACTTAAATACAAGAATATTCAATAACATGATATATTAAAATCATGCAGGAATAATCTTACAAAAATTTGGATTTTTACCAATTTAATTTATTTAATGTTATACAAAGTATTTGAAATAATGCAGGATATCTACAATATGTATATACACCACCAATAATAAAGGATCCACGCCAAGGTGTTTTGATGGACCATCAACCTACGCGATGGTACTCCATCAGCACACCTACGCGGCGGTAATTCCCGGAAGCAGCATGGATCCTCATCAGATAGGCGTTGCGGAAGCTTAAGGATTAATTACTACCAATAAAAATTATCTCCATCATGCCTGCGGTCATATCTTTTTTGATCTCTAATTGTACGATGAAAAAACAACATTTTAAATCCATCCGTTTTACTATCTTTCTCCCTGATTTAACGTACATGATCTTATCTGCCATAGTAAGTCGGCATCTGTAATATGTCTTAAATTAGAAGTAAACTTTGTCTTGAATTAAAAAGTAAACACCCTCAAATAAGTGGCATCCCTCAAATTAACGCAGGACATTTAACCCGTATTTCAACCTACGGTCAACTAGTGGCTCCCATTCTAATTCTTTCAATAGTGTCGTGACACTGCTACGTTGTTCATTACTAATTTTCATATCACGAGCTTCCCTACGTTGCATTCGATCTAGTTTCAGCCCTAAGCCTACCTCGTGAGGATTCCATACATCCGGTGCTCGATGCAGTGTGTGAAGTAACATCTCTTAAAACGAAGATATATATTGTAATTCTATTCAGAACTTTATAAATAGACTAATGAAAAATTTTGATAATGGAACGGAAATATTTTATCACTCCTATTTTAGGGCAACATGGCATAGTGACCATAAATTAAGGTGTATTGATTAAATCCAAAACTATAAAAAACCAAAAACTTCAAGATGTCAGAAAACATGGAAATGCCTTTTTAATGAGAATAAAACTGTAAATTATTTAAAAAGGCATTTATCGTTAATGAGATATATTTTTATTTGATTTATCATAATTATTGCCTAAGCCTAGAGCAACAACAAAAAGTGTTCATCCCCGTTAGAGAGTAATTTATACTTTATAAATACTTTTTATATTTATATTTATTTACTATAAATATTTTTTATATTTAAATAAAATGTTGAAGGTTTCGAAGGTATTCGCGACATTTGAAAATTTCAACTAATTGTACAAGCAGTATTTAATTCCTGAATTGCAACGAGAATTCCTTAATAAATTGAATGATAACAATTTCATAAATTACTACAGTAATGTAGTAATAGATAGAAAATTAAATCTCCATGAGGTCGCCAAATATACGAAATTTTCAATTGTGCCTTTAGGCAGCTCTGTGTGTTGATTTAGAATTACCCCAAATATGTTCTGAAAATTTCATTAAGCATCTCTAAAGAGAGTTTTATAAATGTTAACTATTATTCTTCCCTCTTTACGCTTTCCTCGCCAACTTCCCCGTAATTATTCCTTAATATTAGTATCCTTAGCATGCATTCCAATGAGCGATACTGATAAATTCAACTGTAAATACTGTTAAAAATATGGAGTATGAAACGAGTTTTAGACCAGTATTTCACAGATGCGCGTAATAATAATTTCACTGTCGTAAATAGTATATATTTTGAATATGATCGTCATGAAGGGAAGAATGGCATTTTGACCTGAATACGTTTTAAATTGTTGTTGTCTTCCTCAGGTTAAAGCGAATGATCTGTCATTTAATAACTCCCAAGGAAACTTTATTAATTATTTAGAATTGTGTATAGAAAAGGTACAGGAAAGTATTTTGAAATGAAAAATTTAATGTATAATCTAATAATAATTCTAATTAAAGATATATTTTAAATTTATTTCTATAAAAAAATGAATATTGCTTTCTTCCGAAAGAAAGCTTCCTCCGGAATCATTAGCCGAGTTTCAGAATGAACCATCAATGAAGCCATATGGTATAGATTTTATTTAAAAAAATTAAATATTATATTTAGTTTGTAACATTTTAAACATTATATTGTGTCCTTTTGTAACGCTAAGGGCATTTAAATTTGATATAGAACTCGTCAATAACTATTTATCATTACTTTTTTATCGGCATAATTAATTGTGCAAAAATTTGATTTCGTTTAATAAATTTTTAGCTTAGTATGTAATTTATATGCGTTAAAGTTTCATTGATTTGACATCAGTATTGCGCCAGCGGCAGACGTTACAAAGTTGAAACATGTTCAGATTACCTAAGGAAAAGGGGGGCGGGGTAACGCCCTGCATTATAATTTTTATTTTGCCTGAATTAATCCTCAGCTTACGTAAAATGAGTTTGTGTTTTGGTTTGTTGGAGAGCTCAATTAAAATTTCAACTATTTGGAAACGCAGTATTTAATTCCTGAATTGCAACGAGAATTCGTTAATAAATTGAATGATAATAATTTGATAAATTACTACAGTAATGTAGTAATAGAGGGAAAATTAAATCTCCATGAGGTCGCCAAAGATAAGAAATTTTCATTTTGTACCTTTTATTCCCTACATAAGAGTTAGAAGATGACTTCGGATGACTCCGGAGCTCCAGTCGCTGCTTTTACTGAAGTATAAATTACCACCACTGTTGCCATCGGGAGAGAAGATCGTTGAATCACGTTAAGAGTACTGTCAGAAATATTGAAAATTTCATTGGATGCCCACCAAGCGTTGACAAAAGTAAACGTTGCTCACTGAATGTGTTTGTGCAGTGGGTTCTGAATCTGAACAACAGGACATTTACGTGCAGGTTTGTTCGCAGTTGAAGTTGATGGTAGAGGCAGAATAAACAACTTCGTCGAAGGTTATCACTGCAGATAAAACTTGGCCACGTAATTTAGATATTGAGGGAAAACAGCAAATCTCTGAGTGGAATTATCCGGAAGCACCAGCATTAAAATAAGCCGAAAATGATAAAGCGAAAGAGAAAGTTTTGGTCTTATGACTTTTCAATATTCAGGGAATGGTGTATCAGTATGTAACTGTAAATGAAATATACTTGATATACTCCGAGGCCATATCAATCGCAGAACGCAACATTTCAAAGCAACAGGCTGGGCCCTGTAGTCCATGCCTAGCCCATTTGTGATTTTTTTCTGCTTCCCAATGTGGAGGATCATCTAAGTGTCTTTCATCATCAGAAGCAGGCGAGGGTGGACTAAACATGATTCAACTTGCAACGGCTTCCGCTGACGGAATACAGGGGTCAAACAGCAACAAAGAAATGTAAACCATGTATCCATGTATATGTGTGTGTGTGAATATATGTATAAAGTTTCCGACCTAACAAAGATACAAGACATTTTTTCTGAAATTTTTGAGTTCGGAAACTTTTAAGACCACCCTCGTACACACACACACATACACACATATATATATATATATATATATATATATATATACACCAACATAGAGGTGAGAAGACATAGAGACATTAGAGAGAGAAGACAGGTTTTCAAAAAACACATTCGTTAACTTCAAGAAAACCACAAGAACGCTTCAGCCAGACAATCAACGGGTGGTATAGCCCAGGTTGCAAGGCACCCGAGAGGAGTGGCTAACCCAGCTCCACTTTCTTACTCGAGGGTGGCGCTCTGCGCCTCATCATTAAATCGGTCGTCTCATTTCGGCTATCCGGCAAAGCGCCCCCAGGGTGCATTGCACTTGCCGGTGAACCGGGTGGGTCCCCACGCTAGGGTTCCCCTTAAAACAATAGCAATACACAAAAGGTATACACATATACGCCATTGTATGTCAATCGTAAAAACGCCATAGCCCAGGGTGGGCTATCGTACCATTTCGGAGCAACATCGCGCTCCGAAAATCACTGCGAAATGGCCGATTCGTCCAACAAAGCGAGTACTGCCAACGATATAAACAACCTTATTCCAGCGCCACCTCCCTTGCCGTTGCAAGGAATGTTTAAACAAGTATACACATTCGGTACACGGGCAAAAGAGGACCCGCGAAAGGAAAAAAATCACGAAAATGGTAAACCTGGCCCGGCCGGTCAGGCCCAGAGGCCAGTAATTTCACAGACAAAAGCTCTTGACATCACTAAAATCTCTCGCAAACACAACAGCGAAATAGCTTCGCCATCCCCGGCGACAGCCGCAGCCATTGCCGCCCTTCAAAAGCAGCAAATGGTCAATAAACAACAAGAAAAGGTCACTTTAGTAGGTACCTCTGAAACAGCCATGGAAGCGAGGAACATGGCCAATAACAGTAGCAACAACCATTCGACAACGTCCACCTCTTCAGCAACGACCACTGGTGCCCTCCCTCTCGCCGAACCGCTTAACACAGGCCCTCAAGCACAAACACCGCATGGTCAAAGAGACGACGGCTTCACTTTCGTCTCCAGGAAAAAAGGTACCCCGCTCAAGAGGCGAAGAATTTTAGACTCCCCAGATATCACTCATCCGAATAGGTTTTCACCCATTGAGTCATCGGCTGAGGTGATGGAGACTCAGCCATCCGTACCAAAATCGCCCAAAATCCCCACAATGTGAAAGGGTGGGTTGAATTGGCTAAGGAGTTGACGGCGAATCTGCTCTCGCCGCCCAAATGTATCCTCAAGGGACCAAACACCGTGGCAATAACTTGTGCCAGCACAGAGGATTATTTTAAAACTAAACACATTCTTAAAACCAGGGATCTAGAATATACGTCTTACCAGCTTCCAGCCGATAGGCTGAAAGAGTATTGTGTAAAAAACCTGGTAGGCGACGTAAATGCAAAGGACTTAGAACTAGAATTACACCGAATGGGGTATAAGGTAAAAAGCGTCGTACAACTGACCACCACTAAACCTACCTACGAGGACAGGATGAAAGGGAAAACAACTGGCATCAAGCGATTGGTGCCAGTTTATCATGTCATCTTAACAAATGATCCCCAAACAGGGGACCTCCTCAAAATCGAATATTTGTTGACCATGCGGGTGAATATATCTAAATTCACCAAACCTAAGGGCGTTGTACAGTGCCACAAATGCCAGGGCTTCGGCCATACAAAAAATTATTGTAACATTCGGCCCCGTTGCGTTAAGTGTGCCGGTCCACACTTAACATCCGAATGTGAAAAGAAAGATCGCAGTACGCCCGCGCGATGCGTAAACTGCACAATGGAGCATCCCGCCAATTATCGCGGATGTCCCGTTTTTAAATGGGAAAATCAGCGAAAATTGGCGAGAGAAAAGCGCGACACAATTTCCCGAGGACCAGCCCAAGGGAAAACATATATACCTGCCCCGGCTCCTGACAGGAATGCTTGGGCTCCTAGAGCTCAAGGTCCTTTGCAGGACCAATCATCTTTTACCGCCACCAACCCATTTCCCTCTCTACCCCCTCCTAGGATCCCTCCTCCCCATATTATCAACCCACTTCTGCCCGGCGGCGCTATTTCACTTTCCTCTTCTTCTTCTTTAAATCACCTACCAAACCTTCCGGCTTCAAATTCCGCACACAATGAACAGTCACTGTTTGGATACTTTATGTCCATGCATCACCAGCTAAGTCTCTTAAAGACAAAAACGGAGAAGAAAATCTTTATGCTCCAACAATTATGCGAGTTGCACGAGCTTAATGACTAGTAAGCTCCGTAACATTTGCCTTCTCAGTTGGAATTGCAACGGCATACTTAGTACTCGGCCGCCAACGGGAATTCAAAAATTTTATAAGCTCTGGCAATTTCGATGTAGTCGCCCTTCAGGAGACGCATCTGACACCCAGTCACAGATTCCACATACCCAACTATACCACATATCGGCGAGACCGTCCCACCGCTCGCGGTGGAGGCGTGCTCATCGCAGTAAAATCCTCTATTAAACACAAAGCACTGAAAGGATACGCCCTTAGTACATTAGAATGCGTCGGAATACGACTCCCAACTCCCATAGGTGACCTTGACATCTATTCAGCTTACCAACCTTGTGGTAAAACTATTGCCTCTGACGAAATTCGTCCCTTATTCCCGACTGACAGTCGCGTCGTAGCCATCGGCGATTGGAATTCAAAGCATACGGAATGGGGGTGCCGGTCCGCGAATACAAATGGCCGGCGTTTGCATAATATTGTGTTAACTCCATCATGGTAGACGTCGAAGTGCCACTAGCGGCGACGCACATTGACAGCCGTGGTGGTGAAGACATCCTGGATTTCTGCCTAACGAAAAATCTGCCTTACATAACGACTCCAACTGTACTTTCCGATCTCTCCAGTGATCATTACCCGATTAAAACCGACATTGCGACTGTCCCTTATGAGCAGCCTCCTTCCCTTCCTTCCAAGACGAACTGGAAACAGTTCGCCTCCATAGCAGAAGACGCCTTTTCCTCAATCATCATCCCACACTCCTCAGCCCGGCAGGACATTGACGCTCATGTCTCGGCCATAACCGAGGCAATGCGTGACGCGCATGCACTGGCATCGCTCCCGTACCCTCATCCCCCTCCTCCTTCAAACGCCCTACCCGACGACATCCTGCTACTCATAAAACAGCGCAACAAGGCCCGCAGACAATGGGCGCGAACCAGGGATGGCGCCTATAAACGGCGTTATAACTTTTTCGCGTCCTGCGTCAAACGCGAGATCAGAAATCGGTTTAATGACCAATGGAGAGACAAACTCGACAACCTTTCCTTCGACGACGGATACCTTTGGAAGGTTGCTAAGCAACTGACCAAAAAAGGCCGTCCAGACCAGCCCATCAGGCATAACGACAACCTGTACTTCGACGCCAATGACAAGGCAGAAATCCTAGCCAACGCGTTCCAGGAAACCATGACTCTTAAAACCGACTGGCCGGAGGAGGACGAAGAAGCCGAGGCTGCTGTAAGTAGCTTAGGTCTCCTTCCGACTCCTCCGTTCCAACTGGTCACTGAGACGGAGCTTAGAATGACAATAAAGTACTTAAACCCGAAAAAAGCCCCGGGTATTGATGACATTTCAAACAGGCAATTGAAGAACGCGCCACTGCCGGCCGTTCGTCACCTACTGGGCTTATTTAATAACTGTCTTTCCTCTTGCTACTTTCCAGATTCCTGGAAAATAGCAAAAGTGTGCCTGCTTCCCAAGCCAGGCAAAGACCCGACAATTCCTTTAAACCGTAGACCTATTTCCCTACTTTCATCTATCTCTAAACTGTTTGAATCAATTTTAAAATCCCGTCTAGACCTCTTCCTACGGACCAATGACGTAATTAGGCCAGAACAAATGGGATTCCGGGAAGGACATTCTACTTCCCTTCAAATACTCAGACTGGCGGAGTTTATCAGCCACGGCATGCAGAACAACCAACACATTGCAGTGTTGTTCTTGGATGTGGCCAAGGCTTTCGATCAAGTCTGGCATGATGGATTGCTTCTGAAATTAATTAAAATCGGGGTGCCATTACATCTCATCAAGATGTTTCAAAGTTTTCTCGCTTCACGAGTCATACATGTCGCCGAAAACGGAGCTCTGTCAGCCGGGAAACAGATAAATTGTGGCGTCCCGCAGGGCGCCATATTATCTCCTACTCTCTTCAACTGCTATGTCAACGATCTTCCTTCTTCTCCACAAACTCAAACTTTCATGTTCGCCGACGATACTGCTATCGCGACGAAATCTTGGAGCGGCACGTGTGCCTTCCGAAAGATACAAAACCACCTCTCTTTACTTGAAAAGTGGACCGTAGACTCCAAGGTCACAATAAATGCCGAAAAAAGTGTTGTTGTGGACTTTCGGAGGAAACGAAACTATCTCCCAAAAAAACCTTTAACCTTTCAATCCGTGCGTATTCCGACGAAATCTTCACACAAATTCTTAGGGATACACTTCGACTACAGACTGACATGGGCCTCGCACGTACAGCATGCCTTACATATCGCTCAGGGCACAAGAGCACTTCTGTCTCCACTCTTGTGCTCCAAATCGCGCCTCACGCACCAAACCAAAATAAGACTGTACCTTTCATATATCCGTCCCAGGATGCTGTACGGTTGCGAAATTTTCGGGAACGCGACAAAAACAGACAGAATACGCTTAGAAACATTCCAGAATAGAATACTTCGCTACCTCACAAACCAGAGTAAACTCGTCCCAATACAAGAGATCAGAAACGCACACAAAATACCTAAAATTCACGACTTCATTCGAGCACAAGCTGAACGACTCGAGAGGTCCCTTCCACAAAACACGCTTACAAAGAACATATGGGATTACTCCCTACATAGAAAACGCCGTCCGAGCTACAGACTGCCAAAAGAAATTCTATTTCGGTAACATTACCGAATTCTTTTCTATGACTTTCTTTTTTATAGATGTTTCAAAAATTATAAATGTATTTGAGCTAGGGTTAATGTTTTATGTTCAAGGCATTGTGTAACTGCCATTTTGTTTTCATTGTATGTAAAAAAAAAAATTTCTTTTGAAAAGAAAAGTTAAGAAAAAAAAGGACAAAAAGAAAATTATATACATATCCAATGAAAAAACAAAAAAAAAATTATTAAAAAAAACAGAACAAAAGAGAAAAAAAAATATCTTATATAGACAATAATTAGACCAGAATCTTATGTTAATTTTAAGTTTTTAGATTGATAAATGTTTTTCCGTCCTGTTGACGTGTTTTTGGGCAAAATGTCTCGGCCCTTAGAATTAAGCTAATTTTAGTCCTTCCTTTAAGATAAGGCCAATTGCCAACCCACTAGAGGTCTTTCTTTCAATTTCTCCTTCACTAACACTGGAAAGGTACACGTTCGTCATTTACACATTCGATCGCCATTTATTTCCCTGTGCACACTGCACATACACTGCCGCTGAAGGGGTGGACGTTGTCACACGAAGCAGCGTCAAAACTGAGGGCAAATGCCCATTCATTAGGGGATCTGGTCTGGTCTGAGAACTCGTGAATCCGCCTACATACTATCCTTCCGTTCCTTTAAAATTCCCACCCTTAACCGCCATATTTAATTTCCCTCCCAGCATTCCCTCCACACCTCCCCTCCACACCTCCCCTTCACGCCCATAACTCTTTCCCCTCTCCTGATCCATAGCATATTTTCAGTCTCTCTTGAAGAAGGCCCCTGAGAGGGCCGAAAGCTCGAACAATTTACCGTGTAAGTGTTCTTTTATATGTGTCTATTCTTTTCTATTTGTGTTATGTTGTGTCAGCCCATTATTGTGCCGCTCGTATGAGTTTTTCCGTACAATCGTTATATATATATATATATATATATATATATACACATATATGTATGTATATATATATATATATATATATGTGTATTCATGTATACATACATACACACACTCGTATTTTGCACCCGATGGGAACTACTTTGGAAAGAGCTGTCAAATTTTGAATGATAAGCAAAGCTATATTGTTGAAAAAAACATCTAATCATTATTTATTGAGTGTACTTGCACATTAAATTATATTAATGAAAAGATTACCTATAATCCTGGGTCCTCACTCAGTGAAGCACTTGGAGACATTCTTTACGCGTCATTTGGAAGTTTTAAGATTTAGGTTAGAGTAGCGTGGGAATGGTATCGTCCTTCCTCGGGGAGGATGAATGTTGTGTGCACTGTGAGCACACAACTTTCTAAAGCTACTGTGCATGTAGTGAAAACTACTGTGGATGGAAAGGGACAGACCGAGAAGTACATAATATATTTAACCTTTTAAGGCAGACGTGTATAATGTCGCCAGTGGCATTAACCCCGACTCCAGGACATTTCAATATATACGACGTCCTTTGCCTGTGTTCCACGAAGTGATTCCCACGAACTCGGAGCGATTCGCAGGCGATAGGCGGCAGGTGCCTCCCGTTTTACTGACAACCGGGGAGAACGACGCAATCAGCCGAGGAATTACTGTTGACTTCTGCCGCGCACTCCATCGAGCGTGAAAATTGGAGTTAACGAAATCGCGGGCGGGTCGAGAGGACAAAATGGCCCCCTCCCCCCGAATAATAATGCCCCCGGCCAATGCGTGGGCGCGCGACCCTTCGGCGCGCATTAAAGAGAATACACACACGACTGGTCGGGTGGAGCGGGGGGGGGGGGGGCGAATAGGATTCCCACTCCCCCTGGGGGGAGTTAGCGAGGGGGTCTGCCTGGCGAATGATCGGTCCGTTGCCTGGCCGTTTTCAAGTGACCCAACGACCAGAGGGAAGGAATAAAACTGCCCCCTAGGGGAGCACTCTCGAGGATGGTTCCCCTGCATCCCTCCCATTCCGCGACCACCGCCGACGACGGTTGAGGTGGGCCCTAAAAACAATGCAATCAGCGGCCGAATCAGTGCGAAAATATTCCAGTTCTTTGGGAGAAAAGGCTTTTTCCCTGAGGGATGGGACATTCGTATTGTTAGACGGTGTAAGGACTTCAAATAGACTCCGTAGTAGACAAGTTTTCCGGAAAGTTGAAGGGGTCTTCTCGAACACATTTTGTTTCACTGTGACCGAATGAAAATGAGGTCTTTAAAAAGTAAAATTATGCGCAAATAAAACCCCGGATGAGGGTACTGAAATTAAAAGTTTTGATAGCAGCCACAGAAAAGTATAATGTAGATATGTATTAAGGGGTGAGCCGATGAAAGTAAAATTATGTGGAGAGTTACGTCTTCACCAATATTTGGAGTGACGACAGTGGAAATGAGGACGAGACTTATGTAGGCAAATTTAGATAATCATGTAGTCATGTAGACACCGTGCGTTTAAACTTTCTTTCAACGAGCGCTAATGAATTATTTGTTGATACGACGATAAAGAGTATTACCCACCTACCTTTGCATGGGAATGAAGGGTCTCCATTTAACCCTTACCCTATCGGTAGAGACAGCTGTGTCCACTTTCCCTTGGAGTTCCCTTCGGCCATTTCCTCCGATCGTTGGCCCTGCGCCAAACGGTGTGTAAGAATGACGTCAGCATCATTAGGGAATAGTGAGGAGCTTAAAAAAGGTTGAACCTTGTTTAGTAAAGGAATATTATTTCTATCGGGACCATTCGGAGTCCCATCCCCTCTCATTGGTCCCAATAAATGTTAGACTAATCTCGATTCCTCGATCTCTAATTCGATCCGCACCTTAGGGTGCGGATCGAATTAAAGGAAAATGTGCGACCACTATCGTAAGTTACACGTAATACTTACTGTCGTAGAAGAGGCTGTAGACAGTATTCAAGGACCAAATTGCTCCTAAGAATATTTAGCGGCGTTTATGCATACAGAAATCGTTTATTTATTCATACAAATACATTTTAACATTTATTCGTAAAAGTACATCAGTTGAACAAGAATACAACCTCTCGTCAGTACTACTCAACGCATACTTAGAAGGGGCAGTTAAAAGAAGCACAAAAATTGGGCATCAGAGATGCCAAGGTGAATGGAGAAGGATTTAAAATGCTTTGGTTCGCCGACTACATCACACTAGTTTCAGAAACTTGAGAAGACCTGCAAGCAACTCAGATTTCCATATACCACATAATCTGGGATTATAATATGAACAAGAAATGTACTAAAAATATTGTGCGTGGAAGATTGAAGGTGGGTGTGTGGTGAAGGAGGATATTGTAATTCGTGGAGCAGCAGCAGTATGACTTGGGATGGAAGAAGTTCGACCGAGATCAAGAGAAGGATATCTCGGGGTAAAAGGGTGATCATGAATAGGAGGCAACAACACACTATGTTCAAAGAGCCTGAGGCTGGACACGAGTAGGCATTTCGTCAAAATGCTTGTTTGGAGAATGGCACTCTACGGATCAGAGAGGTGGGACTTGGATAAGTGAACTAGCGGAGGATAGAATAAGCTTCTGAAACATGATGCTGAAGAGGATAACGATTAAGAAGGTGAAATTGAATGAGAAAGTGAGGAACTAAGAAGTGCGTGTATATATAGAAGAGCAGGAGAGAGGAGGACCGCATGGAGAGAACTCAATGGCAAAGGAGAAGCAGATGGATTCGACATACGCTCAGGCACAATTTATTAGTTAGAAACATAAAAGAAGAGAAGGTCCCACCCGGAAGAACAAGTGAAAAGTACAAACAATATATGTATATATATATATATATATATATATATATGTATATATATATATATATATATATATATATATATATATTATTATTAGGTAATCTACCGGTTAAGGTAGGTTTTTGGATGGACATAATTACTAATTAAATAATTTGTCACTCTTAGCAAAACACAACATCCTACTCTACATCAGGTCCCTCTTCATCTCTGAGTGCCTTCTTCCTCCCTTCATCCCGTCCAACATCCCTATCCTATTCCTTCCCTTTCCTCGTTTGCCTAACATTCTCCCCTCTATCACAGTCTTCAACATCCCACTGCCGGTCAATACCCCCTGCATCCACTTTTCCTGCCTTCATAGGATTTCTCCCAATAAACCCCTTTCCTCGCCCACCATACCAAGTACTTCCTCATTTGTTTTCTTCTCTGCCCATTTCACCTTCTCCATTCTTCTCCACACCCACATTTCAAAAGCCTCCAGTCTACGTCTATCCTCCTGCTTCAATTACCACGTTTCCTCACCGTACATAGTTACGATCCATATCAAAGTTTTTACGAGTCTTTTCTTATTATCCATATCCAAAGTCCCTGTCATCAACTTCGTCCTCCTTGTGAAAGCCTCTTTGCCTAGCGCAATTCTTCTCATTACGTCCATACTACTTTGACTGTGTTGGTCCAAAACACTTCCGAGATACGTAAACTGTTCTACCTGCTTTAGTTTTTGCCCTCCTATTTTAATGTTTAGCTGATATATATATATATATATATATATATATATATATATATATATATATATATATATAAAGGTTCTGAAGACGAAGGCCGAGCCGTCGAAACGTCAAAACAACATATATGAGTGTCCTTTCTTTGTGTTTCTATCGTTTAAAAATCTACATCTGTGTTCTTATATATTTGTGCGTCGCCGAAGAACGTTCCATTTCGAAGATAATTTTATGTATATATGAATATATATATATATATATATATATATATATATATATATATATATATATATATATATATATATATTCGTATATACACATACATAATTCCACGTGCCTTTAAATTGGATCACGGGGGTGCCATGTGTTTGTAGAAGTAATAGCAATAGAGTATATGTACTTCGTATGGCTGGTGACCTTACGCACAATGCGAAGCAGTTTGTAGATATAGATGCGGATTATCTTCAGCCCTTCTCTCTCAACATGACCAAACCATTTTAACTCACTTCTTTTAGTATCGACCATCACCATTGCATCCAATCAATGCATTCATCACACCATGTCCATTTTTACCATAGGTAGTCTAATACCCGATTCTTATTCTATTTAGTCCAACTTAATCCTTGTACACGAAAGTTTCACTTCCATAAAATAATATTTTAGTTGACTTAGACAAATTTTATCTTTTTAAAACATTGCAAATGTACTTTATCCTCGTAAATTAAATTAATGAAGATCGATAAATAATAGAATTTTAGATTAATTAGCCATAATATACAGTATTTTTGTGTTTGACCTGCATATTGTGGCCAATTTTGTAACTTCGAAGATTAAGGTTAACTACTTCTCTACATCAACTTAAAAAATCGATTATTAATTTTATTCGATCGAATTTTGTAGAGATGTGTTCTCTTTTGCAAATTATCTCCATCTCTATATTCGTGATATCCGCGATGATTGCTTCCTTCCATCATCTTTGCGTAAAAAACTTTTTCTTCCGTTTGTAAAACCGGTGCCTCATTGTAATGGTTCGCACTTCAACATTCTTCTGAGAAGTCTTCTTGGCCTAAAGTTTCCTTGATACTCTCCTTCGCGATAGAACTGACGATTAAATTCAGAAAACTGCATATGAAAACAATTTTGGGGGACTCAACGTGCCTGCTCAAAATGGTTCTGAATATGTCCGCACGGCGCGAGTTATGTTTGGGTCGATAACAAGTTTTTGGTTGGATAACATGCAAAAAAACTAAAATTTTGCGTCTTTTTAGCATAATTATAAGCAGAGATACCAAAGACTACCCATTACCAGTCGCCTGAAATCCATGTTAAAACAAGAAAATATTTTGATATTATAAATAATTCTTTCATTCCACCGTACATGATCCATGGTCACAATAACTTGTGGAAATATTATCCCTCGAGATGGAATTGCAGCCAGAAATACTCTTTTTGATTTCAATTACAACTATGGCAACTTTTCGAGACGATTTACTCTGTAAAATACTTTTCAATTCAAAAATATTTGGTAACCTTTTCATTTCCATTAAAACTCGTACTTTCTCATTCTTTAATAAGATTCGTTTTTTTATTGTTAGTTTGAGGGAGCGAACGTTGGAATCGATTGAAAATCAGTCAAACTTTTCATTAAAAAATCAATCAAAGGAGTCATCCTATTATAATGGTAGGATTTGGATGGCCTATTTATTTCTAAGTATCGTGGGAACTTCCTATTTCTATCTTCATTCCCCAATAACTCCTGCTTACCTTCATTCTGTCTGAAAAGCTCATTCCCTTCCTTCTTCTACCCCGGTTACCTTACTTCTAACCCGGTCTCCATTCAATCACGATATTCAAAATGGCATTTTTCAAAGTTTGGTCATCCCCTTGCTCTAACCTTTTGGTATTTCCCCCTGCTCATTCCTCTTTTCGCGCATCTTATTAAAGATCTAGGCGTTTTTCTTCCTCTCTTTCCAACCTATTTTCTCCAATCTCCGTCGCACTCACATCTCAAAACCCTCCAGTCTACGCTCATTCGTTTGCCTAAAATATTACATCTATAAGCCACTATGTTCAAATTTTAGAGGGCGTGTATTTATTTATCTTTTCTTCACATCTTTACTCAGTGTGCCAGTCATGAATTTTCTTCTTCTTGCAAATGAATCTTGCTATCTCAATTCTTCTCCTAACGTCCGCCCCTCTTTTGCCTCGTTCCCTTTAAAATACTGCCAAAATACAAGAATCGCTTCATCTGCTCTAGTTATTTCTCTCCTTCTTTAATATTTAACTTGGTTTTCATACTCTTTGAGAACCTCATTACTTTGGTTTTCTTGTGCTTAACCTCATCCCGTGCCTCTCGCATTTTCCTTGTGAAGCACTCAATCATAATTTCAATCCCTTAGCTCTATGACTATCTGTCTCTTCATCATCTGCATATCTAACTGGATTGATCATCTCGGCACCCACCTATTCACAGCTCCAGCCTTTCCTATGTTATCCTTATAATTTCAGTTGGACTTCATTAATTTGCAATTGGTATCAAGAGCCCTTGGTATGAAATGCGAGCTTATTGATATGACTTCTACCCGCTACACAAATGTTTCTCTTGCCATATAATGCTCTAAACGAATTTGTTCACCCATTAAATGTCATGTATTCAGCATACTGTCTGTGCCTTTTGTTGGAGAAGCCAATTGATACAATATCGTAAATTGCACTATTCTGTTCTTTCTCTGCTTCGCTTTTATGGACTGAAACTTGAAGAATAATTTGTTCTCTCGGCTCTTTGTATTATTGAGTAATCGATACTCAACTTTACCTCTTAAAAGATGAAATCAACTTTCCATTCCAATATGTAACCACTGCAAGCTATTCATATTTAATGAATTGGTTTTTAATCTTTTCTGTTCGTTTTTGCGAGCACTCTCTACTGGTGACCTGTTAACCAAGAAATCATTCGTTGCGTCGTGTTATTTACTTGCCAATTGATCGGTCGTTGTATATTTGGGGCTCAATTTGCCGGTGACGTTCAAAGATGACATAATTAATGGCAATTTTTCTCGAATGTCTAAGAGGTTCAATCATAGGCAATAGACTTTTGCCATTGATTGAGGAATCCACCATCATTCGCGATTGAAAAAATATTAATCATAAAACACTAATTTACATACATGTTCATTGACTATGTAATATGATTTTCGTACACTCTGCGAGACCACAATTCATTAACTGTGAGTTGAAAGTCCATGAAAGTACCAACTTAATTGTTAAAATAATGTCTCAACGAAATTTTATGTTTATAATAAAATCACGCATTCAACTTTCCAAGCTTACTTGCAATATCAATTTAAGCGGGCGATTCATTGTTTTCTGAAGAAAGTTTTGCCTTTTTTGAGTTCTTTAATAATTCCCCCAAGTTACTTTGTCTCTAGTCATTCGACCCCGCGCATGAAAGCAGGTCGATATTTCTGTTGTTAACTCATTTAAAACTCCCAATCTTCTTCAGCGGTCACCGTTTCCTAGGTGTTTGCGTGTGCCGTATCGAAAGGGTTGGCCAATTTGGGGACAAAGTTTTTTTTCTTTTTCTATTTGTAATTATGGTGTCCTATTGGATTTTTGGCAAAGGCCTGCGCTCATGGTATACAGACCGCATCTTACTGGTGGAGTCGGTTCTACTCGTAAGTTAAAATTCTTGCTCTCCTTAAAAAAATGGGCACTTTCTCTATTTGAAATCTTGCAATTACTCCCAAGTTTAATTTAACTTATGCAATACTCATAAACAGATTAATAGGAACACGTCTACTAGTTACTTGTATTTGATCATCATTAATCTAAAATAAATTTTAAATAGCTATACTCGAGTGAAAATGCTGAGTCGTGAGGTTTTCAATTAGACGATATTACATAGTAGCGTGAAAATTTCTTCTATGAGTAAATTATTTTGCGGTGGAAATCACCAATAAGTTTGATATAATAAAAATCAATTAATATTACACTCATCTGAACAATCAAAGACAATAAGCGACTGATCTAGGGCCAAACATGGTAATTTGCGATATCTTTGGAGGGTCAGAATTCAAAAAGGAGCTGTTACCTACAATCATATCACAGTGTACACTTCCAGCCCAGGGGCATTCGCAATATAGAACAGTTAGTTACCCATGGGATTGAACCGAACGAATGTATTTATATTGATACAATTCTAGAGAAACTAAGCTATTCAATTCCAATTCCCTTCGGTTAAAATTTCATTAATTTTTTGTGGTTCCGTTTTGCTCAAACCCAAATATACTTTTAACTAAGGGCAATGTACATATCACAAGGTTGTGCATCGACATCGTCAAAGGTATGATTTCCTAAAAAGACCTTTTAAATCAATGATCTTAAATACCAAAATTGAACTGATACTTAAAGATATCTTCACTATTTGTCAAAGGTACTATTTCACTATGTATTTTATTCATATATAGTTTGTAAAAACATGTTACAGAGTTATTATGTTTTAATAAAACACATGTCAGAATATTTAACTAGGCGCTGAAAATTTCGAAAAATAGCGAACGGGGAATTTTTATCTAAATATAAATTTCATTTAACAAAACGGCAAAGTTTTCAATTGATCACTACTTAGTTCTGAATGAAATGTACATTTCTTCCACGCCGGTTATATGTTTGGGCGTTGGACTTAGCGATCGGGGACTGGATTGCTTCACGTTTCCATGTGAACGAACACCCCACCTCACGCTCGACGCCATGTTTGAATAAAATTGAGCTGTGCGTATTAAAATTTAAATCATAAATATTTCCATTTTCAATCATTCAAAAGAATAGAAAAAAATATCTAAGCAATCATGTTAATTTGCAACAACACCGCTATCGCATTAAGGAAATGGGGCAAAAATGTACATGTAATCTAATGGAGAAAATAAAAGATGTAATCCAAACGATGAGATTAACGATAGCAACAAACAGCTTAATAACAGGAGCATTTAGTTTTTGCATACTATGAATATTCTATGACTCTTTGCATGAGAGAGAAAGTGATGGTTGTAATACTATCGATTAAGTCTTTATCTATAAGTAAGACTGATACTTCTGCGTCGTAGGAAAGCGAGTCATCCCCCCGGCGTATCCGATGTAAACTATTCTGGACCCTAATGGAAAATATGACATTCTACTCGTAAACTTCCGTCCGTTCCACGTAGTCCGTCTCTCTCGCCTAATATATGATCCAGCCTACTTATGATAGGGGGGGGGAGTATAATATGCTTTCAGCATATCCATGGAAGAGACCTGGCTCAAATTTACGTAAGAGATTCAGGCAATATTTCAACGTTCGCCCCTGCGAATGGCTCCCCGACCTGATATCGAGATGTGTGTGTGTGTATGTGAAATCCTATGGTGAGGGCTCGGAAAGGGGCTTGGTGGAAAGGAGGGGGTGGGAGGGAGGAAGAGTGCTTGGAGAGTCGAGGGGCTTTATTTATTTAATGGGGTCAGCGAGTGCCCCGAGGATACTCCCTTCCTCTCGCGCGTTATTTGTGAATGGTCCCGCCCCTGACTTCACCTGGGCGGCGTCGGCGTGTCTCTGTGTGTATGTCGAATTCCCCTCCCCCACCCCATTCCAACCCCTTACCCCATCTTCCCCCATTCCTCCCTCTCTCTCCGAAATAATTACGAGAGGCGCACGAGGGGGGAAGGGGGGGGCATGCACCCGCGGTAGTGGTAGGAAGTTGTTTGTCCGTTGTTTACAGCGTCGCCGCTTCGATTTCTCGTGTACCTATCAAATGATTTAATGGTCTCCCTTGTTTCCGGGGCCGGCGGAACCCCCTGCGAGGTGGAGAGATCCGCAAAGAGGGGGTGGTGCGATGGACCCGCAAGATCCATCTCTCCCCTTGCACCCCCCCCCCACACCTCACACCCCCTCGCTTTAGCCAAACGTAGGTTCGATATTAAAAATAAAAACGGAATTGGAGTTCATGCCTAACGGGGGAGGATGTTTCCGGGTGGGTTCACCAGAGGGAAGGGAAGGATTTCGAACGAAATTCGCCAACTTTTCACGTTTGCTTTGTGGAGGAAGTCCATGCCGGAATATGAATTTTAGAACATCGAAGACTCGGGCGGATATGGAAAACCTCTGAGGGAAGGCCATTTTCATATGTTATTTGGCATCCTACCGGTTGCGGTAGGTTTTAGGTGAACACAGCCTACGCAACGGTATTCTCTTGTCTCTCTTAACATAACACACTGATATCAGACACTGCATTAAGCCCCTCTTCAATTCCGTATACTTTTTGCTCCCTTCATTCCGTCCAGCATGCCTATTCCATTCCTACCCCTTCTTTGTTTGCCAAAAGCTTTCTTCTCTATATATCACGGGCTTCAGCTTCAGCATTACTGGTCAAAATACTCTGTGTATCCATCTTTCCTGCCTCCTTTTTGTTTCTATTAGCAATCCTCTCCCCCACCGTTCCTAGCACTGCCCCGTTTGATTTCCTTTTTGTTCATTTTACTTTCTTCCATCCTTCTCCAAACCAACATTTCAAAAGCCATCATTATGGGCCAATCATCTTCCTTCAATGGCCATGAGACTCAAATAGGCCCAATGTGGCTTCACGTCAAAGTTTCATATCATGTAATATATTTTCAAATTTATTCGCAGGAAAAAAGTTTATGAAATATTTTTATTAATACGTGAAAATATATGAATAAAAATAATTTTATGGGATTTTTCCTACGAAGAAATTTGAAACTTATTGCGCTCATTTAGAGACCGCAGCACCATCCGTGGGAGATAACGCAATATTATGCTAAGAGGACAGCAAGCGTTCAAAATTAGTTTTGAGGATGTAATTAATATTTTGAATTTTATTTAAGCTAAAAGCCCCTCTTGGATCTACCCTTGGAATTTTAAAACACCGCATTAAATAACTATGCTTTTTTTGACACACATTGACTTTTCACGCAGGATTCTAACAAAATGTAAACTTTTGCTCACTATGTTACTAGTCACCATAATTATTACAGCAAGCAACCCCAAGTATGAATTTGACACTGAGGATACAGGATTGTCCGAACAAAGCGTCAAAGTTAACACAAACGCACAGGTAGAAGGGATGAATAGTTCATTAACCTTTGTCACCATTCTCTTTCTCACGAAGGTCTACTATCCAGAATATTGCGTCGATTTCGAATAGGATTCCATGATAAGTCACCATTCGGGATTTGAACCCGGAGGATTCCGTTCAATTGCAAATGGTGTACCGACTGGGTTGTCATGTCCGAAGTTCTCAATGCCAAATTAAAATACTTGGATGGAATCTCAGAATTCAGTACTGCTTCAACCAGCCAGGGAGGTGCTGAAAATAGGATGAAAGAAACCTCCTTCTTGTATACTAAAGGCGTGGCGAGCCGTACCGCACGTAGTTTCCCCGTTATTATCCCCAGTTGGTAATTTGAGCATCTCAACTTACTCATTGGGATAATACTGTTATGGCTTTGGTGAGTAGATATATCTGGTCGCCATTCAAATGTAAGCCCGAAACAGCGTTGTCAGCAAGCGCGTCCCCTACTCTACGGATCACCACCCACGCCACCCTCAGTCGTCCCATTCAGCCCCTTCGACACGCGGTCAGATTTCTCCCCAACTCTACCATCTAGAAATGTTCACAAGAAACTTGAATGAAACTGACGCACGGCAGCAGCCATGTCCAAATGGAATTGGCCTGGGTGCTTTCCGTCGAATTTCTCGTTCAGAGTCCCGCTCAAAAATTTCATGGATGTATAAAATGCTATTAAATGGAACTAACCAATCAGAAATCACGTTCAGACAACACGCGCATCGACACGTTGATGGACTGACAGTCCATGATGTTTCAATTGTGATTGTTAACGTTACGACGACTCCGAAATAAACAAATCGTTTATCGATCGTTGCCGTTGGCGCATTATTCCGCAGTTGTATGGTAAGCGCGAACCCTAAAATGCCTTCGATCGATCAACTTCCTCTCTCCACGATGTTATTCGGTGCTGGCGGCTAGCTCATCAAGGTATTAGTGCGCGAAAAATGTAAGTAAATGGGAATAATATTGATTTCCGTCTGTTTCTCCATAATTTATGCAGTTAAAATTAGCACCTATTCTCATGAAAGCTTTAAAAAAAATTTTTAATATGATTTTTACTTGCCAATGTCTGATTGTGTTCCGTCAAAAATGTTTTAGTGTCCGATGGCCGCAGAAATCTGCGAAAATAAGTGAAAATCAGTACGATTGTGACCAGGCTCTGCGTCATTCATAATCCTCTGGGATTAAACCCGTAATTAGCGCTTGGCCACCATATTTTCGAACCCGTCTTCACACCAACTTCTATTCCGTGACCGGGAAATTTCGTGAACGCCTACTCTACCAACCGGGGCAATGATCGGTATCATTTTTATCCGTCGGATTTCACTAAATTAAGCAACGCATCATATTTGTCCATCGGAAATTCCCGGGCGCCCCTCCTGTCGTCACACTCCCTCACGAGAAACCCCGTCTAATGGAGTCCCTTCAGCACTCCGACCCTGGCCCTCCCCTTCATTATATACCTCCTCCTCTTAATTATTCTGCAGGAAATCCGTACCTTAGCGTGATGTTAATTTGAGTGGAAATTTAATGGCCGCCAATTGTGAAAATGGAATGAGTTAGAGAGAAATAAGGAAAGCAAAGGCCTAGGGAATAAAAAAAAATAACCCGCAACGCACTGACATTTAGCCACTTGTTGAATTCTAAATTTTTAGGATTAGTTGGTCGTACCCTCTGCTATGTTTGAGTCACATTGGTGCCAAATTTTCGTAGAGCGTATTTCATGTGTCGATTATATATGTACGAATCGGCTCGCATGCAATTTATCTCGTGCTGTCATCCATGGGTTACAACTCGTGAGAAAATAGTGTGCGACTATTTACTTAGAATTCGTATCTTTTCCATTGTTAATCTACGAATATTCCTTCTCCTTAAGGGTTGAAATTTCCGTATCGCCTTTATTTCAGCTCCAATTTGTTTTTTCGTGACATCGTCGATCACAGTCACATTTTTTTGTAGCAATGCGCTCTTCTGTTATTAAAAATCACACCTTCACGTTGCGCCCGATCTTGCACGGTCGTTGAATGAAACTCGAGTGGCGAATAAGAAACTCTTCTTTCCTACTCTTTTTTGCACAATGCCTTATACGAATTTCATGTAAAAACTTTATTTTTATCCACGAGTTCAACGGAAACTTTTCCTATGTAAAGGTAGTTCTACCATTAGTCTACAGTCTCGAGTCTCAAATTTTGTAGCTGAAGTGTCGGAAATGGCGAGAATCCTGAAAACGGCAACTTCAGGCATGCTGATTGGTCTCTAGTCTCGGTAGATAAACTTCAACCAGCTTTAACCGAGACTTGAGTCTTCATTCCCGCAGGTATCACATAAAACAAGCCTTGCGACTTTAGACTCGAGACTAAAAATCCATTGTAAAACCTTAAGTCAACACACACACTTAAATCAATGACCAATATCACAGTTACTAAACCGAAGTTTGGTCTCAGGTGAAGTTAGAGCTCATAATAAGCTTCAAGGAATGCGAAATATATACGTTCAAATGGGGCCCAGTAACTGTCCCTTTGTCATAGAGTCGTGGTAGCCATAGAACCGTTCCTCAGATTTTAGATAAGGTTTATTGTCGCTCGGGATTTGAACCCGGAGACCTCTGATCAACAGCTGACACTCTCCTCAGTAGACCACCACGTCACTTGATCGCAGATCGTATTGACATTAATAAGATGGCAGTGCACACCAATATCACTGAAAATTTGGCGATGCGAAAGATCTGCGCTAAACTGGTCCCGAAGGTCTTGACGGATGACCAAGAGCTGAGTCGAAAGTCTGCTGGCAAAGACCGTCTGCAACGACATCGCGACGATTCCCCAACCCCCTTAAAGCCCCGACTTGGCACCAGCAGACTATTTCCAGGTCAAAAAAGTGAAATCCTCCCTCAAAGGACACCACTTTCGGACCCTAAGTATCGTCAAAGAAGCTTGCACGCGTACACTTAAGACACTTCCGGAATCTGCCTCTCAGGAAGCCTTCTAGTCGTGGAAATGCCGCTAGCAAAAGTGTGTTGACGCTTAAGGGATGTACATTAAAGAATGTTGAGGTATCAAGCAATATCTGATATAAATCTATTTTTCCGAAACCTTCCCGATACCTTTTATACAAACAATGAATAGCAGTTAAAATTAATGCAGAAATGTATTCCAGTAACAGAACTGAGTGGGAATTAAAGCATTAATAACAACTTACCAAGATAGCTACTGAGCTGTTTAGTAATTTGTTTATTATGAACAATGCATGGTAACATCTTTTTGCGTTATAAAATTGTGTAAATAGGAACCACCGCTGTACTACTGAACTCTTATAAAACTTAAAAAGAAATAGAATGTTTTCTGCAAGTAACTAGGCTATTACTGCTAATTCCGATCCCACTCTACGGTAATAAATATATTCTCCCTCTGCCGCATAAGAATTTACGAATATAGGTCACGTGCCAAGGTTTTTTCACATAGGGAAGAAAATAACCGTAGCCTATTAACCTTGAGTATCATAACATCTCCATCAGTTCCCAAAACCTTCCGTCTTTTTGGACTAAATTCTAAACCTATGCTATGGTTTTTACCGCATTTCCCATTAAAAAATAGAACTAAAATAGTTGGTTAATAGATATTACTACTGCGACATGTAATACTAAAATGATGAAATAAATATATTCGGTGATTAATTATGAGTGTGAAAATAATTCTATGTCAATTTCTTAAAGAAACGAAATATGTATTTTTGTAAACGGTTAAAATAAGAATATTTTTTATCAAAATCGATTTTTTTAGTAATTTACAATAATATTAAGTAAAAAAATAATAAATGTATGATTATGTATAAATTTCATTCGTTTAGGTATATACAACGCATTCCCAAAATCAATTAATTCTCCTCCTCACAACTTATCTCTCGAGCGTCTTAAATATGTCCATTGTTCTAATTCCCGCGGAAAGGGAAGTCGAAGGTACGAGGCAAAACCTCACCGGCCGACGTTTCGGAATGTCCTCTGGCTACACTGGCTATGGTGGTAGTTCCATTCTGAGTTCCGATTTGTAGGGAGCACTGGTGATGGATTCCGTCATGCACCCATGCACTCTTGGTTCACCAAAACCCACGCTGACGTCACGGATCAACCAAACCAATCCCTTAAGGCCAAGGGCGTGACGCCATTTGTGATAGTCTACTCTGTGGACGATGGTTTGGGTTCATTCGGCGCATCCCCGTTGTATTTTCGTCTCGCGTAACACGTGTACTCTCGTAAGGGACCAAGAGCGTGTGAATGCGAGCCTTGCATCCAATTTACGGATCGTACGGACTTCACGCTGACACGCAATTCACAATTCAAGTGACGCAGCACTTTGACTGGGGAGGGTACAGAAAGAGTAGCCAAGGGAAATTGACCACCGAAGAGGAATTGATAAAGGGGATTCTTTTCCATCGCACAATGAGAGACGGCAAGGATATGAAACATTTTGCACGATAATTCGAGCTTCTCGAAAATAAAGTGATTTTAAATTCTAGTAGTAATCACGAATCACACTCTTTTGCTGGTGACCTAATTCTCCATAGCTCACACCCCTTCCGTGACTGGTATAGTAATATAAATAAATAAATAAATATATATATATATATATACATATATATATATATATATATATATATATATAAAGTCATCGATGCGACCGGTCATGAAGAAGACGTTTGCGAATTTTAGCGCTCTCATGAAATAGTGTTCAGGCGTGTGTTGTTTGTCGGAGAGACTTTGTCCACATGAGGAAGAAGTCGGTGAAGGGGAGAGGTAATGATTTCTCAGTGATACTCCTTATTAGCAACGCGCTCTAGAATCTTACGAGAGAAAAAACAGATTCGTTGACTATGCTGATTCGGTAATACTATCCCTACGATTTCATTCAATTTAAAGGGAATGTAATTATTTCCCTGTTGTCGAATAGACGCACAATCCATGCCATTGGTGTAATCCAGCCAATGACATTGATAATCCAGTAATTGATGAGGTGTAATCCAACCAATAGCTCCAGCCGAATGTCAATGAGCTCCCATCCCGGGTGATAAAGCGTATAATTTTTGGACGCTTAGTGTTGTACGAGATTTAGCGATTAAAAAATTCCATTAAATGCTTGTTGATAGTAATGGCGTGCCGTGGTACCCTGTGCACCTCGGGTAGGTATATAAAGTCGGATTATGTTTGAATGTATCGATTACAGGCCATTGCTCCAGTTTCACGTAAGCGGTTTGTTCAACGCACTTTGTTTATCTCCTTTTGTGCTCTGATGACGTTGAAATTGAGCACTAGAAATGTTTAATTATTTCTATTGTGGATAGTAAAATATTCATTTCTAATATTAATTGTAGACGTAGTTTTAAATACCACCTAAATAAATGGAAAAGAGGTGAACAAAAAAATAAACGCTGAAAATATTTAATTATGTGAATTCTAGGGATTTCATTTTAAATACCAAACGAAAGTCAGAATTAGATTGTAAAATAAGTTAGGATATCTTCCAAGAGGTTTTCTTACATTTTTCCCAACCTTTAGCATGATCCAGCCGTAGATTTTCTAAATTGGCGTCGCATTTCCTGGACGGCAATGAGAAAACAAATTGGTTTTGATATTGTTTTTATTTGTTGATGGTCGTATGTTAGCGTAGAAACTTAATGTAAACGATAAAAGTCAATGAAAGCCTAAATCAAACGATCAAAACAGAAAGCAGCCCTTTTTGTCTACGGCTTCGTTTATATTTATAGTGTTTGTGTTTACGAATAATTTTCCAGAAAGTGTCTAGCAAGAACATTCAGACATGAAGACGAAAGATACCTATACCAAAGGTATTTAATTTAAAAAGAAAGCGTAAAAAGTCATCACGAATTCATTCTAGTAGCTCCATGTTATTTATTTATATTTGTATGCATTATTAGCGAACAAAAAGCAGTAATCTGCACTCTGTGCACATTTTTGTACGGATTACTGCTTTTTGCTCGCTATTTTTTAAATATATCTTTATATTTGGTTTCTGGATGCCCGTAGCAGATTATTCAAAGCATTCAAATTCAAAGGTTATTCAAGAAGTTAGTCATGGGAAGGTAAATATTTACGTGGTGATTCTGAGTTTAAAATGCATATACTGGAATTAAAAAAAATACGGGCAGATGCATAGAATGGATAATATGTTTACTATTTTTAGTAACTTCATGAATACTTTGTTTCAAATAACGAAGTGTATTCCGACGAAAGCTAATGTTTCTCGATATTTTCTCATTGTATTTCAGGTAAGCTACTCCGAATATATAGTAACTACTGCCAATGTTGAGCAAAATCTTTTTCACTGCACGGATCGGCCGAGGTGCAAAAGGTAGGATGAAATAATGATTTTCTATGCTGCATTTCTGTGTGCTAATCTGAACCTTATCGAATAGCACAGTTTTTATTCTCTATACCTGGCATATGACAATGTGTGTTCTTGTAAAACTGTTTTTGATCAACATTTTTAAAAATGAAGGAAGAAATAATCTTTTCTCGATTGGTATTGTTGATATTATAGTGAATGGTAGGTGTAAATGCTTTGAAATTGAGAGGACACTAGGTAAGTAATCCACAAACAAGAAAGAAAAGGTTCTAATGCCGGATATAATCAATATGTTGTTTAGAGTATAAAATAATTTATATTAGTTTGTGGAAAATAATTTAATTGGATCGATAATTATTATTGACATTAAATTGGTGCAATAGCTGAAATAATACGTTGTAAATTCAGTATTTTAAAATATATTTCGTGGAATAACATTCATCCATTTAAGTCTTGTATTTCTCGGAGAAATTCTCCGAAACATCTTTGTTTTTGTTCTTAATCTTCAGAACAATTCCGTAAATTAATTCAGGAGGAAATCACCCGATTACCTGACTTTACTTGATAACTTTTTGCTTCAAATGTTCCTACTCATATAGCCTGAACATACTACTGCTTCCTCCTTTATGGGAATGGGTATCAAAACTGATCTGAAAAGTCTTCCGGTTAAATTCTTCCCCCATAAATGCATCGAATAAACCCATAAAAACTCTTCCTTCACCATTTTCCTATATTATTGAGTTGTTTTGTGAGGATGTCATAGAGTCCAACAGAATTATTGATTTCAATAAATGCCTTTCCAATCTCTGATTCCTTGTTCTAGGATATGAACATCCTATTCCATTTCTATATTTCATTTCCCTGATATATGCGTAGTTCCTCTATATTTCTTATACTTTTTCAATTTTGTAATCTCATGTCTGGTTATTCCCTACTCGTTCTTCTCACCCAAAAGTTTGCCATACACAATTTAATTATTTTTGTTTGAATTTAAACCCTTTATGACATACTTGTCTCTGCAACTTTAAATCATTCATTTAGAACATTTGCGCTATTGGACAATATTAAATATTCATCGGAATTAATGCGTAAGAACTAGCTTCCTTTTATGTATTGTATTGAGTACCCTTTAAATTCCATTTCGAATAACACTTTTAGCACAGCACAAATGACAGTGCATTTTCTTTTTTTAATCTGGTAGGCGGGAAAACCTACGTTGTAAGCCGTATGATTACTGAGTTATTCACAGTGATGTCAGAATTGATGAAAATCGGTAAAATTATTTTTTATCAATGTGCCTTAGAGTATTATCAAATGTTCATAGATTGTTACTTGTCATTGATTTTACCTTCCATGGAAAATTTACCGCATAATTAATTTCTACCAGTCAGGTTAAAAAAAGTAGTTCAAAAAATATTATCTATGGTGACATTATTCTCTGCTTAAGCGCTTCAATGGCCTGTTCCTTTTTTAGCCATTTCTACCCATAACGTTTTGGGCAGTTGGAAGAATTTTTTTCTCTCAAAAATCCCCTACAAAAAAGGTCATATCAAGAATATCACTTTTCTATCGTAAACTTTCTTGTCTGCCAACGGTCGCTTTAATTCGTCTTATTTCCTGCTTCCTCTATAAAATCAACAACAGAGCCATAAACATAGGCTAGTACACAAGCCAATTTTACCCTGTGGTCCACATTTGAATGGATTGCATTTATGGGTTCGGAAGATTTCAGTTCAGCTACTATGTTCTCATTGAATTCATTACCTTTTTTGTCATTACTGTGAAACGGTAATCTTTCAATTGCGATTATATACTCCCCAGCTATTTGGCAGTCCCAAGGAGGTCTCTGGCGTTTTAGATAAGAATTCCCGAACCGTCACATCAAGCAGTTTGCGGAGCATTGGTCTGAAACAAATGTTCTCGCTCAGTTACGCGTATCATTCGTCCGTATTTATAACTCCCTTCAGCAAGCCAATTTATGTCTCTCATGCTTATACTCCGCAACTTCGGCTCCACAAGTTTTTGTCGCCTGCGCATCCCTAGCCTCTCGACCCCCCTCTCCCCCAAAACCCCACCAATCTCCTTCCGCACTACCTCCTCCGCTCTCCTGACACATCATGACGAACATCCTTCCTCTCCGAAAGTTTGAAAACCACTGGAAGCTTCCGTTCTCCTTAAGACCGTGTCACATGTGCCAATTTGCCATACAGCTGCGTCAAATACCGACATGCATGTGAAATTGTTTTGAAATCGTATGCGAATCGTGTGAGAAGTTGTGCGAGAAAGTTTTAGGGCAGAATTATTCTCCCTCAAAAGTCGCACGTAAGCGATCAGGAGCGTAAAATCTTGAACGCTAAGAAAAAAAGCATTTTGCCGCGCGAACCAAAGACGAGGAGGCAATAATCAACTTTACTTTTATGATATAAATAAAATCTGGTATAAAGGTGCCACGTATATTTCGTTCCCCAATTAGAAGTGAAATATCCACAATATCCTTGTATTTTCAGCGAAAAGAATGAGCATTGCTATGCTATAAGACTACTAAGTGTTTATGAAACATCAAACAAGGTGTATAGTGCAAACACAAGATAAAGTCGAGTAAATAAATAATTCAATTAATAATATATAGTCCGTACGAATTGAAAACACGCAAAACATACTTCAACCTACACCATTTTCCAGATAACAGTGAAGGGTTGCGTCCTAATACCCATTGTCACACGTCTTTAAGGAAAGAAGCATGGTATGCCGTAGACATAGATGGAGATAATTGCATTGATAGTGCCAGGTACCATTCACAAGTGTCTCTTCAAGTATCAACAAGACTTCCTTTGGAGTCTAAGACAATTTTCGTTTGGAGAGAACTTATTTGCTTCGCGGAAGGTCTAGAATGCGATTCAGTCGTTGTCTATTGCTGCTGCGTGTGATTGAGTGCGTCAGTCAGATCAAATGCTCATTCATTTTTTTTAAATTCCGATTCGAATTCTCAAAAGTGATACTCCCCTCTGGATGTGTGAAATTGACACGGCATACGGATTAATACGTTGTGAACCTTCACCTATCCAAACAAATCTTCGGTGGAAAGACAGATTTTTTGTTTTGGTCGTTTATATTGTCATGTTCCTCAGCCACATCGGCGCACGGCAGCCCTGTAAATCCCTCCAGCCTGACATCGATCGATAGTCATTTGGTAAAAAGTGCGAAGTGGAATTCTAAATATATAGAATAACATTCAAAATGGGCGAAAGCGGTAAATTATTCCATCACAGACTATTTGGTGGTTCCTATCTAAAATATTGTCGCCTCGTAACGGTGACAGAATGAGGAAGGATAGAGTTTACTGTACTTTCAAAATTTTGCTCAATTGAATGCCGCATTTTTCAAGTCGCTGATAGCGATGACAACTTAACACGAGATTTATATGTTTGGCCATCTCAGTATCCTTCTCTTCTTCTTTGAACAATTGGCCATAATTTTTGTTTTGCAATCAAATGTAGTCTTCTTTTGAGACACGGGAAATTCGTCGCTCAAGATCTCATTTACTTCCTTCATGAACTAATTCTTAAATCTCAAAATAAATTGGGTTATTTCCAGCTGATTTCAGATTTCCCGCATAAATCTTTACACACTCCAAGAGTGCTTACAAACAATTTGCAAATTAAGTAATTTTTCGAAGAAAGTTAGGTTTTTGATGGACCCAGAGAGTAATCACATCTACACTTACGAGCGTCTTCACATCAAATAATCAAAAGTACTACATAAACCATTTTTCGGCTCCGCAAACTCACTACCCCCCTTCATTCCGTTCAACGTGGCTAATCTCTTTCTCACCCTTGTTCGTTCTTTCAACATTCACCTCTTTATCACAGTCTTCAGAATGCCAATCCCTCTCATTTTCTCCAGCATCCAATTTTTCTACTCTCGTACCAGTAAACTTCTCTCTCCGCAACATGCTTCTTCGTTTGTTTAAATTCCCATCCATTGCATATCTTTCAATCGCCCACTTATCCACTCTCCACCCACATATCTACATAGTCTCCATTCTACGCTTAACCTCTTGCCTCGGCGACCAAGTTACGAAACCATGCTATACTACGTTACGAATTATATTTTGCGCTACATCTTTCCTTTATAAATCACCTTAAGGAGGCTTAAGAGTGTGTCCGTTTTCCATATTGGAAAATTATTAAAGAATGAAATACTTTCACTGAGTTTTGGGGATTCAAGGGCTCCTCTCCTAACTCCTACCCGGCAAAATTCATACAGATGCCAAATGGTTTGCATATTTTATCACCTAAATGTGATGCAAGGAGTCGAAAACTAGATCGTGAAAATATAATGTTGGTGGAAATTAAAAATGTATCTTTCAGTTTATTTTCTTCATATCTCAATTAAGACCCTTATCAGCATCCCCCTAATCTTTATAGATCTTTTCATGAATTATTGTATCTTTTCCTAACGCAATACCTTTCTTAACTTCCGTATAAATTTACTCATTTTCGTATAGCACACTTCCTAAGTAAATGTATTCCATCTTCCTCTAATCGTACACCTTTGATACTTGACTAAGCCTTTCTCTTTTTTGAATCACCATGCTCGCGCGGTCAATTAGCTGAGTATATTTTGCGATACCCTGAGGAAGCGCAATAAATACCGTTGCTTGGGCAAGTGTCAGTTGGTAGGCTTCCCAGCTAACTCGGACACTTTTTGTGTCGACCGAAGGGAATTTGGTGACACTCTGTCGGGTGGTAGGCCTGCACGCCGCAAGCCCCAGGGTACAATGTTTTTTCCGCTTTGATGGCCGGTTGCTAAGCAACAGGGGCAAGAAGTGTTCTCATTCGCATCTGCATGATCGTCAACTTTCTCCGCTTCCACCACCAAATCTACCGACAAACTGACTGCAATCAACGGAGCGTGCCTACCGTTCTCTTTTTTTTAAATCACTTGATGTATTAAAAAATTCTATTTAACTCAATTCAATTTTATTGAAAAAGGTTGTTTCAAATGATATTTTCAATAGCACTTATTTGAAATTTCATGTTTATTTCAAGCACGGAAGGTATGCACTCAGGTATGAAAAATATGGAAGTAGATACCATATCTGGAATTTCACATCAATAATAATCCGATGGATTTATTCTGACGCAGATCTACTACCAGCTAATCTCCACGTGTGTCATATTCCCAGGTATTCCTCGTCTTTTTCATTAATCGCTTTCGAATTCACTCCGGCGCAGCTTGCACTCCACAGATTCCTTCGGCCAGCTATATTTACTCAAAATATGTATGCCCTTTCCATCTGCCATCATTTGAAAAAATTTCTTCCTCCGCCCCATCGGAATTACACATTTGAATCACCGCTTGCGTCCACAGGTATACTAATGGTGGACGACGTCCAGGTTTCCAGGATGGCTGCGAAATATGAGAGAGTGCTCGACAAATAGAAGGGGTTACGTATAATTTGAGGTGGGATTCGAATCCGTATCCCTCAATTTCCGTTCAGAGTGAATAGAAAACACTTCTATAGCTTAACTGATTTTAAAGGTATTAGGTTGGAAATCGAAGCCTCCGATTTGGAATCCCGGTCAGGACGAGTGATTCTTTTACTCTCTAAACTCTCGCGCTCGTTCCACCACGAAATGTCCAACGTGCAAGTAGTTTAGCGTGTACCAACCAATTAGATATCGGTAACCCAGTGAGTGGAGGGAATCAGCCTTCTTTTCGTAATTAATACGCCCAAGTGATGCTCATTTCGCGCTGAAAACGCGGGAAACAGTGTTGGAAAGGCTGCAGGACTACGATGTGGAATGCGAACGGAAACCACCACCGCATTTATTATCCAGAGCAGGAGGAGCAGCTGTCCAACAAGTCTTCTCCTCAACCGCAATTTAAAGCATAAAAAAAGAAAAATAAAACCCTCGTCTACTTTTGGAGAAGGATTTCATGAACATCTCGTCTCATGAGTTTCGATCGCCTTCCTGTTTTTTGGATTTCGGCCTCTCTCATTCTCTCTCGCTGCGGCGAGCACACCCACGCTCTGCGCGTGCGTGCGTTTCGATGCTCCTTCCCTCCGCCTCCCACTCCCCTCCCATTCCGTCTCTCTCTCTCTCTCGCGTGTGCCTTTGGGAGAAGGTTTTCTCGCTCCGGAACATCACGCTCCCCCCCCCTTGTTCCTCCCCGCCCCGCACCCGGTCAGCCATCCCTTATGAGTGGGGCTTGTTAGGGGGGGGGGCTCTCTCTCTCATCAGCCGGCCAAGAAACTTGGGAACTGGGGAAACGCCAAGGGTAAGGGAGGGGGGGAATTGAGAGGGTGAGGTGGGAAGTCCCAAGGAACATCCGTTGGAGTGGAAGTGAAGTGGAGAGCTCCGCACCTCCCTTCCGACCCGCATTTATTTTTTGTTTAGTCTACTTCTTTTAGGTCCGGAATCGTTTTCAACCTTTTTTAGACTACGCAACGGTTTGAATTGAGCTTGTAAGCTTGAATATTTATTAACATTAAAATTATCATAATTTTACACGAATCAGTAATGCAATACAACTTTCTCTTGTAGAGGGTTTTATTCGAGAATTTAATATTATTTTCCTGAAAGAATCAATTAAAAAGGAAATGAGTTTAAAAACTGCTTTCTCCCAAGAGAATTTTTTCGTTGTAAAATAGTGGCCTTTTAAACGGTTGTAATTTAGATGTTGCATAGTTTTTTTTTCCTTTTTTCCTCCATGAGTAAAAAGTCCCTTATCATAAAATAACGCACTATCTGAGAAAAGGTCAAAACTACCAGCCATTAAAAAGGAAATCAATTTCTAATAACCCAAATCAATGTAAAGTTACACTACAATAATCATTAAAGGGATTATTTCCTTGAGTTGGGGGATCTATTTAAGTTTGGTATCCGACCCTTAAAGTCGGAACTTAAAGATTCGCGGGACCATTTTATGTGGCACGCTTAATTCCCCCCTACCCTTGGGGTCTGCTCTCCTCCTCGGATGCCCTTCATTTCCGGCAACTCGTCGATGGAGCGCGCTCGCGCGGGCGCCCGTCGCCAGCCCTCCCATCCCCATCGCCGCCAACCGATCCGCGGCGCTCGATCGCATTTCAACGCACGTCCACGTTGCAAATGTGCCCCGAAAGGGACGGTCGGACTGCCTCCTCCTGTACGGCCAACGAAACCTCCCACGGGCCGGAAGCGACCTCCCGCCTCCCCTCCCACCCTTCTCCCCAACCAGAGAGGGAGAGAGGGTATGTGCGCCCGGCAATTCATATCATCCTCGGCGTCGACGAAGAGGAGAGTCGCGGAATAATTGGGGACGGGGCTAAATTGGGGGTAGAGGGGGCGCAGTGAATGCTGATAACGCACTGACGACCCCACTCCACCCCCCACCCCAGGAAGAAATTCCCTTTCCCGCTCCCTCTCCCTTACCAGCGCTCCCTCCCTCCACCGGTCGTAAAATTTTGCCTTCGCCCACGGACCCGTCCTGTCTGTCCGTCCGTCTCCCTCCCGACCTCCCTCCGCGCGCGCCCTTTGATTGAAATGGTGGGGGAGGGGAGGGGGTGGAGATATAAGGGGGGACGAGGCTGCGGGGGTGGAGGATGGGGTAGTTATCGCCATGGCGCCTCCCCACCTTCAGGGAACTCTCCTTCCTCACTCGGGCAGGGGTTGTGAGGGGCGTGTGTGTAAGTGTGTGTGGAGTGAAAGGAGTGGAGAGGAGGAATGGAAGGGGGGAACTTCTCCTCCACACTCCACTCTCCGTCTCTGCCTCTCTCCTCCACTTGGCCATCTGTATCCGACACGGCGCCTGCGCGCTGCACCGCGGCGATTCCCGGGACTCTGTCCCTCCCTCCCCCCTCCGGCATCCCCCTCTCCTCCTCATCTCATCCGAGGGAGGGAATGGAGCCGAGAGGAGAGGGAGGGAGGATCGTTCGGCGGCGGCGCACAGAATCCCGTTGGAGGAGGCAGGCCGGTGTAAGGGGAGAGAGAGAGGAGAGAGAGAGAGAGGAGAGAAAGAGAGTGAGAGGGAGACACGGAGAGAGCGAGAGAGAGAGGGAAGGGGGTGGATAGCGAGGGGGACCCCCAGTGGCCCGCGTCTTCTCTCTCCCCCTTCAGTCGCTCGCTCGCAGCGCACTCCAGAGTACCCCCATAACACGCCCAGGTGCTCCCGGAGTTCGTCCTGCGGATCCGTCAAAAGACACCTCTCTTCCCTTCTCCCTCTCTCTCTCTCCCTCGCCCCCCCAGACGACGGTCAGGGGAGAGTCAACGGCGGCGGCAGCGAAGAGACCTCCGCAACCCCCCTGGTGTGCGTGCGTGTGCGTGTGTGTAGAGAATTCCCTCGCGCGCCCGTGTGTGCTTGCCTCCTCCTACTCTGTGCCTCCTCCATCAGATCGCTCTCTCTCTGGCCCCCCGTCCAACCGCCCCCCGCTCAGAGAGGGAGCGGGCCTCTGCGGAGAGAGGGAGAGGACACATACACACGAACACACACACACGCACCACCCTTTGACTCGTAGCCACCCCCCCCCCCCCTACGTTCCTCCGTGAGTGTATAGGAGAAAGAGAGAGTGCGTGTATCGCCCGTCGGTGTGCTCCGCCGGCAAAGAAAACCCACACCGCTCCCGCACACATCACCGCGCGTCGTCCCTCGGTGACGGCGGCATGTCTTCATCGGGCGACGGTGGAGGAGGGGACGGCACCCGCTTCGTGACGGAGGCCGTGTCGGAGGGCAAGGAGGAGCAGAGCGGAGGCGGCGGCGACAAGGGTGAGTGATGTTAGGAAGAGAGCACGGGGGGATTTTTGGGAATATTGCTCCAAATGGGGGGGGGGGGTTCACACCGACCGTGCTGGTCGGCGAAGAGCAGTAAGAGAGAGACCAATTAATCCCTCTCCCCCGAAATATCTCCCCGCTGTCTCCTAGTCAGCCCACACAACCCCACTGGGGGTGCAGCGGAAGGGTTTCATTGCATTCCCCCAATACCTCCCCCCCTTCCCATAGAGCACCCCCGCACCTTAGCCCGTAGGTGCGTCTGTCTGCACAAGGGTCTGCTCCCCGTGCACGCACCGTCTCACCCTCTCCCACCCCATCTCCCCCTCCCACCTCTGCTCCCCCTCCCACGACGGCGATCGAGAGCGGACGGTGCGTGCTCCGGTGCGTTTGTGTCGGTAGTCGAAAGGAGGACGGGTGCGGAGGAGGAGGAGGCGGCGGTGTGGGTGGAGGGAGGTGCCCGGGATGTAGAGCGGGTGGAGGAAGGAGGCGGTCGATCGAATGTGGTGTGGGGTGGGGTGGGATCGAGTGGGTTGGGGCGACACGGAGGGAGGGGGATGCTGCCCGGGGATTACCGATCGCACTGGGGTGGGGGTGGGCGGGTGAGAGGGAAGGGAGGGAGGCATGGGGTGATTGGTCAATGCTTCGTCGCTATTAGTTTCCTAATTAATTTAAAGATTGGGACGGACGGCACAACTCCCTTCATGTTAACCCTATCCAACCCTCCCCTCTCTCCTCTCTCGCCTCCACACTCCCAGAGGTGTGGTGTGTATGTCTGCGTGTGTGTGTGTATATATGTATATCATACCTACAGTATATCATATGCAGATACTTGTGCGCGTCTTTATACGCGTGTTTACACATAAAATAGTACAATTGTCAGTCACACACACCCACAAATGCATCTGTATTCTTATTGGTAAGAAAGGATTAAGAAGTAATGTAGCGGTTTTAACCATTTCGTCTGTTGGATTACACCCCCTGGGGTTTGATCATTCCTGCCCTCTCTTGACATTCCTTACGGTGATTTTAAAAAGGGTGGGGAAAACTTTCAGGGGAAAACGTTTAACTATTGGGAAAATATAATTATAGCATTGAACAAAATGTGTGTAAAGTAATAAAACAGTCAAATCGAACACACCCAGAAATGTTAATTGTTAGAGGAACTTATTGTTTTTAGCACCAAAGGGTGTGTGAACTCATATGCTGGAGGAAGGGGTACGGTTGCTCCTTTCACAATTCTCGCCCGAGACTTCATCGGAGAGTAGTCAGTGCGATTATGCATCCCCAGTTTGTTTGAACATTTACGTTGGTTCCGCTGGGATTATTTAACCTGTTACTCAAACATTTATATCACTTTTTAATGTAGTTTTACCTATAATCCTGGGTACTCTTTTTATCTTTCAAACCTTATTCTCCTGGCTTTAACCCATCAGTCTTTTTGCACCATATTTCGCTTTAGATTTCGCGAGGCTTACTTCTTGCGATTGGATCAATTTATGTATTTCTGCCGTGGATTGCATGATAGTGTCAATTTTGCAGCTATTTTCATGGATTTTTTTATAAATTCTACATCTTACTTTTTATTTGTATCCTGTATAACGTATTAGTTGCCTTACATATATTTGTCATATATTTTCATAATTTAACTCCTCTTCCCGTGAGATGCGTCATAGCTCTTACTGGAATTTTCATCGATTCATTTCCCTTTGCCCTACTTAATGTTGTTCATAAATACTCCCTGATGAAGTCCGTTGGCATCGGTTCCTTCAGTCCGCTCCCTCGCCCCTCCCCCATGTACTCGCGCACCCTTCCCCAAACAAATTCGTATTGAGTCGCGGACAGGTTTCAGAGCCGCCCTCGCGGATTTCCCCCGGTTGAGGGGGAGAGGGTCGCCCTTTCATTCAAGAGGGTGGAGAGCGGGACACTGAAATGCGACAGTGGTCAAATGATCCATCCACTGACACACGCACTCGCCCCTCCCCTTTCTGCCGCCACACCACCGCGGAGAGCGCAGTTGTCGATATAAAGGAGGGCGTCGAATGCATGACGGAAGGGAGGAGGGGGTGGCCTCCGCTCCAACCCTCCCCACCCCCATTCCTGGAAAAATCCTTTCTTTTCCGTCTCCTCCTCCTCTCCGCTCTCCATCTGCTCCCACTCCGTTCAATCCCTAGGGTGTGTCTGGCCCTGCAAAATTCTTATCCAGCGATAACCCCGGAACCCTTTTGCCCTTGCCCGGGGCCGGGGGAGAGGGAGAAAGAGAGGCAGGGGAAGGCGAGAGAGGGTGGGCCTCCTCTCACTCGCGAAGTATTCAGAACGGCGGAGGGGGGAGAGAAAGAGGTGTGCGTGGTGATGGGGGTGATGGGGCGGGGGTGGGTGTTGGAATGGGAAATGTGTGTGAGGCTAACGAATGAATCGCCCCTTTTCAAAGGAGTGAAGTCCCGCTCCGCCCCTTCATCGTCTCCTCCCCACCACTCCCTCTCTCAGGGTTGCCTGCCTTACCCTGGAACCCTGGGTCACCCAGGGAGGTAGGAGGAGGAGAAGGGTGGGGACTTCGGAAGTCGGGGGAAGGGATCGTCTCGCGAGGGGTATTTCGCGGGATTTCTCTAGCGGGAGTAGTGATGACCGAGGGCTGGTGTCGAGGTCATTCGCTCCGCTTGTTGAAGCGTGTCGACGTTGATACGGCCCGGAAGCGAGGGTAACCCGCGTGCCGTTCAAGTCGCCACGGGGATATTGAGGGAAATGGTCTAGGGTCACCAGCCACTGAAGGATATGTATGATCGTATCAATGAATTAATAGAGGCTTACTTTGTATTTTATACTCGAGAGTGAAGAGAGATTACTGAAACTACATCAAAACTAGGATTTTCGGAAGCCACCCGACAAGTAAGAATTCTAATGCGTGGTATTGAAAGGACACGCATTAGAATAGGTAGCATATTAAAGTCATTCTGGTGTATCACAAAGACAAAAAGGAATTAGTCATATTGCACAAGTTGCATTTTCTTTTCATTTAAAAAGGACTAATAGAAGAAATGAAATTCCTGAGATAGTAGGTAAAGGGATACATGAGAGAGGACAGAATACGAAATGCTTACAGGTATGTAAGAATAAGGAGCAAATAGATGGCATCAAAATCGGAACAGTACAAATAAAATTGGAAAGAGCATGTCGTGCGAATACCTTCAGAGACTGAAGAATGTTACGGAATACAATCGAATGGAAGGTCGAAATGTGTAGAAGCAAGAAGGAGATGATGAAACTGCAGCAAGGAAATGCCCATAGTGCTGGATTGACATAGAAAGTAATTACAACATTTCGAGTAATTTCTACATTTCCTCGTAATATGAAACTGAATATTGCCTGGGCAAAAAGATTCCCTCTATCGGTATGTGTGATAGTATCATTCCATCAACCTCTCTAATTTCACTCTCATCTCCCTAGGCAATGTAGAATTGCAAACATGGAGAGTTTATCCATCATATTTGTATTTTTCCAGTAGTTTATGCCCTGCATGTTGATTTATCCCTTCATCTGGCTCCCTAGTCAATGTTTTCTAATAATACTGTGCCGTTTCTTCTGTTTAAAAAAAGTTCACTGGTGCTGAGGATTTCATTCCTATATCATGGTGTCCTGAAATGAAATCCTTCTGCAAAAAGCTCCAGGCACATTCAGGCGACCTCCTACCAATGCGAAATGACTCGTAGTAGACCGTGGCAGAGGCGGAGCGTGTTGGGGAGGTATATGGGGAGGAGAGGGGAGCAGGAGAGCATCCGAAATGAGGCTTTCTCTCAAAGCGCCTGGCGGATGAGGGGCAAAAGGTGTGGGGGGAGGGAGGGGGTGGTGGTGAGGGGGGGAGGGAGAAAGAGAGAGGGAGGGAGAAAGGGAGAGGGAGAGAGGAGGGCGGTCCATAGATCAATGCCCCGCGGAAGCGTGCTCCTCGCGAAGACACCAAAGCGGGGGCCAGAACAGGGTCGACAAAAATCCCTCTCCTCCTACCGATCCCCTGCCCCCGCTACTCCCTCCTCCAACCAGGGATATGAGGTGACTCTTCGGTTCGCGAGGGGTGCAGAAAAGGAGGTCATTACACCTCTTTGCCGACATTCCCGCACGCCTGTTTCGGATCCACGTCTCTCTCGGGGCAGGGCGGTCGACCGGCCCTGGTGCAGTGCGCTTCGGGAAGGGGCGGCGGGGGTTGGTTTTCGTCGAGCCCCCCCCCACCCCCGCTTCGAGAAAGGAAGCGCGCGTTGGCGAATTCGCACGGAGTTGAGGCGGGGAGAGGATGGAAAGTGAAGAGCGGTCAAATGTCAAGCGCAGGGCCTCCGCCGTGTCCACTCTCTCTCTCTCTCTCTCGGAGTTTTCGCCCGCGAAGGGTCATCGTGCTTGGGAAGGGCATTTTTTTGCGAAATTCTTGAATAAGCGGTCGAGTGAGAGAAAAGAGGGGCCAGCGTGCGTTTGAAGGGGGGTACATAAGGGGTAGGGGAGGTCAAGTGAAAGGCGGGGAATTGGGGGGGAAGGGGTTCTCTCTCAATGAACGCGTGCGTCGTGGAAGCGCGTAGGTCATCTTGTCTCCATCCACGGTGTGCTTCTTTGCAAAGCTACGGAAGTTATCCGTGTCAATGGATGTTAGGGCAACATCCATTAGAAGAAAGGGGAAGAAAGTTGTAAATGAGCGATTCGTTTTGAATTTTCGGCGTTCTCTCACTGGGCGGGAGTGAGAAATGACGATCCTTGAGTCTTATCTCCTCAGCAATCTGGTTCTACAATCATTCCGTTGTACCCCGCTCGCAATTCTTAAGAGCTCAGTCGGCGTGGCGCACTTCGGCCATGTTTCCGCAAAACTAAGACGAAATGGCAAGCGAAAATGGTCACCCGGTTAATGCCTTCACAAAGGGCGCGCAGCCTCGGGTCTTTCATTCGAAGGTTCCCTGCTGAATCGAATGCGATCGCCGGCGGTGTTCGGGGTTCTCTTCTCGGGTGGAATTTGCGGTGCGATTTCTCTCTCTCCCTCTCCAGATTTCGATCTGCTCGTGGAATTTGGAGGTACCGTACGGGGGTGGGTACTCGGAAGTCGCACCCGCGGGCGCCTCATCTCCCCTCCAGCCCTCCCCAACCCCGCTTGTCTCGGCCGGGGTGCCACGGAAGTGCGCTTCCCTGCAATTACTGCCAGAGGGGTATCGGGTTCGAGCCCCGCTGGGCTTGTTTGGGAGCGCTCGCAATGGTCATCGGCCGCTCGGGATTGCGGATTGCGACTTTAGGTTTGTGGCGTGTTTGGGAGTGACGCGAGGGGGGGGGGCGTTCACAATGCCCCTCACACTCGTTCGTCTCTTCTGATGCTGGCATGACCTCGCAGCGTATTTCATATCAAACCTTCTCTCGTGTGAAGGTTATTCGGCTTGGCATTCAGCATAAAAGGCAGAAAACTGTTGCTTTACCTACATCTACAGCTGCTTGGTGCCCTCTGAAAGATACCTATAGGGTATGTGGAAGGGTGTAAATCTACATTTGGCGTGCACCATTAAGTTTAATTCTTACTTATGCCTTATTCTAACGAGAAATAAATGAAAACACTCTTTCATATTTAACACAACTTAATGCAATGACCTGGCCGTCTTCGATACTCCTGCATTGGCATTGTGGAGATGATATTTCAGCATCGAGACCTTTCAGGCATTTGTAGTAAGCATTTGAAATATTGCAGAGTTGTTTCTATTTGTGGACATAAGACCTCACCATGCAAACACGCTTTCCATTTATTTTACTAACTTAAAATTTGTAGAGGAATTTAGACGAGGGAAATAATGTTCTCACTCTGATTTACATGCACCGCGAAGTGCTATTAAATTCTACTCGTATGGTATTAATAAGTTTAACGAAACATTTGGCGTATACGATGCGAGCTGCTATCCAATTTCCATGACGGTTACGGATACCTAAGAGTGGCGCTATCTCTGCTATTCCGTCTTTGTCGTTAGCTTTTACCATATAATTCCTAATTAAGTAAGCACTATTTAGATGATTTTTCCTATCTCACATTATAAATATTAAGAACCGTAATTTTTTCTTTTCCTTAAAAAATATTGAAATTCCACATGCTTTTATTATATTACTTATATTTAAAAATCGTGAAAATAGTGAACACATTTTGCTCCGAAATTAATTTTGAAAACTTTAGCGTGTAAATATTGCGAATTCCCATTCAACGATATTTGTATGCTTTTTCCTCGGTTTGTTTTTGTTTTCGATACGCATACTTAAGTTTACGAATAGTGTGGTAGGATGAGGCTTCACTGTAGCAAGCGAACCATTCAAATGGTAGATTATTTAACGGTAGTGAATTATTTCCATGACGGAGTTTGAAATGGCGGACCATGGAGGGGATACATTGCGCAAAACATGCTGCATGTTTCTTCATGTCTGCGTGTCTATCGCCATAGACTACCTCGTCTAATGCAACCTGCATGTATTTTTAAAAGAGTAATTTTTGGCGATGCAAATACAATGCCTGAAATCCACGACGGCTTCCGCTGAGCAACAACTCGCGTTGTTCAGAGTTCAAGGTTTTTGCGATATTGAACGGAGCATATTTAAGAGGACGAGAGTGACAAATACTCTGAGCTCCTTTCGTGGTGACTACTTACGGCTCTCTTTCGGTTCCGTCAAGGACGCTCCTTAAGAGCCGGCTGCGGGGGTCCAAACGCATGCTAGCTCACGCTCCACTTTTCCCCCGGTCAACTCCTTTGGACAACCGCTGTGATTGCTTATTACTTTAATCAGATAACAATCGAGTTGTAAATTATCTCGTATACAGGAAAGACAGCTACGAAATTAGTTGATGAGTGATCCATTGCTATGAGTCAACCGAAAAACTTCTTTCCTTCGGTGGTGAGGCTAAAATAGCAACACCAGTAGATAAGAAAAGAAATGAAGCATTGGGATTGTGCTACTACAAGAAAATGGAGGATCATTATTTTGATTTTGCAGGAGGCTAAATTTGTATATAGGATCATTAAGAAAAGGATGGAGAACAGGGCACATAATTACGTAGGATGAGATCATTTTGGATAGTGAGTGGAGGCATAATTCCATAGCCATAATGTGGCCACTGACTGAAAGGAATATTGAGAACAACCGGGATGAATTTTGTTTTCTTTGTGAATTTCGAGATGATGTTAAACAGAGTTAATTGGGCGGAATTTATGAGAGTTTATAGGGATTTAATGGAGGGAGAGGTGATTTATAAGAATTCTCAACATGTTACAGTCTGCTCAGGTAGACTTCGGTCACGACGGATGGCGAGTCGGGATTGGCAGTGTAAGACAGGGGAGGTAGACATTACTGTTCATTATCGCCCGTGCTATTCAACATCAACGCGGAAGAATTGATAACAAAGGTATCTGAATGGCTGAAGGTAAGAATGAAAGTAGGTCGTCGATACTGATCAAGTCAAATTTGCGGATTTAGCTTCTGGAGGCCGAGGGAGGTTACCAATGTACCCACCTATTTTTTAGCGCCTTTCAATCCTCCCAAACACATCCAGCCTACTCCGTACTATTTTCTTACCTGTCCTCTGGGGTCTTCCAAGTCATCCGGCCCAATAGGTCATCCGTTCATCGGGAGGTCGTCCCGTTTCGGCGATTTGCCGAGAGTATTTGCGGCGGGCGGGACGTGCGCTCCCGCCGACCCTCACGCCCGCCCGCCCCGGGGAATGCGCGGAGAGACACGCCCATCCCTGCGAGCGGTTGGTGATGGAGGGGGGGGGCCTCTTTCTCTCTCACTCTCTTCCCCTCTCTTCCTCGCCCACCCCCTCCCCTCTCCAACACCCCTCTTCTCCTCTCCCTACACAATGCCCCTAGTCCCAAGGGTTGGGCCGTATCCCCCCCGCCTCCCACCCACACCAGCCCATAACCCCCCCTTTCCCAGTCAGCATTGATGCTCTGCCGCACCACGATTTCATCCCGTTGCAGCACGCACGGCCTTGCGGCCATCAGCGTGAGAATATACGAATATCACCAATTTTTTCCCTAAAACAAAGGAATTTAAGGGATTCAAGACAGATTCCTCAGCACCAGCACACACACTCGCTCACAAGTACTGTGTGAAGATTCTGTTTTGTCCGTGAATGCATTATTATATGTTTTACATCGTATATTTCGCAGAATGCGGAAAAGAAAGCAAATCAAACAAGACATCATTTGAGGCAGAATTTGTATGCGTAGTATGTCAACAAATGATTTTCATGCTAAGAAAACAGTCAAGTGTTTACGTTTATTATAATTCATCCAGCATAAGATGCATTAGGAACACCAAGTGAGAATTCAAAAAAGCACATGAAAAGCAATAATATATGAAAATAATAGCAAAGAAATCTTAACACTTATGGCCAAGGATAATCATGTACTCTAGGCATTCGTGTGTCTGACGAATGTTATGGTCACATGGATTTCAGCGGATTGGTTTTTTTCTAGATAACTCTCCATTTAATCTTCGAGTCCAGCCTTTTTTCTCTGGAGTGTCTCGTCCACACATCTCTAATTTTTACTTAATCTATTCCAAACTTTTACCTTCTCCATAGTTTTGCTCTCACTATTTTCCCTGTTTTCAATACCACGTACAGTATATTGCCATGCCTTTGGGATGAGCGCGATGTGTTCTTTCCTTCTCTGAATCTTTCTCCGTTTTTTACGGATTTCTTTGTTTTACATAATGCTCCTCTTGGGACTTCAACGTCTGCGATTCCTTCCGTTCATTCACTTTTCTGCTTTTTCCGCGCTCACCACACTCCCATCGCTTTCAACTTTCTCTTTTATTTCGCTCATGCTGTTCCTTCATCACTCTGGTTGAATAGTGTACTCCATGAGGAGAAAAAAATCCGGATTCATTGAAAATAACTTGGAAGAATAGAAGCTCGGAGTCGAAATAACACATGCCGAAAAGTTACTTAACGGGTTTTTTGTTTTGTCGTTTTCTCTGACGGCAGGGCGTATCGACGTATTTTCTCTCAAGGATTTTTTTAAATCGAACTCGTCATGTGATTTCTTGTGGCCTGCGAGTTCTGGCGGAGTTCCCACCCATTTCCCCGCGCCTTCCCTTGCGAATACGGCCTCAGGCAGGGTGTTTTGCATGGACGGCAACGCCGTGCTGCATAAATACTGCCCCCGAGGGATGAGCGAGAGTGTTCACACTCGGAATGACAACAACATATCGATACTACCGTGCTTGAAGTCGATATATTGTCCTAAAAATAGGTACACTATCGCATAGAAAGAGTTATAAATACAAATATTTAGATAGATACAGATACCGATTGAAAATATGATTTTAGTGATTTTAATATTTGTCTACAGATATGTAGCATTGTTTCAGAAGAATGCATGTCGCTTCAGAGCTTCAGATCTAGTTTGGTAAACATTGAATTTCAAGCAAAATATGTGGTTAATAATTTTGTAATGTGCATTATCAAGGCGGTGCATTATGAAGAAAAACGTTATTTCGATAAAATGTTGAATAGAATTTTTTATGATGTATGTTGGCATAAAAACAAAATAATTCCATTTAATCCATTTTTAAGTCGTTCATTCCGAGTGCTTGAATTTGGTAATTAACACATGCACCAAAAATGTTATTGCACGAGCTTGTATTGTTCGTATCTAGCCATTCACAGCAATTAAGACGAAGTTGTGTTTTAGTTTATTGTAAATTTCGCATTGTTCTCATATAGAGTCTTGTGGTATGTAAAATGTACGAATAAGTGTATTTATGCTAAGGGTCTGTTCCGTGCCATGATTCGCCTGCGGCTTCCCAGGAAAGTCCGGTACTCGAACAATAACGCATCTCAATTAAAGGTGGTTACATAGAGTCACTCGTAGTTAAACCGGAATCATTCGGTCTTCGGCCGAACGTCCTACCCGCGAGGCCACCACGCCCTTATATTGGTGTACCTATATTGAGATATAATATCGATGTATTTTGATTGATGTTACTACATTCCTTTTTTATATTAATTTTGATGAGTCTTAGGAAATAAACACATCGAAACTCAAATTACGTTTCGACTCCTAATTTAGGTGATTCGCAAAAAATTGAGCTCCCTCCCATTCGCCAATACACTTCCGCTCGCAAACCACGCTCCCCCCCCCCCCACATTTCCCCCGACCCCGAACTTTCAAGTGGTGAAGAAGAAGGGGTGGTAGCCACATTCCCACTCCCACGCGGGTGAGAGGAGAGAGCACGTATCTGGGCCACCGCCGCGCCGTGTCCGCCACCAGCATCCGCCCGAATGTGGGAAGGGGGGCGGGATGGTCTGGCGGAGGACGAAACCGGGACCTCCCCCTACCCGCCCCGCACACAGTCAACGTCTCATCCAGGTTGGCCTCCTCCCATCCTCCGAAAGCAACTTAAGCATCGATATCCCGCGCACCTCTGGCTTTATTGAGCACCACTCTTCAGTCAAACTTGAGTAAAATTCACCAACCTGCACCATTCATGGAACCGCGACACTTTTTACCCGAGGTTCACCCGATCAAGTGCATAAGTACGAAATTAACTAGTCTCGAGGATCTGTCTAAATTTCCGGCTCTGATCCATCATACATAATCGGCATACGATTGAATTTTTTTTTGAAAATGAACCTCATAAAATGTTTTTAATCAGAGAATATTCTACTACCTAGTTTCCTCCATCGGCCCTGAGAATCGTTGTTGGCTTAAAATCTGAGACCCAGGAATACTAAAACATCAGTACTAATACTCAAAGCTTCGAGGTAGTAAAGTTTTGAGCTTCATATACACCAGCGCGTCGGAAGAAATATCACATGAGTGCGGGTAAGTCGTGCGATTGAACACTCGCCTCTTATGTCTTCCCATTATGGACATCCATTCTCTTTTGTGTCATCCAGGGAGTGGACTTGGAAAATGCGTCGAGGTACCACACTTCTGAAATCTTACGCGGCCCAAGGAATTGGGAGCCTAGGAAAAGAGTGGAGAGGGAGGTTTTCGGAATGCATACGTATATCTAGTGTGCGACATTGCATTTAGCCATGAGGGAATCAACATGGTGGAAATTGTCTCACTGTCATACTTTTGCATCCGCGATTTCCTCCCGCGCTGGAAATAGACCACTACCGCTTTATTAACTATACAATTAATACCAGCAAGCTTGCTTGAATACACACACACACACACACACACACACACACACATATATATATATATATATATATATATATATATATATATATATATATATATATATATATATATACTCATATATACAGAAACAGATATAAGGAAAAGGGATAGGAACACATATAAAGGACGAACACAATAGAGGTGGGGAAGGCGGAATCGAACGGATCACAAGAGTAAAAATATTTCCTCAACCGGGACTCGAACACCGGATCTTTCCACTATATATATATATATATATATATATGCTGCAGAGGAAATCATGGAGGATGGTAAAGAGCTAAGTACAATCGAAGAAACATGGGAAAGAATCAAGAAAGGGTTATCAAAAGCCTCAAAAGACACTATTGGAACCGTTAACGCTAAAATGACTAGGAAACCATGGATCATGGATGAGATGATTACAAAGATAGATGAGAGAAGAAAATGGAAAAATTTAAATACAGAGTTAGGCAAAATGAAGTATAAAGAATTACACAATAAATTGAGGCGGGCAACAAATAAAGCAAAAGAAGCTTGGTGGAAGACGTAGTGCGAGGATATGGAAAGTTTGCAGAGGAAGGGTGAAATTGGTGCGCTGTACAGCAATCTTTATCGGGAAAAGAGAAAGGGAGATCTACGCTAACAGTTGGAGATAAGGCGGGTAAGATAATAGTTGACACAGGAAAGATCCAAGAGAGATGGTAGGAATATATAGAAGAACTATATAGTAAAGAGCTTAGACCAACCAAGTTAGACATAGAAAAGGAACATGACGTCGAGGAAGATAGCTTAGGTCCAGGCATACTCGACGATGAGATAGAAAGGGCATTAAGGGAGGTGAAACTAAATAAGGCCGTGGGGGTGGATAACATTCCCGCGGAACTATTGAAATGTTTAGGAAAATGTGGGAGGGAGAGGCTATTCGGGCTGATTCGTAGTATTTATGAGGAAATCTGGCCGGAAGACTTTGTGAGATCAGTTTTAATTCCTATTTAAAAAAAGGTAAAGGCTACATCATATGAGGACTACAGGGCGATTAGTTTGATATCCTACGCAGCTAAAGTTGTTCTCAGGATCATAAACAAAAGGATAGAGAGTAGGGCAAATGATTACTTACGGGATAATCAGTTTGGGTTTAGGAAGGGGAGAGGTACGCGTGATGCCATTGCAGTAATGAGATTATTAATCGAGAGGAATATAGAACACAACCAGGAGGTATTTGCCTGTTTCGTAGATTTCGAAAAAGCGTTTGATAGAGTGAATTGGGAAAAACTAATGAGTATTCTGCAGAAAATAGGAATAGATTGGAGGGAAAGGAGGCTAATCCGCAACCTGTACATGTCTCAGACTGCTCAGGTGCGAGTGGGGAACGGGGAGTCAGGATGGGCAGTGTTAGGAAAGGGTCTAAGGCAGGGCTGCCCATTATCACCGTTGCTGTTCAACCTGTATGCAGAGGAAATGATTAAAGAGCCATGGGAAGAACTGGAGGTAGGAATAAAAGGGGGCGGGGAATTCGTAAAATCAGTTAGGTTTGCTGATGACCAAGCTTTAGTTTGTCAGTCAGCCAAGGGGTTGCAAGCAATGCTGAGTGAATTGGAAATTCAGTGAGACAGGTATGGGATGAGAATCAATATTAATAAAACAAAGGTTATGCGATTTTCTAGAAAGAAAAAGGCTACCCTAAACATTAAAATAGGAGGGCAAAAACTGGAGCAGGTAGAACAGTTTACGTATCTCGGTAGTGTTTTGGACCAACACGGTCAAAGTAGTAGGGACGTAAGGAGAAGAATTGCGCTAGGCAAAGAGGCTTTCACAAGGAGGAGGGAGTTAATGACAGGGACTTTGAGTAAGGATATTAAGAAAAGACTCGTAAAAACATTGATATGGAGCGGAGCTATGTACGGTGCGGAAATGTGGTCATTGAAGCAGGAGGATAGGCATAGATTGTATGCTTTTGAAATGTGGGTGTGGAGAAGAATGGAGATGGTGAAATGGACAGAGAAGAAAACAAATGAGGAAGTACTTGGTATGGTGGGCGAGGACAGGGGTTTGTTGGGAGCAATCCTTTGGAGGCAGGAAAAGTGGATGAAGGGGGTGTTGACAGGCAGTGTAATGTTGAAGACTGTGATAGAGGGGAAAATTTTGGGCAGACGAGGAAAAGGAAGGAACAGGATAGGGATGTTGGAGACGGGATGAAGGGAGGAAGAAGGTACTCAGAGATGAAGAGGGATCTGATGTAGAGTAGGATGTTGTGTTTTGCTAGGAGTCAAAAAATATTTATTTAGGAGCTGTGTCCATCCAAAAACCTACCTTAACTGGTAGATTGCCTAATAATATATATATATATATGACTTATTTTTTCCTAGGCAAATTTTTTTATAGGTTTATAACATTATCTACACAGAATCATCTTGTGAACTTTCTCGCCTTCCTGACCAACATTGTTGCGAGGCCTGGATGTAACTACGGCGCTTGGTCATTTGTTAAGAGTGGATTGAATCAATGATGATGTTGTAATATCAAAGGAATTGGCCCGATATTCAAATAACTCGACGTGTTGGACATCCACGGGATTAAACGGTCTACTCCCGCTCTTAATCGCCAATTTTGGAGCGTTTGATCTCGTGTTCGTTTCATTCGTTGATTGCTCCATGGAATGCCAGTCTTCATTTCGTAGTTTGGGGCAGCCAACTTCGTCTAATTTGATCTTTTGTGTGATAATTTAAATCGAATTTTTGATCATTTTTTTCCCCCATGGCCGGAAGTAAAATCGAGTACCCTTAGTCTCGACGAGTGCGTTTATCTACTCTGCTACCTTTGAGCTCGGAAGGATCCCTTCGTCATTCATTTTTTCCCATAGTCCTTTGATACTTCTTTTTTTTTCGTTTGGCGGCCTGAAGAAGATATAGATAGTATTTTCCTTTGGACTTTGTCCAGGAACTCATTTATCTCCCTCTTTAGATAATTGTTTCGTACGAATACTTGGCTTCTATGATTTTCAGTTACAGTGCAGTTTAGCTCATTTGGAGCTTTTCTCCGCGTATTGCCTTTCTAATGCTTTTGCGTGACTAGCGCATGCATTGCAGATCGGGGAGATTCAAGATTATCTATGGTAATATTGTTGAATTATTTTTTTGGTTGAATTTTAAATCGATATTTTCCTTCTGAACATACACTAACCGTCCTTTAACGCTTGTAAATGATAAAAGGGAGGTGGGATGTTGGTGATTGGCGTGCATCATGGAGCTTTTCAAGCTTAGAGCGAAAAGGTTCTCCTTAAGTCAAGTTTCTGATCTCGCGGCCATCGGTTCGGGGAGTAGATCATTCATAATTAATTTATGATGTAAATGCGACAACAGTGGACGCCATTTCTTCACAAGTTCGGCCGCCCTCGAATGGTTAGCAATTTCCCCCTATGTCACGAGAATATCATGTAACGAGGAATCGATTGGAACTTGAACCAGTAATGAATTAATGAGATGTAAAAATTATATTTTTGTTTAATAAGGGTAATGCAATATTAAATTTGGTGTCATTTTCACATATGTAGGCTCGCTGTAATTTTTTTTAAAACCATTATATGGGAATAATTCCCTTATGTGTAGCTTTTGAGTACTCATTATCTTACCCGTGAGAGTGACACGATCTCTCTCTTCAGTGCCTTGCCAAATAACCCTACTAGCCTTCGGCCACCCCGCCCCTCCTCCCACATCAAAAAACCCCCCCTAAAAAGTAGAGGGGCGGAAAGTGGGGAAGAGGCTGAATTAAAAAAGGCGGACAGATCAGCCCGTGCCCATGCATATGCCTTCTTCTCTCCGCCGGATTTTGTTATCGCCGCCATGAAGACGTCCACATTGCGCCTGCGCGCGTTTGCACTGCATGCGAGTTGCATGCCCCGGTTCGGGAACTGGGAGGAGGAGGGAGATGGCGCCAGGAAGAGGGGGTGGCGAGAGTTTGGCGCCAGGGGGGCGCGCGTGTGGACAATAAGATGCCGTATAACGGGGGGTGGCCGGGTTTGGCACCGGAACCACCACAGCCGCACATTGGGCGTGGCCACTCCTTTGAATCCCCGAGGGCCACCAACCAATCCGCGGACACAGTCGAAGGGACCCTCTCGCTCCCTCTCCGTGGTGCCCTCGGACGTGTGGTGCATGCCGCGGGCGGTTCATTCACGGGGGTCTGTCGGATGGGCGCCCTGACGGCCGGGTGTGCTCACGCCAACGGCCCCGGGATGCCGTCGAACTTTTTTGAAGTGACGCGCCTCTTCCTCAGCACGCATGTCGTCACACGTCGCGGAAAATTTATGCGGTGCTCACGATCGGTGCGTGCGTTCCACCGCTTGGCAAGAAAGCTCTACGGGCCGACCAAAGCGGACGACCTGCGAATCCTTGAATGGCTGTTTCAGTCGTCTCACACATTACATTTGTACATCTAAATTCCATCCAACAAAACCGCCACGAAGACGTGCTGTAGTGGCTTTCGTTCCACGAGCCATTAGTGTCATTGGTATTTGCTTCATGATTTGTTATTATTTTATTTTATGGTCATGAAAAACTATTGCATGTTATAATTCATGCTGTTTGTTTATTTTGGTCATTTATTGTGCGAGTGAAAGAATTGGAAAATAATTCCCAAAATCGCTCAATTCGGCAATCAGTTAGCCTCTACTTCTCGTTGTACTTGTTCTCGATTGCTACGTTCTCCCTAGCTATTCCCACAAACCTCATTCTTTGCTTAGACTTTCCCTTTTTCATTGTTCTCTTTCTTCACCGTCATTTACTTCGAGTATGTGTGCATGTTTAGGTGTATACATTTATATATGTATGCATCTATTTATTTTTTTCGATGTGGAAATGTGTGCATAATGTATGTCTGTCTATCTATATGTATTTATGTGTATGCATGCATGCATTTATAAATTTTATGCCCAATATATTATGCACACGACGATGGGTTAAATGGAATAAGAGACCATTTGGTCTCAATTTAGCTCAAATAAAGATATCTATGTACTTGTACATTCATCTTACAATGCAATGAGGGGTTAGAACTTCTTCGCGAGAAAAGCGTTAAACTCATTCGTTTTATATTTATCTGTTAGTGTAAGTCATTTGCGTATATTTTTGTATTTCTTTGCTCCAATCGAAGTATTTCTAATATTAGTGTAACGCTCTCTATTTTATGATAATGATTCTTCACTAAACCAGCCCTGATAATGACCAAATTGAATAGAAAGCCAAGCCTAGGGTTTATGGCCAATTATTTATTTGATTTTTTAACACTTACAAGTATAAATTGGGGTTTTACCTTATTCTCGAATCGATAACCCAGAGTGATGATGAATTTATACTCATTCCGCGATCGCATGGAATGCCGCCAGTTTCTACGAAACGGGTGTTGACACTAAACGTATCGTCAATTGTAAAATATTACTTCATGTGATAAACCCGCGTACTTGGTTGGACAAAACATCGTTAGCCCAGTTAGCGAGAAAGCCACTCCCTCCCATTCTATGGGCTTCTAGTTGACTTCCGCCCGACCCCCTTTCGGCACTTGGCTCCTCGCGACCCTCTCGCGGGCCGCCTGCAAAAAAATGGTGAAGCGTCGCTACGCTACGTCGGATCGGACGGAGTGGAAGCTGAGAGCATGTGTATCCATCAAGCGCTATTGTCACGACGAAAAGGCTCCATTATTCGCTATTCCTGCTAGCTTGCTATTTTTTTCAATCTCATAGACTTTTCATTTTCTATGTCTGCGAAGAAATATACGCAGCAAATTAGGTCTTGACAGTGAGGAGTGGCCTTCTCTTACACAAACTCGATGCTTACGGCAATCAGTGAGCCCAAACTCTTCCGCGCAAATGTGGAGGATACTTGCCGATTTGGCTTTTTCCACTCCCATTTTGCCAAAACCGTGATTGATCTTCAGAAGCGTCGATCGGTTCGGTGAAACGGCCATTTTATCCTTGATCGTACGCCATAACGGTAGTAGATTGAGTGAGATGATTGTTCTCGCATCAACGGCGAAGGCCAGATACGCATAATGGCGGCCATCCATTTGTTTCATCCGTACGATCAGCAGCCAATTTGCATTGGAATTTCCAAGTAGGCAAAAGCGACGCCATGGACTGCTGGTTAAGTAATTTAAAACGCCTAATTACCATGCCATTGTATATATCCCAATTTTTGTGTATTGTATACCAGTGTCGTTCATTAATTTTGTAGGTGGCTTTTACAAAGCGTTGGCATTAATTTTAAATGTTATTAATTGGTTAATTGTTACCGTTCAGAGCAAGGGTGTTCATTTACTGACAAGGAAAACCGCTTCTTGTCCATTGCTGCCATTAAATTTTGAATGAAAGTCCCATAGGGTGGATGACCTGCCCTGCCTCCGGCTTAACCTTCATGTCCCAATTTTGGAGGCGTTGGAGCTCAGTGCAGCTCAGGCATTTCCATTTTATTTTTGCAAGTGAAGAATGGGGCCATGAATGGCCGCTTGGTAAAGCATGGCGTCCAAACACGAGATTATCGTCTAACAGCCCGGGAATATTTGACAATTTTTTCGCGCGGAAAACGAGAGAATAATAATGAACGCGCCAAGTGGGGCGACGGGGAATGTCAAGTGGAAAGGCGAAGTGAGCATTGAAGCGTCTCTCGGAGTGGGCAGACCCTACGTAAGAAAGAGCGGTGGAATGGAAGGGTGAGTGCAGGGAAAGAGGTGCGAGGGAGGGACGCACCGGGGGGAGCGATCGAGGAGGCAGCGGAGGGAGAGAGGGGCAGGGAGGCCAGAGAGACGGGAGGGCTGAGGGAGGAATACTTAGCGGGGATGATATTAAGGCGTGAGGGAAGAAACACAGCTCGAAGGTCAAACTTGTGAAATAAGATCAAGCATGTCAGGCGAGACGTAATGCTTTGCTTCATTCTAAAATTTAATTTAAAAAGAGTTAATTGGAACATTAATCAAGCTCTACATTTTATTTACTTTTGTTACGTAAGGCTCTATCATCTTGTCACTTTCATAGAATGGAGTCAGCAGTTCAAGAGAAATCAACATCGGTGAACGCCTTCTATTTAACCAGTTTTTATAGAGAAATAACACTTTTTAAACCGAAATAGGAAGTGAAACAAAAGGATTTTTTTCATTGTAAATTTTGGCCGTTTTTTTACAAAACAAGTTTTTCATTGTGCAGCTAGTGCTAGGACTATTTTGGGTTTTCTATGAACCCAAAAACAATGCTGACTAAATTTGGACAAAAAGTTTGACTTCCGCCCAACTGCTTGTGAGAGCCAGATATGTTGAGGGTCTCCTATCCTGGACTAATCATAGACGCATGCACCGATCGCCCTCCTTGGCATCCTCCCGCGGAGCGAATAGCTCGTTTCAAATGAGGTGTGATGGATGCGAGTGAGATCATTGTATCAATAGGAGACAAATAGCACGGCAGGCGTTATCAAGCCTCAACGATCCCCTGTCGTGCTTGGTGAAGTAGGCATTGCACGATAACACTGATGGAAAAGCGATAATTTTGGAGCGCCCGGTTAGGTCTTTGAGCCTGCAGCATTTTGGTCATCGTTTCGTCCTGTACCAAGGCTTTGGAGCTTAGTGCGTTCCAGTCGGTAGTGTACATGTAAGTGATGACTTTGAAAACTGACATATATCTTCATCGAGTTCTCAAGAGAAGGGCATCAATAACTCTAGTCATTGCTTACATTGTATTCATTCTTATTATCGACACACTAGATGAAGAGATGTTAGACCAAAAGGCGTGCGCATTCTGACGTGAAGGTTTTGGTTGTATGCATAGCATACCACAAATAACTTTTTTTATGGTAGGAAAAATACTCGTGCATGGAAGTGTGCCCCAATTAAAGCTATCTTATTTAAGGTCAACTGTGCTAGGATAAGTATTTATGTTGATGAAATGAGATGGATGTGGGGCACTTTAGTTATGTTTTCGGTAAAAACATGATGGAATGAGTGAATTAGTAGTAGGCAGTGACTCCATACCTGATAGTAGGGATGGGGGATATTAATTTTTCAACACCGACCGTCAGTATTAAATACATGTACAGCTGGCGACCTAACTTCCACATTGCGATGATTTTGGGTTTAGGTAATGCGTGTACTAGTATATCAAATAAAGTTGGCAATGACGGGCATGCCGAGCAATTTGGACCATATTGGATATCGATTGCATCATTCTTACTTATCATTGTACCGACGCTCACGCAACGTCGAGGCGAAAATGTCGCCCATATCGACCATAGTTATTGACCCACGATATATTGGTTCCTTGAAATCAACAGCATCAACCCGTGAGATGAGAAAAAAAACAACCTGATGAAAGTGAAGATGCACATGGTCGTATCGCACAGCTCCAACTGGTAGATCATTCGCCAAAGAGAAAAATTATCGTAGTTCCATAGGTATTAGTCTTCAAAATATTTCTACTTAGACTTTTCGTTTCAAATTTAGGCTCACTTGGCACGGCGGCTTTCATTCTCTTTGATCGCCATATAGCCAAGAACAACCCGACGTGGACGTGTACGCGCACGAGCGGCGCCTGCGATGCCTCTCGGCCCCCGACCCTGGGCATGTGCCTCACCGCGCGGCGATCGAGTGCGAAGCGGCAGAACGGAAGATGACGAATCGTGAGAACGACGGCCTCAACCCCCCCTTCCCCATTTCGATCTTCGATCTCCCCCTGCCCATCGCCCTCCCTTCTCACTCGCTCTCTATTTCCTTCTCGCCGCGAAAGAGGAGGGAGGTGCGGAGGGGGCTTTTTATCGGAGGGAGGGGGGGAAGAGTCTGTTTCGCGGGCTGCAAAGCAGTCCCGTCCCGCCCCCTCCCGCCCTTTCCATCACGGGGGAGTCTCTCTCTCTCCACCGTCGTCCTCTGCGAGAGTGTGCCTCCCCTCCACGCCCCCCTCTTCCCCTGAGAAACCTCACGGTAGGAATGCCGGCGAGGGGGCGGTAGTGGAGGAGGGAAGGGTTCCAATATACCCCCTTCCCTCTCTCACAATTGACCCCCCTTCCACAGGGGCACACGGCACGGAGCTTGATGTTTATTGATTTCCTAAATACGCGGGAGCAGTCCATGTTTGTGTGTGTGTCTGTGAGAGAGAGACGGGGGGGATTCTCGAGAGCCATCCTCCTCCCCTTCGCCTCACCACGCCCCCCGCCTGGACTTCCACCCTCCACTGTGCCCCCACAACCCCCTCTTCCCGACCGTCCACATAGAGGAAAGGGGGCGATGATGTTTGTGCTCTCGTTTCTCGAAGCGATGACCCCTACACCCCCCCCCCCGCCAATCTCCCTCCCCCCGCCCCCGTGTCAAAAAGATAGTGGGACAGCGAAGTGTGTGGACGTCACAGCTGATGCCCTCCCCGCCCCCACAACCCCGTCATCATTACTGTTATTACTTTGGCACCCCCGCTGCTCCCTTCCTCCTTAACCCCCCACCCCTCCGCCCCCGGAACCCTCCAGCACTCCACTTGTTTACGTCTTCCCGTCGCCATGGCGACCCGCGCGACGTCGGCGTGTGAAGGGGGCGAGGCGCAGGGAGGAGGGCGGTTCGCAGACAAAAGAAAGAGTGCGGCAGGGGCGGACGAGCCGTCGGTGGGGCGTCGGTATCCGTGTGGATGTGTGTGTTTGCCTGGCGAGAGTGCTCTTCTCTAGTCGTCAAGGCCCTTCCTCCTCGGACGGTCGCCCCGCGCACGCGAGGGCGGAGCGCGTCAGGTGTGCGTGATTTCACCTCCTCCCGAAAACGCGAGTGGTCCACTCTTCTTCTGTGGCACGCGACTCTCGGTCGGGAAGTGGGAAGGGGGACGGGGGTGGAGAGGAGATCGTGGGAGGGAACCACCAGGCGTTCATCGGCGGCGCCACTACCCATCCTTGTCGTATCGACCAAAGGGGATAGCGGGCCTCCTTCGCCGCTCTTCACGCCGCTAGTTGGGATCGTTGGTGCTTGCTCGAGGACCTGGGGGTGACGTCGAGGTAGAGCCCGTCGCTTTGACGGGGTCGGAGGGCCGTCAGCGGATCTCTACGCCTCCTCCTTGCTATCCGATCCGGTGTCCATCCCCGCGTGGACGTGGTGTGCAGTGGGACGGCTGATTCTTCCATCGGAGGCGTTCGATAGCCCGAACGTTTGAACGACTAGGGTGATAATCGAGGGCGATCCAGCGTCGTGCGGTGGTCGGCGGTGTTCCCGATTTCTTACCACAATAATCCTCCGCGGCAGTAACACGTTCGGGTCGGTGAATGCTTCGAGTGGGAGCAGGGAGACCTGTTCGGCCGTTAGAGGGAGCGCGGGCTGCCGGGAAGGAGAGGGGGAGGGACAGACGGCGGATTCGCTGGTGCACCCACTGTGCTTGGTTCCCCTGACCCCCTCCTTCACCTCCCCCTCACCCTCACACACTTAACCCTCGGTGTGCCCCTTGCTCTTCGACCATTCACGCGACCAATTTTCCACGTCGAAATTAATTGGTGTCATTTTTACCAAGATCTGTTGTAACATTGTGCTTCCCGAAGGCTTCAAGCAATATGTCACCAATAACGCTGCTCCGTATCAGTTAATGAACTTCAACCAGTGGGACGTTCTCGTTTCAATTTTTTGTCCGCGCGCAGTTTTTTCATCTTGTTTTACCCTTCCTTGAAAATGGATGAACGCAAGTTCTAAAATAACAGTATTTTTATGTTTGCGTTTCAACCAACCTTTGAACAATCATTTATCAAATGATCAAATTAAAATTTTAATACGCCATCGATCAACATATTGGTCCACCATGGTGTCAGGAGTCCACAGTCATTATAAAGGTAAAAAAATATCAATATAGCCACATTATTGTTCACTTTCATCACTAAGTATTGATGATTTCTTTTGCTGTATTCTGATGTCACTCCTGTGTTGCTCATTGATGTTCCCAGCCGCTCTTACTCTTCCTAGTCGCATGATCCTGTTTTGCTGATTTATTTTCTTTTCCTGTTGGGGATGGGTGGAAAGTCCCCGGAAAAAAATCCCCGAAACGCCTAATTGGAGGCTGGAGGTGTGGATAGTTAAATCCTTCTCGCCTCCAGGATGCAGAGGAAACCTGCTCTTGTCGTGAGAAATTCGTAATGTGTGAATGAATAGAAGTCACCCCATGAATTAATTGGAATTTGCTGGGTTGGAAGCCGCAGGAAACACGAAAATTGCCCACTTCAGCCTTCTGAAAAAGAACAAATCATACCCAAGAGAAACACCAACGCTGAGGGCATTACAGTACCAACACCAACGCTGAGAGTATTACAGCACTGTATTTTGATAGACGACGGATTAACCGAGAAGTTTAAGGAAATTGAGTGTGGATTTGAATGATTTGAGGAATCCTTTTCATATTGAACGGTGCATGAACACAGCAGTATAGATCATAACGTACGCTCTTATGGTAATTTGAGCTAACAGAATATTAATGAATACCGAACGCTAATGAATATTACGCACACCAATGGCTAGCGACCTAACACACCCAGCCACACACCCTACTGTCGGCTCGCTGGGTGAAATTTAGAGTTCCGCCCTCGAGATCCAATCATTGTTCTTGTCTCTCAAATAGCCAGCATTCCGTTCCATTCCTGCAGCACACTGCCCCGGCCTCACACCGCCCCCCGTCCCGCGACCGCCCCCGTCAGGGCATCCGCAGAGGAACCAGCGAGCCCACAGACACTCAACTAGACAGCAGCATACAGTCTAATTTCTTTCGAGCAGCCATTGGTCGGCCACGCGATGTATTTCGGCAACCCTTCCGAATGACGGGCGCCGCTCCTCCTGTTGCCTCTCTCGAGGGTGGAGTTCGCGTGCGACTCGAAGCAGTTGGTCGCAACATGCCATTCACTCCGTCTACCTTTAGCCAAATCGGTAAAATTCACGCCTCCAAATTTGAATTTTAATTCTCTTGGCATAGACCTTGATCATTTAAACTCATTCATTTATATGACTCAGCATATCAACACAATGCAAACGGCACACGCAACATCGACACGACTCATGGTTTTCATCTCCATTGAAAATTTAAACTCATGAAAACCATGCTCAAGTTTTGAATGGGGGAGCGTAGATCAGTTATTCAAACTAGAACAGAATACAGCAAACGAGTTTTGCATAGAGTAATCAAAATTTGTATGCCTTTTTATTGTGCATTCCAAGAAAAGCAACGTACTCTGAGATGAGTAAATTTTAACTTTGTTGTAATAAAAGTTTTGACGATAAGGTCTTTTAGGGGTTAGTAAAATTCACTCTTGTCTTATCTTTCCAGTGGTTTTTTATTTGATGCCCTACAATAATGTTTAGTCTGGGTTAGCGCTAGCAATTCTCACCGCGCCGTTATAAGTCCGGCCATTGAGGACCGATTATTAGGTGAGGGTAGTACCCACATCTGACTCAGCCCAAAGATATGGACGTTAGAGTAAATGAGGGCCAGTTCCTACCTTAATCTGTGCCTAACGCAGTTTTCTTTTAATATCTAATGCCTGAAAAATCATTCAGCTTGGGCGCAGTCCCGCAGTCAACCGGAATTAAACCTGGGCCGTCTGGTCCTCTGCCGGACATTTCCAACTTGACTACCACATCCGTGAACTCGTCTGATTCACGTCTCGAGACGTTAAAAGCGAGCGTTCTCAGCTCTACAACCGGAATCTTTGCTCGCTTCCGGGTCGACCTTCCGAAGCGGAATATTTCTTGGGATGAAGAGAGTCAATTGGAGTGGAGGAAAGTCTCGTGGGAAACGAGAACGCTCGTCATTTGAAGACCGTAATCAAATCCTCAGCTGATATGAAAAGCAGTGGTCAATGCCTCAGGTCGGACTCTTAGTGGGTAGGTGGGTTAAAGGGTTACTGATGACGCGAACAGTAGGCACTCCCCTGCTTGGGTTTGTACCAGACAGATATCTTTCGCGAGTCCGAAACACGTGCACAATCGGGATTCCCATGGAATCACTCGCACGGCAGTTGGCTTACACGGCCATGAATACGAGTTTTCGTGTGTCCGAGTGAGAGAGATTGAGACTGGCCGCTGTCCTGGCCTCACACTCGAGCGCTAGACTATTCGTGTCCTTTGACATATTTTGTCCTTTCTTCATTTTATACGTTTTTGGAGGATCCCACCGATGGGAATAATTTCTCCGTAAAACTTGAGTGTGCGTGTGGAGTGGTTCTTGCACGAAGGTCGCTGTCCGGCACGAGCCATGAAGTGGGAGAGTGCGTCCTCTGCAGCTCTTCGATCCCTCTCACTTCTCATTCCTGCTCACATTAAGAATACAGTCTCGGGCATTCAAATCACGAGCGCTTTTCGCCAATGCTAGCGTTAACGATTTGAGTCCTACACAGATTTCCCCGTTCCCCTGTTTTCGTTTGACCCCCGTCACTCCTCCTGCATGCCGCCCCCATTTGTGATAAAATAAGATTTATTCAATTAATACGGTGTTCCAGTCGATTCATCCCCCCTCCGAAGAGTTAAAGGGAAACATTTGAAATTAAGAAGAGTAATTTGCAGAAAATAATGCGGGCAACATACGTTCATTCATAGATCAGCTGCTCATTGACTCATGATATGCATGTCTCGACAAAAAACTGGAAATCTTAGGTTATGCCAAAACTTGATAATTATGCCTGTGAATTGAGTGAATGTCAATTTTATCAGCACTGTCAAGATATAGTATTCAATTCGTCAAAACAGTTTATGGGTAAAATCTGAAGTTTGAACATAAATGAAATGCCCTCCCAACAAAACGGAAAACTTTTGACAAGTTGTAATACATTTATGTGGGGAATGAAGCGAGTCTGGACGGGTTTTATTCTGTGTATGGTCTGATACAAATTTTGGATATGGTCTGAAATCAATATTTGTCAAATGACGGGGTTTCTTTTTGCTATGGAAAAAGATCAAAGAAAAATTAATAGAAACTACATGTCATCCATCAAAAAACTATGATAAATGTCATTCTAAAAAGAAATCGAATATGAGTCTATTGCACAAATGAAAGAGACGCGGCACCTTTCAATTGAGATCTATAGTTTTGTAGTGTAAATCAAATAACAATAGTTTCAGTGTTTTCAAATAATAAGTGGGCACACATACCGTTTCCTCGTATAGAAATAGAAAATATTTTTATAGCAATTGGGTTATTTCAATCTTACATGGAATTGTGTGGAGTTTATCAAGTTTGGTATTGAATAGAGATGAATAAAGCATTCAATTCACCGTAGACTTTCGATATCATTTCCAATAGAAAATTCCCCAGGACAAAGGCCACACAGCTCTGAGTTGAAAGAGAATATCTCCTCCCACCGTTCGATCGTTCGCGGAAATGATCGTCTCGCGAAAAATAACCAGGAATTGTCGCACCCGGGCCAAAATATAGCGTCCGAGGCGCATGGGTTGAGTCCAATTTGCCGGAATATTTAACAAAAGTGATGATCTCGTGCCAAAAAGGCCCAGTTTTACCAGACGACGACTCTGGAAGGCCTCTTCCAGACACAATGGCCGTAATGACGACGCGGGTGTTCCCTCGGGAGAGAAGACCGGGTGCTTTCTAAAAGTTTCAAGGGATGTGGACGTGAGGGGAGGTTGGCTCGAGCCTCCTCCTCACCCCTCCCTATCGCCTCCCACCCCCCATGCTAGGGAGACTCGATGGCGGGGGCCCTGAATTTGGCAATGCGGCGACGGTGGGAGCGCCTCCCGACTTGTGCAGAGATGATGCACTGCCGTCCGCTGATTGAGCATGCTTCTCGCTTTTTTCTTTGGGAATCGAGCGGCCCAAGAGCCGGTGGGTTTCCCGCTCCCGAGGCGGGGAAGAGGGACTCCCACCCTACCTTTACGGGGGTCCTTCCGATCATCCACCAACCCCCCTCCTTGGAACGCTCTGCTTTGAAGAGGAGGATTTCCTCGTGGAGGGCATAAAATGCAGAAACATATTATGCGCAGTTTTTATCCCTTCATCGCACCATACCTTTTTGACTGGCCGTGCACCACGTACGTATTGACGTATCCGGCCAAGGAGGCAGCAAGGAGGTTCTCGACGACGGAGAATAAAGGAATTTCAAGAGGAGTGTGGGGGAGGGGTGGAGGGAGGGGGGAAATGAGAAATGGAGAGCAGATGGAGTGGTTTCGCCGTTCGGGCATCGATATTCGCATCTTGAAGAAGATGGAAGAGGGGGATGAAGAGCAAAGGTCGAGGGTGGCGGCGTCGGTGAGAGAGGGAGAGAGATGGCGGCAGTGTTCAGAGGGCGGGGGAGGAGGGTGAGTCAGAATGCCCCAGAGAGTAGGCGTTAAGGGGGAAGAGGGGCGAAGGCGGAAGGAGGGAATGGAAATAACAATCAGTTGAACATTATCGCCCTCAATCTCTGCGTCTCTCCCTTCGAGTCAGTTCATAGTGTCCAAACTTTCAGTGCAATAAGACTTTCCCATCTCGAAATTTAATTTATTCCGCACACCTCCTCACCATAGCAAAGGATCCATTCCTTTTTACAGCTTAAAAGGAATGGATCCTTTGTTTTTATACAGGTGTGGATAAAAGCGTTTATTTCCGCATACAGTGCAGGTAAAGGTGAGGCAATAATATTTAAAAGGGGGCCACGAGGCTAACAAATTAATGCGAAATGTTTGGCCAATATTTTAGGAATAAATCCTCTTAAAATAGTTTCGTTGAATAATTCATAATATTACACTTACATAAACACACACACACACACACATATATATATATATATATATATATATATATATATATATATATATATATATCTATAAACCATGAACATAGTAATCAACATTAAGGTCGGTTTGATAGGTGATGCTAGGGTTCACCCAGTACTAATCCCTATGCGGCATGTGAGAGTCACACATCAGGTTAGGGGGACCTTTCCCTATTTCCTTTCCCTATGTTGGGTATGGTTTCCCAGGAAGATCTGGTGCCCGGAAAATTGCATAGCTCGGGTGGAGCTGCAGGTACCCAGAGAGTCTTCCCCGGGAATCAATCCCAGGCCCTCCGGTCAGTAGTCCAACGCTATACCCCTGGACTACCAAGATCACTCACACACACACACACATACATATATATATATATATATATATATATATATATATATATATATGTGTGTGTGTGTGTGTGTATATATGTATATATATACACATATATGTATGTATATGTGTGTGCATTTACATGAGTTAATATACATATAGTCACAGGGGTGACAATGGCATGAAACACTAAAAACTAAAAAGGACGTTCGCGATAAAAAAATATTTTAGTGGCACTATTGCCTTTTTTCAACCGATAAAAGAGGGCTGATGCCTCATCAGTTCTCCTCCGATAAGAAAAAGTGGTGGTACTACCGAAACATAAAAATAAAATAAATCGTATTCTTTTTTGCTTTTCAGTGTTTTTTGTTTATACGTTCATATTTGTGTGAGTGCGCGAATTTCCCCCGCTTGGAATCTGATTTCCTCCTCTCCCCACTAGCCTTATGTTTGTGCTTCATATCTTCATACGAGTTGCTATGTATATCGTTTCCTAAAATTTATATCCTCATGAACAAGTTGTCGCACCTTTGGGGTCATTTCATGTAAACAATAATATACTTATACATGTTAGTTTTATAAGTATATACGAGGGTCATCCGGAAAGTAGTACCCGTTCGTGAAATAAAGACACAAAAGTAAATATTAACAAACATAAAAAAATTTATTTGAAAGAGGATACTTTAAACTACTTCTCAACATAATCTCCAAGCAAATTAAGGCATTTGTCATAACGTGTGACAAGTTTCTGTATTCCTGCTGCATAGTCCTTCGCCGCCAGCTCATTGAGATACGCGAGGGACCCATCTTGCACAAATTTTTGCATAATGCAGATGGTGTTTAACAATTTCATGAACAATTGTTCGAGAAACATTGGGAAAATGCTCACAGATGTCATCAATTGTGACGCGCCGATCGTTCCTCACGAATTCGTCAACTGAGCTCACCAGTTGGTCTGTAATGACAGACGGTCTCCCCGAAGGCTCATCGTCGTGTGTGTTCCCCCTCCCCATGTTGAAGTTGCGACACCACCGCCGAACAGACGACTCGTCCATTACATTGTCTCCATACACCTCCTTTAATTGGCGATGAATATCACATGGGCGAACGTTTCTTGCATTGAGGAATTTAATCACTGCCCTCGCTTCACAACTGGCGGCGTTCTCAATTTTTTTAAACATTGTAAACAATCACAGAAACAACACAGGCAATGCTAGCGTCACGCAACTTGGCTCAGAGAAGGCAGACAAGCCACTGAAGCTATCTGACCTCGTCCAGCGGCTACTCGCGTCGTCAGCACTTCATGCGGCACGAACGGGTACTACTTTCCGGATGACCCTCGTATGTATTTTTATATATGTATATTATACATATTAGTAATATTTTAAATATTTTCTCTTTCTATGCGTATGGCGCGAGTGAAATCATCATGAGTGTACTACAAGGTCATGTGTCATGCTGCCGACGTTTTGTTGGCTTGCTGACTCGAAACATCGAAACCTCTGAAATGAATTAAGTAACTTGTTGAACTCCCATGAAAACTAGTGACAATGATTTTGGAGAATATCCAGGAAAGTGTACGTTCTGAAAGCTGAAATATTAGTCCTACCAGAATATTGACGTCCCAGTTTCCCGCTGCCAAAGCGGATGAGATAGGCACGCGAAGCGGAGCGGGCGTCTTGCCGCTGCGTATTGCTGAAAGGCAGCCCTTTCCACGTCTGATTTCGGATTTTTCCGGAAGAATGCCGTCGGTTCGAAACTAGCTTAAAACTGTTAATTCCGCCGGGATTGTGGTATAAGTGCAAGTATAGTAATCGACCTTGGTGGTGTTTTCGATAGGAGAGAGCACATCTTGCTTAGAAAACATACCTAAGTTATGTTACATTTACTGTAAGGCTAAAGGAGAGACAGTTACTTTGAATTTGCAGCCAGAGGTTTTGCACAAAACTGTAGCATCAGGAATATCGTCAGGTTAGGATTTTAGCCGGAGTAGTCGTAAAAGGCTTCGCTAGAAATTAGGTACAAAAATCCTCCGAGTCGTGACTAAAGTTCTCAACGCTAAGTTTCCATGGTAATTGATTTTCGTTGTCCATTAACATTTTTTAATATTGATTTTTCAAAGGCTAATCCACTACCAGCGCACCATTCCAGAAGGCACTAACCGAGACTTCTCACTCGTTTATTTATCCTGAGTCGTTGGACTTTTAACTAAGAGCTTCCTTACGTCATCCGCCCCGCAGTGATGTCGGCTGTTGCAAATATGACCGCGGAACGCTCCGCTCAAGTCAACCGAGAAACAAACGGGTTGGATCCGCTTTGGTCCGCTCCTCTCCACCTCGTCGAGTAGAAAAGGACTGGTCTAAGATATTTGTTCATACAAAAAGTCTGGATGTGGACCATTACGAGCAAAAAATGTAGAGGCCACCATCAAACTTTCGGCGGAATTTGATCTGGATAACCTGGCGAACATACAGACGATTGTCGACAGAAGTCACATTTCACGTCAGCCCCGAGGCCGAATGAATACCGAAAGTAAATCAAAAAGCATTATGATATTATCTTTTGATTAAATGCTCAAAACTATTTGTGTGACGTACAGGCATCATGATATATAACTCCACTTGAGTTCATGTTTTAATTTTCATATTTTTCTGTTCCTGTTGAATTGAATGAAACCTTATAGCCAAAAAAGTTATATCAGTAAAATATTACTGTGTCCTAAAAGATTTAACCTTTGGTGCTATTACATCGACGACATTTTACAAAAAAAATAGAAGAACTCGCAGAAATATTCAAAGGGCCATGAATTAATTTTTGACTCGCATCTGATGGTGGGGATGAATTTGGAGGACAAAGAACCAAACTCCCGATACGGAATACTGATTGCGACGGATTTGTCTTTATGGATGCCCGTCATCTGAACACCGTACGTAAATGTGGCAGGAATTTGCGTGTCAGCTTTTTGAAAAATTGAGAGTGCGTGTGACATGGGCGGGTGAGGGGTGAGTGTGTCGGAAAATGCCACAAAAAAGTGTGACCTCTTGCACGTTGACAGCCCCTATTTGTAGAAGTCAAGCCGCGGGCTGGGGGTGGGAGGGAAAAGGATGGTAGGGGGGCGGATAAACCCTTCCGATTGGAATGTGCGGGCGCGTGGGCGGTGTCATGCGAGAGGAGGAGTTCGCGAACCCCTTTTGCGGGAGCCCCACCGCCCCTTAGAGAGAGAGGGTAGGAGGGCGAGAGAGGAAACCATAGGCGGCTCTAAATGAAAAAAGTCCGAAAGAGTTTTTAATCTTCATTACTGTTGGCCATCCATTCGAGGATTTAATTTCGAAATAATGTTGCATCAGCAGTTGAGAACCCGATAATGGTGCACGTAAATTATGCATGCATCGAGCTAATCAATTTTTCAACCAGGTTAGCGCATTAGGCATTATTCATTGAGTGTGGAAGTATCTTGGGTGCAGAGGCTTTTTTGGATAACAGGTGGGTAATTATGGTCGGTCTCTGAATCGTGGGAGTGGAGCGGCGATGGGGTGGGGGGGGGGTGGAGAGCCTCCCCGTTGGTAGTTGCACAATCCAATAACTAAAGCCAACAAGGCGTCTATTACGAAACTTTTCGGTCGCTGGTTACTGAATGATGAAATGGCGTCCATCATTCTCACATTTCTGCCGCGAACGCTGATCTTCTCTTAGGAGGAAATTCCAGGGCGACGGTTGACTAATCAAATGGATCGCACGCGTGTTAGTTAACCAACCTTGTGGAATGTAGGCATTGCTGTGCAATTAAACGAACTCATTAATATTCCATGCCTAAAACAAGGAAGTATCCACCCGTTTTGATGCTTTAACATGATCGTCAAGAGGCTAAAATCTCATTATCTCCCGATGATATTTGTTTATTTTTTCCTCTTGATATTTATGTGAAACCGTCGATTAGGTCTAGGTTTGTTATTTTATTATTTAGTTACGTGCGTCAAATTTGGCCAAACTTTGGCATCCATCTTCCCCTCAAGTTTATAATCGAATAAACCTTCCTTTAGGGGTTGTTAAGGCATAAGTCTGCATTCCGGTCAATGGTTGGTTTTGCCTGGTCAATTTCACAGCTCTTGCATATTAGGTAACTAAATATTCTAGGACATATATGGGGACGAAGGGGTACATAAATTTCACGGTACAAAAATACGCAACCGAGCCAGTTACTTTACAGGCGAGTTCTCTACCTTTGAGTTAACGTAACAAATGACTAAACTGACGAGTCTGACTTCGGCGCTGCCGAATACACTCAAAGAACAAACACGCTACTTTCTACGTTAGCTCATAGCAGTCACCCATGAGTGTCCGGGTCCACATGTCTCGCCCACATGTCTGGGTTTGGATCCCCATGTATCGATTCATCGTATTTTTTCCGTGAAATATTCTATCCCTCGTATTCGTCCCTATGTGCTTCCTTTCCTTATGAATCGTCAAAACACTTCGAGTATTTGCCATTTTGCGATACCTCGCGACTTAAGCGAGCGAAGAACTTAAGTAATAACAGATGCATTAATCTGGCATCATTTCACTCATCGGGTCCAATAATCAATGCAGCTGTACGTTTTCTCACATAATTCTGAGCGGGTAACAAAATGGCAGAATGTAATTCCAGTTGGGAGAAGGGTTTTCCGTCGTATCGAACGCATAATTCAAAACACTTTTCCCTCATTGGCCGAACGATAATTCACGCGGCACAGATACATGGGGAAGGTAGCCCAAAACGTCCAAATATTCAATCTCTGAAATGGCTTCGTATTGTGTGGAATGTATCGTTCGGAATGGGAATCATATAGAGGCGATACCTCGCCCTTCCATTCCAACTCCCTTCGCCATTTTCCTACTAGCTCCATTCTGTAATTACGTTGTTTTGGTCGTCGGGGTCAACTGCTGTCAATTACGCATTCTGGGTCATTGCCCGGCGGGCCGAAAGTCGTCTGGGAAGCCGATGGTGGCCGATAGAGGGGAACCGACGCTCATATATGTCACCATTAATTTCCAATCATGAGGCTGAAAGTAACAGCATTCCTCCCATTTCTTCCCCATTACGTGCTGATTCCATTCCTTCAATAACGGTCTCATTTCTTCTATTCTGCCCAATTCTCCCGTAGAAGCGAATTTTTGTTAACTTTGTGCTCTTTGAAATTTCAGTTGATTTTCGTTTGGAAGTTAAGTAATGAAATGGATTCCTTGAACTGGAAAAATGTAGAATACGCAGTTTTTTAACTCATTTCAACTTTTTATTTCATATGCTCATCCTCGTCATGAAGCTCTCGATCTGATTTTCTAAATCTTTACTGGAATTCCCCAGCTGTGAACAAGTTGACTAACTCATATGGTTCTCACTTTCTCACCATTAATTTCTCCGAAGATGTAGTCTCGGGTGAATATTCCATTAAAATTAATCCATTGACCATCACACCCCGCTTAATTTCTGTGAAATATTCTTTTCCCAACTCTATATATATGAATATATATATATATATATATATATATATATATATATATATATATATATATATATATTCGTTTCTCTTATCATTCAATACACTACCACTCCCAAAAGAGAGCTTGCCAGAAGTACATTCCAAAAACGTGAATAATTCAAAAAAACATCGTTGACTTATTAAGACCCACCGATTAGAAACCCTCTTTTTGGCCCTTATGTTGACCAATAAGGTCTATCCATTCAGTCTAAGTACGAGTATGGCCTTTTCCTTTGTAATTTCTCAACTTAAGATCTCGTTCTCCCTCCTGTACGAGTAACTAAATGGCAACATGAAAGACGAACATAAATGGTTTTTAAAAAAATTATCGGTAAACGTTTAGTAAATATATATTTATTTCAGTTATTGCTACAATACCTCAAAATTCTTCAAAGTACATCCCTTGAGGGTCGACACACTTTTTTCAGCGGCTTTGCTGGTGACAGTGTCCCATGGTTGTTTCCTTGAGGGAGGGTTTCACTTTAGGAAATTGAAAATAGTCTGTTGGTGCCAAGTTTGGCCTGTATGGGGGTTGGGGAATCGTCGCGAAGGTCATCGCAAGCAGACAATCGACTCCGATTTTGGTAGTCCGTCAAGACTTTTGGGAGGACGAGTTTAGCGCAGATCCTTTGCATCGCCAAATTTTGAGTAATAATGGTGTGTGCGCTGTTATCTTATCAATTCCTATACGATCTGCGATCGTGCGCACACTTAACTGACGGTCTGATTTCGGCACTTCACGCACACGTCAGGCAAAAATTGTTACCGATACTTTTTATACAAACTTTGTAACCCATATTTTGCGTTAAATCATGCTATCCTGTAGAATTGAGGAAGTAATTCATAAAAACATATAAATTGAGTATACGCACCTATGACTGTGATATATGAATGATATGAGCACCAAAGCAGAGATGGAGGTTAGAGGGGATGGAAACGGGACGATGATGAAAGCAAGAGGATGGAGAGAGGAATGATTTACGAATAAATAAAATGGATTGAATCACGAGGGGTCACAAGTGATGAAAGACGTCAGCTCCAAGAAACCGTGAGGAAAGGAAGGCGTTTGCAGATTGAAGCAGGATATAGATTGGAGATCTTTCACCAGCCAATCTGCGGATTGATAGTCCATAGTGATGATGATAATGGTGTTCATATCACGGCGTGAACGCTCCCTGTTTCATCTGCGTGTACATGTTTTGTGCGTAGGTTTCAGCACTCATTAAATAAAGTTCCAACATTCATTCTTAGTCGTTTGGTCCATCTTCGCGAACTCACTTCTCATCCCTCGAAATGCATCCATCTCTAAACGGCGGAAATAAATAAATCTTGCTTGCTCCTTCAGCCACTTGAACGTTTTGAAATGAGGAATATTCGTTTAACTTTCAATTTGTGAGAGGAGCTGCGATAGTCGAAATTCCCCTCATGTGAACCAGGGTCTGTATTCAATCGACGGACCTTTCCATTCGCCTGCCTCCCACGCCTGTCCTTTCGATCTCCCACGCTTGCCCCAACCCAGTCGCGCGCGAGAGGCGCCGGTGTGCCTGCCGCTAGGTGGTGTGCTGTCTCCTGGGGGGGGGGGGGGAGATAGGGGTGCGCGTGTGGAGAGTAGCTGGTCTCCAAGGGACGAGCGTCCGGCCAAGGGAAGGGAGTGGGCTGGCCGAAGAGGTTGGTGGATAGCGGGGGTGTATGGTTGATTAAAGGTCGTCCGCGTTGGCGATAGATTAAAAGCATCGCAAGGGTCGTCTTCCGCTCTGGGATCCTCGGGATTATTGAAGCGGCTCACTGTTTCCGTCGCGAAAACTTCTGCCTCCTTCCACATTACACCTCGGGGCGCCACACAGGTCAAGGGGTTCGTGTCAGGCCATCGGACATTGATGGAATTCGGATTCACCGCAGTAATCAGCCCGAGTCTTACCGGATGGGCTTGGAGGTCACCTCGCGCGAAGATCTGAGATGCGCAAAGTTCACGCGTTCAGGATTTTAAGGGAGTGTCAGTTCCTTTCCTTGTACCACCCGTGGAATTTTACATGGATAAATTGTACAAGTAAATAATTTTAATGGGTGTTTATCCGTTGGTGTCTAAAGATGTCACCTATATTTGAACCCAGGTCTCTCCGATCTAAGGATGACCGCCCTACCTCCTTACCCTTATCATGAATGCCCCACAATGAGTGGGAAGTGCTATTAATTACATCGGATAGTGGTATAGTCCCCCTGTGTTGTGAAATGACACCTCCATCGATTTTTTCACTCAAATACATCCTCGTCGTTTTGTCAAAGGTCCAAAGTTTCTAATTCTATTATTAGGTGATCACAGTTTCCTGTGCATATACAGGTCTGTATAGTCACCCCGACGATGATGCTCCGTTGAGACCACGAGAATGATCGTGGTAAGCGAAAGAGATCAAGGGAATTTTTATAAATGTTTTTGACGTCTGCTCCATTATTACAAAACCTTCATTCCACTTAGTGCATCTAATCGATCGATATGATGAATCATTTCCTCGTATGGAATTTGAGACCACAGCCCTAGGAAACATAACTGCCGCCAAACTGAACTTCCCGAATGCTATTTATCCCCTGTCACCGATTACTCTTATAACCCCTGCCACACACCCTTACAGGCGGCCCTCAGGGTTAGATGTGGATGTACAGGTATAACAATAAATTATTCAAATACGAGTGCTATTTTAAGGGAAGGTTTACGGCGTAAAAGGGCGCTACGGGGTAAGATGGGCACGAGCTGGTTGGGGACGTTTTCCTGTGCAAGGCGTTCAGAAATTTGATCCAAGCGATACACCCATAGGTAATGAAATTGTTGTGATCGCTTTAAAGTGTCTGTCTCCGTCTGACACACATCTCTGTTCAGTTATTGACAGGGGAAGCTCTTTTAAGTCCGGCAATACCCTCCGCCGGACGTGTCACGGCAGACACGGGCACGAGGGCACAGGAGAGGATCGCGGGGTGCACGATTCACAGGATACTCTGCACTGGCAATCGAGCCTCAATGACCGGATCAAACGACTCGGAACGAATCGGCGTTGAGTCGGTCACTTTTAAGTCCTTAAGGGATTCACTTGTTTTGTTTCAAGGGATGGAGGACCGCCATCTGATTATTCATTTCGATCTTTGCAAATATGCTAGTGTGAAATTCACACGTATTAAGCCTTAGCTCGGGATGGCCTGCATCTTCAGTTAAGAATAAAGCTTTCGAGTTGATCGGTGTAATGTGTTTGAACAATTTTTTTGTTTCAATGAATGCTATCTTCTTTTAAAATAGCGGCTCTAATGCACACGTGGCTTTCTCACAGAATTGCCCCCGGACTTGCGATTAGGTGAAATGATTAGAGCGCCAATGATAGATAACGTGCAAAGAGGTTCAAAGCAAAGGCCAGGGGAAGAGCGTGTGGCGGTGGATGTTAGAACAAGGGAAGCCTTGTGAGTAGAGAGGAAGAAGTACTAATATGACAGGGAGATCCATTTTTGACAAATTATAGTTTTCTTCTTTTGTGATATTTTCATTGAACTGTGCTAGTGGGGAATTTTCAAACCCCCGGATTTATCCGATCGCTATTATTTTATCTCTCTTTTTATCACGATTTTCAAACTTGCCGATGTAAAATGAAAGAAATAACTGGAGTTATTCCCTGGATGTCGGAAATGAAGTTGCACGGATTACATCATTTTAATAGGCTTTCATGTACTGCTCAACTCTCTGAAGTCCTTCGTATTCCAACTTTTTCAATATTTCTGTGTGGTTTTTCTTCGTGAATGAGGGGGTGACAATAAAAGAGCCTCTCCGTAAAGTCTTCTCCTGTGTGATGCTGTTGAAAGTCATGTCCTCTGAATACTCCTCCATTTTGGATCCATTCTGCGAACTGGTAGTTGGGCAATATTTACGTTAGTTCACAAAAAAATATCTATCTACTTGTTAAAAATTATATATTTGAAAGTTTATAAAAAATAATAGACATTCCTCGTTTATCGGAAGTCTGATACACTTTCTTTTTCCTATATTTTTCCATTTGGTTTATTTTCATCCCTAAATTACTTTGAGTTCTCATAGTTTCCAAAGTAATATCGGTTTTCGGGCTTTAGAAAGAATATTCGGTCTGTCGACCAGTTCAACTTAGACGTAAAACCTTCCATTTTTTAATTTTTTCAATCTCTGGATTCCGATCGATGGACTCTTTTCAATTCGAAAAATAAATGGGGAAAGCTGAGTCTCGTCCGAAGACGTTTGGAATATTTTGTCCGAAAATATCCTCCGAGGAGTCTCATGACACCAACCACCCCCAAAATTCAAACACAATTTTAATATCACGTATAGTTAGAGATTTCTCAGACCTGAGGATTGCCATACTTTCCCTCTCTTTTTCTTCGAACTTTACCTGACTATAACGGTAGAAGTTTGGTAAATGATAGTCCTATCGAAGAGGGACGCGCAGGCGACGCCCTTTTGCTTGCGGAACACACTTTTAATCACCAATTTGACGCACCTCGTACCGTATGTGGACCTTCTTCCACACGATGACATCGAATATATATATATATATATGCTCGCCTTTTTATTGTTTAAATGCACCATTATCCGGCTTAGCTTGAGGAAGCCTATCACCTTCCACCGCACGGCCTCTATCCTTCATTGGAATTTTATTGAGGCGTTGGAGTTTCATCCAACCACTAGGTTTCTTTCACTCATGAATTGAGTGTGCTTCACTGACGTCAAACGGGACACCATTTGGACCTATGTGTGCATCCTAGTACTGCCATAAACGTTTTCCTCTGATTTCTGGCTAATCAAACTTCAAAATTACTAATTTCCGGATTCTGATACTAAGTCTCCAAAATCAATAACAATTTTTGCGATTCGGCTCCTCAATTAGTGGGAAGGTAATCATTAGGCTCATCGAGAGAATACTGTCATAATAAATTCCCTGGCACTTAATTTCATGAATGTAGGAGTAGCAAAATATTTCCCGACCATACACCACACGCACGTTTTTATGAATGAAATTTAATTTTATGATAGAATAAAAAATTATCTCATCGCTATATATATTATTCTCCCATTTCCTTTACACAGCGTAACTTTTCTCAGCGGTACAAACTTAGCGCAAATGTCATCTCAAAATTATCCCTATTCGTTAAAATCAGGCATTTATGAGGATATTGCATATTCACAACCTTTTAAGTTTCATCGGAACTGAGGATATTCTAAAATTATCTGCGTTGGCATTGCTTTCTTCGTTAAAACGTATGATACAGAATCAATCTTGTTGTTGTTATTACAAATTTACATGTGAAATAATTATAATTTTTATTTAATGGAAGGATGGAAAAATGCATGACCAGACTCGATTGAAGTGCAAAATTTATTCATTCCGAAAATCAATCAAGTGTAATATAGGGCAGAAACTTCAATATCGATATTTCGGTCAACAGGTGACCATAACCGGGGAGGTAATGTATAAGGCGTGTTGAGAAGCGAAGGGGTCGGTGACACTGGACACACCGGAGATCCCAAGTGAGAGTGGCCTTCGGCATGCACAACTTTTGAACTTCCCGACAAACTGCCCCACACGTCATCGTACCACCCAAGCAAATAATGGCCTCCTTAAAATTGAAAAAGCATGGAGTCTCGGTCGGCGGAGTACAAATTTTACGAGAGCGTTTCCGTATTCACTGACGATGCATACCCTTAGCAAATCTACCCACGCTCGTGCGTGGCCTATGGCTGGAAGAAACGTTGGAAAAGCATACTGAGAGGAAAATCGAGGTTAGTGGTGAATAGGTGCGGTTCCCCATAGCATTTACAATATGTAATTCACACCACCTTGTGATTGATTGGGGTATTCATGTGCTTGCTTCGCGATTTAAAATTTTAAATAAATTGATGCAAAACCAAAACGAGAATACGATTAGATTATCATTATCGTTGAATCCGTTTTCTGGACAAGGTTCAAAGGAGATATACAAAATTCCGCGTGGCGTTTAAATCTTCAATAAGCTAGAAAAATTCCCTTCTTCCTTTTCATTTTCCCTTTCACAGACAAAACCTAAAAAAATTCCTCCTTTATGGCTAGATCTATTCAACTATTATTCATGTTTAGATATGCATACCCTTTAATATACCCATTTCGAATTATTCTCACCACGTCAGCCTTCCTAACCCTTAACATTCCTTATAATCCTCTCAGTTGTTCGAAAGATCAGATTCCATCCGCATATCTAACTTCCGTATACATCCTTCTCTCCCGCTTGAGAGGATACGTTTTGCACGATACTGGCGGGTGTCTATCTGCCTGTCTGCATGTCACTCCCTTCCGCAACATACCCTTCCCTCCTGCTCCCACTCCTCCCCTCAGCCCCCCCCCTTCCGCCTCCTTTCGCGGCCGCGGTGTTCATCCCCAGCTGGAATGCCGATGCTATCTCCCGACCCCCCCACCCGACCTCTCCACCCACTCCTTGCCCCCCCCCCCGGCTGCCAGCGGTCCACGGCCACTTAGCCGGGGTCACCCGCAAAGGACGCGGCGGGCGCATCTGGGGTCGGCCCTCGGCGGCTCTCGTCTCCACGCATGGCGGAGGATGGGGGCCTTCTGTGGGAACGCGTCCCCCTTGCGTAAGTAATTAACCCACGCGTTGCAGGAAAGAGCGCGTCGGCCGCCTCCGCCCCCCTCCCCGATTCCATTTGAATCTCCCATAGTAGCAACAGCAGCACCTCAGTTGAAAGTGCGATTTTCACGACAAATCAAGTGACTTGGAATTGGTGTTTTCGTATTACGAGGTGCTGTGCTCATCGTTGAAAAGGAAGTTGGGGGAAATACTAAAACTGAATACAGCATTCTGAGGATACACTCATTTCTTGACTACGCAGTCATTTACAGAGATATTCGAAATCCTGAAGATAAAGTACCTTTATCAAAAAAACGAAGCTGAATCCGGCACAGATCGCCAGTGCTGATTCACGACTATCTGGTTACGCGCTGCGGGCAAATGCTCGAGATTATCCCGAGGTCATGGACAAAAAGGAAACGTTTTTATTTGAGAGGATGAAATACCTGGTAGCATCATGGTCCGAAAAATGCTCAACTAAATCTAAAATTCGCCCAATCCAACACAAGGTGTGAAATCATTACATGAAAAAATATTCGACGCTTGATATCAAACAATGACTTATTTTGTCAATCAGCAATATAAGGTACAGATGATAAGGCCTGTAAGTTGACTGTAAACCGTCTGTTTTTGGCCGATTGGACAAGCATAAAATTTGAGAAAAATGATTAAAACTCGATGAATGGAAAAACTTCTTGATTTCACGAAGAGCGCTGATAGGATTTAATTGAAAATCTTCAAATATTTTTAATTACATCGCCATTTTCATTATGTTTGTATATATATGATATTATTTTTATTATATATGCATAAACTTTATATATATATACACACACACGTATATGAACGGGTTCAAATCCCGGCGGTGTTGAATATTTTTCAGAGGTATATCGATCCTTACTTGAGGTGCTTTGTGGAGGGCACTTTGAGTGAGTACGCCGTCCGTCGGATGGGACGTTAAACTGCGGACCCCTTGGCGCCTTTCGTAAAGAGTAGGCTAATGCCGACGCCGGGTTTCTCTCCACCCTTCATCTATTCCTGTCCATCCTCTATGGCGCAAATAACCTTAGCTGTCGGTCGCCTCCCCTCAATACTACTACTACGTATATGAATTCCGTAATTTACTTCAATAAGTACTTCGCAGCATCACATTGAATGTAACCTCAGTGCCACACTTTGCTGTACACATCTCCCCAACTTCAAGCAGATGTTAAATTTTCCATATGGATAGCACTGGATTACCTTCACGAATTGGTTAACATGTCCCTATTTTAAATCAAGAGCCAAGAAATTCTATCGAATTGCACATCTAAGCTCTTAAGCACATACATCATCTCCAATCATCGGTCCTCGGGCGCAATCTCATCTTCACCATTTGCCAAAATGGTAGACATATCCTTGTGTTTTGTAAATTACATTTTTTAAAATCACAAATAACCGTGTTTAACGTGGAATACCATAGACCGTGGATCATTCATCAGGAGGAGGTTCTAGCTATCGCCCATGCTCTCCGCAGCGCCACTATCACTCCTCCCACCTGACCCTCCCGTTTCCTCTCAGCATGCTTCCCCACCCCGAAGCCATAAAAGCGCGGGTGCATTTGTAAGGGCATGTATCGTCGCCGTGGGGATGTAGTGCCGGTGTAAGGGGGCGTGTTGCAGTGGCGGGGGGAGATGGACAAAGGGGACTGAATCATCTGAATACGGAGAACAAGGGCATACACGTGTCACCGCCGCCTTTCCTCTTTTCATCTTGTGCTAGGTGATTTCACCAAAATTTTTGCGACGCAAAACAAATCCGTACATTTTGGACAGTCTGTAATGCAATTCCTGAAAACTAATCGTTCCACAGTCAGAGCCAAAATCTTGCCAAGGACTGGGAGCAACTACTATGGGAAACTACGTCGAATAACTAAAGGGTTATCAGTGAGGTACGAATATTTTAAAGCATTTCCCTTGAAATGATATGGGTCTGGTACTAGATTTGAGAAAGGCATAACATTCATGTTTTCTATCTGTGTACTCCCAAAATCTTAACAGCCTCCTCTAAATGGATTCACATATTCAGTATATTTTTATAATGTCCCCTTTTTTATTTATTTATTCAGTTTAAGTCCGAAAACAGCTCATTTTGGCCTTTACATCGAACTATTAACAACGATAACAATGGTCACATTTACAAAAACCCAAGCCCTAGATGGAGCGAAACTCACCCAGGCGGGAATCGAACCCGCGACCCTTGGAATGGCAGACGAGGACGTTACCCCGCCGCCACCGGGGTCGGCAGTAGTTCGTAGTCTATTTCATGTTAGGTTGTTGGGAAGTTATTTATTGATAATCTGAGTCAAAACGGTTTTTACTCTATCATGCTATTCAAAAGGAAAATAAACTGACCATCCAAATTTCCTGAATATGGAAAGCTCACATACCTAATAGCAGAGATCAGAGTGAGATAGATTTAGCCTCTCCTGTCAAACAAACATTTGAATGCTGTGGAATTGTGATTGCTGTTTAGATATTTCTTAGTCTTTTCGGGATGATTCGCTCACAAAATGAAATTTTTTATGCCCAAGGCAATTTGAGCAATTTAATTTTGAGATAGATCAAACTGGAAGACGCTCTTACCAGGGAGTTGCATATGAACAACTAGAGGGGATCGAGATGGTGCGGGGGCTAACGTACTGGCTTCCCACCCTGAGGGCGCGGGTTCAAATCCCGGCGGTGTTGAATATTTTTCAGAGGTATCTCGATCCCTTCTTGAGGTGCTTTGTGGAGGGCACTTTGAGTGAGTACGCCGTCCGTCGGATGGGACGTTAAGCCGCGGACCCCTTGGCGCCTTTCGTAAAGAGTAGGCTAATGCCGACGCCGGGTTTCTCTCCACCCTTCATCCTTTCCTGTCCTTCCCCTATGGCGCAAATGACCTTAGCTGTCGGTCGCCTCCCCTCAAAACTACTACTATGAACAACTAGTCATTTTTCTAAATAATGTAAGTTACATTTTTGAAATTACTTCACATGGGCATACATTGACCCGAATATAAAACTCGCTTCTTTGAAACTTGTTGGCAATTCCTTGAAAAATATTGATTGATCAAAAATTTTTACCAACTTTGCAGTTGTGGTTTGTGAAAGTTTTCCAACAATCAATAAATTATCGCGAATTGAAGTCCCTTTTAGGCAGCAGCCAACCTATCTCACCCGAAAAAGGATGATTCTCATTCCAGACTATGCCCCAAGGCGTAAGAGCTTTCTGTATATCATATGTAAGCATATATATATACACATATATATACATATAAATATATATATCTGTGTGTGTGTGTGTGATAATGGACACCAAGATAGCACAAGCGAACAAAAACACTCACAAAAGAAACTCACACGCATTCCGAATTTTCGATGGCAATGCCACCTTACTCAAGGGAGAGTAGGAACTATATATACATATATATATATATATATATATATATATATATATATATATATATACACACACACGCTCTGGTAATGAAATCAAATTTAAAAACGCGGAAGATGTGCTTACTGTGTTGTATCAATGCCTGGTGCAGCATTTTGGCCGATACGCTGGTGGTGTGGGTATTTCGAAAACAAGAGCGGCAGCTGCCCTGAAAAGCCTCCTTCCAACGTCTCTTGTTCCAGAGACGGACATGTCGTACTCGAGCGGAGGATTTTGCAGCTTGGGAAATCAATAACATCCAATCTATTGATGGGATCACTCAATTGTTAACGGTCTCCGTGGCGTTTCGGCGATCTTCCCTCCCCCGTCCGCCCCCTCCCTCCCCCACCCATGTTCGCGGCCCTTTCCACCCCTCGCGACGATGGTCATCGTGCGCTCAAGTGCACGCGTTAATTTTTAAACTCTTTCCTCTTTCGTCTGCCGCACTTCCGACTCGGGTTGAGTGCCCGGGTCGTGGACGGGCGGAGAAGGTGGTGGTGGGCGGGGAGATGTTATGGGGGTGAGTTGGAAAGTGTAGGGCAAGGGGGCAAACGCGGGGGGGGGGGGGGGGGAAGGGGGCGGAGGAGTTTCTCGACCGGGGACGCCCTTCGTGCTCGATTGAGTGTCGCAATTAGGAGGAGAGTGCTTGAAATAGTAATTGGCACGCCAGTCCTCCTCAGTCCGCCAGCGAGGCTTATATTTGCGATAACTGTGCTCAGTGGACTGATAGTTGAGTCGTTATATTTTCGGCGCGCGTGCGGCCCAAAGGGAGCCGCCGCCTGTGCGCTTGTGTCATGAGTACGCCGCGAAGCAACGCGACCTGGAGAACCCCCTTTCTTTATTATCCGTCCCCATTCCCCCGCGACGTCCCTCCATCTCCTCCACCCCCTCGCCGATGACCGTGCAACTTGCACCAAATAATCACCCGCGCGTGGACTTGCATGGGGTGGTATGGAAGTTGTACGATATGACCAACGCAAAATATTTAGGCTCGGTTATTTTTCCCCACGCCAGTTCTTTGTAAATACCAAATAGAGGTGAGCATTACCTAAGGGTATGACTGTTAACAACGTGCGATGTGCTAACTACGCGCGTGTCAAGATGGCAAAAGGAGACAATTCGGGAGGAATAAAAATAGAAAATGACATGAAAACACCTTGGTAATTTTAACCCGAGTGTGTGGGCGGGCGAGATATCCTAAAATTTACCGCAGTAAAGGAAAGAAAAAAATTTAAAAGTCGTTGAAAGCAGTTCCTTAAAGTTTTATCGCGTGAAAGGAAACCAGAACCAGACGTCGTATCGGATCATTTCTCGGACGAAATGTAGTACGGAAACTGGGAACGTGTGATGCAACCCTTAACGATCGATTTTGGCCGACTCCGCGAGGTGTCTACATACTCCCATCGAATGCCTCCTTTTTTTGCTTTCCACTGAACTTTCATCCTATTTTATTCATAATGACATAGAAATTTGCATTAAAAACGGGTAACACAACAATGAAAAATTCAAAAAGACTGAGAAAATGGCACACGTTAAAAATTAATCCTTTTTTTATTCATTGAAAATACTAAATTTCCGGGAGTGAATTTCCCTGTTGATAATGCATCACTGATATTATAATCCGAAATGTCCACAGGATGGGATAAATCTGCGTAGTAATGGGTCAGTTTGAAAAAAATACTTCTTGAATCCAATTTAGACTCTTTTGTTTCCACGATTGCACGCGTAGTTTCAACATAGTATCGTCCTCCGGGTGGCGATCTGTGTATTGACACTGTGGTCACATAGGAATAGTGAAAAAAAGCTGATTTACGAGTGCGTCCGTTGACTTGGCTGATGCAAATTTTATAGAGTTATGAGCACATTAATGTATTTGTATGAGTTAAGAAATGTGTAAAACCTTCACTTGTGCTAAGTCCAACCTACTGATGTAAATTAAACAGTTTGATGCGATGTACTTGTGTTGTGTTACTAATAGCTTGTTAGTTATATTTATGGTTAGCAACTTTGTTTTCAGAGAGCCAGCCGTTCACTGCAATTTTTGGCCTATAATTTCCTAAGTGTTGTACATCTACATCCACACGGTACCCCACAAGCCGCCGCAAGGGCGTGCGGCTGGAATGTCCGGACACCAATCCAAAAATAGAATACTACCACATGCAAAGCAAACAAAAGAATGTCTATGCACACCCACACAGGCGAATATATTCAAGTGAAATCCATTTTAACTTAGGCACATGCAAGCACGTATGCCAGCAATTAATATACACAAGCACATGCGCCAGCGAATGTACCAGATATATCTACGCAGCGTTTAATCTTGTTCTCGCTTGTGGCCAAATGTCTTCACTGTTTCTATTATCAAATGGCCTCCATGAATACTCACTACAAGCATCTGTCCGGGAGAAAACGAGTAAATTTGTCAATAAATGCATTGCATTTTACGCTCCGACGGTATTCAAGTAAAAACATGAATATTTTTAAAAAATTGACATCTTGAAGAGTTCCAGTGTAAATCAATAGAATATTCACTTTCCCGAAATTTTGATTTTTTACAGGAAATTGCAATTATTGAATTATTTCATAGATTTTTTTAGAGATTGGTTTTTAATTTGAAAAGTTGAATTCCAACAATAATTAATTAGACAGATTAGGACGTAGTTTTATGGAATTCCTTGATCATTTTGATATTTGTTCATTAATAGATTAATAATAAACTGACATGTTACCAACCAATTGAGTAGCTTCAGGCGTGATGTGGTGGAAGTCGAATATAATGAATAACTGATCGTTGCACTTTTCCACTTGATAACATTTTTATTTTACGGCCGGGTGTCAATGTATTACACCTTGACCTGATTATGATGTAATGCATCGAAACTGGTCGTTCGATAAAAATTTTATCAAGTGGAAAGGTGCTACGATTAGTTATTCATGGTACGTTACTAACTGGCAGACTACCCGACGTAATTACAATCAACCGATCCTTTGAGGTTATAAAACAAAGAAGCAACTCCCAGCACAGTTTAAAGCATACTTAGTCTTCGTGCAACTTACAGGTGTCACTCGAAATTTCATATTCTCACAATTTAACAGTTATAAATGCAAAAAATCTGGTAATTAAAATGGCGCCTGAATTTCAAAACTTTCTCGTTTTATCTACTTTTCATTTTGTTGCATTACGTCCACAGATACGCAATACATTAAAGCATTATGTATCTGAGGTATCAATATTCTGCTAATTAAAATAACTTCTAAGAGATTCATAGTACTGGGCAATATGCCATTGTTTTGGATTGGGAGAGAAAGAGGCAGTTAAGAGTTAGCTAGAAATTATCAAAAGAGATCATACTAAAAAAATTGAATATATGGCATCTGGGTTAAGGATATGAGGTGGCAATTGATGAAGAAAACCAGGAGAATTAAAAGACAACTTTGTCGAGGAATATACCGGAACTATCTGGATCAGAGGCATGGTCCATTGGAAGAGCGGACCTGAGAAGAGGAGAAACCTTCGGAACCCGGTGTTGGAGACGGATGCTGGAGGGCAAGGAGCAAGTAATAAAGTGGAAAACGAGGAAGAATGCCGAAGAGTAGAGGATAGAGGACAAAATGGTTCCATTAGGAAGAACCAGACGGATAGAGCACATCGACAGGTTTGCTAATTAACGCCTTAGAAGGAAAAATATAAGGCTAGAATCCAGGAGGAAGAGCGATGTGTGAATGCAAAGGCCGGATAAAGAGACGTTCGTGCTGTTAAGGCGCATGCGGGTGTTCGCATTGGCTATGGGAGATCGGAATGCAGCATATAGCCAATCTCCGGGGGGATATTCTGATGTCGATGAGGGAGAGAGATTGAATTCGTGGTGCAATTAGGAATGTGGGAAAGAGGGGGCCTTTGCCGGCGTAGTCTTTGGCCTTGGCTCACGTGGAGGTGTAGTTGTTAGTGACCCTCCCCTTCCCACCCACCGCGCCGCCACCACTCGCGATTGACCTAATTGCCCCCTCGCCTCCGTCCAATAGGAGAGTCCCAAGTGACCTCGTCCTCCTTCCTCCTCTTAGGAACGAACGCACTTACATCGGGCGGAAGTGACGTCGCGGAGGTTTCAAGTGTCCTGCTCGGCGCAAAATCCTCTCCGGGCTCCCACCACTCGTCCCCACCGCACGCGTGCGTCGCATATCCCCCTTTGTCAAGTTATTTGCGCGACGCATCATGGTCAGGCGCATTCGCCACCGGTGAAAAATCAACTCTGCGCGGGTTATCGGCGAGAGGGTGGTTTTTCTCATTGCTTCAAGACTCGAGAACTCATTCCCTCCCACTCCAAATTTGAGGGAAATTTCTCGAAGCTTCCACTCGATTGAATTTGAAATTAAGAGGAGCATTAAATATCTCGTCTCTCAAAATTTGTTGTCTCAGGCTTAAATTTAAGGAATTTTCATAACATATTGAAATGAAATGAAGTAATTTACTTTGTAATTCCACAAACTTTACTTAAAAAACACGACCCAGGTTTCGACGTTGAACGTCATCATCGGGTAGATGTAAAGTAAATTATTTTATTTCATTTCAATATCCCGTCTCTCATTTCCCAAATGGCCTGTATTGGAACGCTCATAGGGTTAGAGCCGAGATCCTCTCTTGCATTAAATAATGTTTATGCTAAGTATGACCATATGGTAATAGGCCAAACTTATTCATCTAAAGTTGTGCTACTGCTGGTTATAATAGAGCTATCTTGTGATTACAACAACTGTGAAAATTCATGGGACAGAGAATCTGTACCAAATAACTGTAACATTTCATTTTTATCAATCTATTATTATTTTGCTGCCGTCCATAGCAATTCCTAACGTTCTTTTATTTTCCCTTTATTTCAGATCATCCAAAATCTAGTTTAGTCTACTCTCAGCAGCTTTACTTCAACTCACATTTTTTTTACTGAATCTGCAAGTCAATTATGAGCATTCATCCGTAGTCACCTCGACAGTTTCCGCATTTTCTTGGTTTTCCAGAGCTGTTCCCGGCACCCTTTGGAAGATTACCTTCAGTTGAATTTTTTCAAGTCTCTCTATTTGACGATTGTCAATTTTTTCCTTCCTTTGGATTCTTGAATTACAATTTTCCTTTTCTCATTAGTAACATTAGTCGTTGCATTCATCTGCTCTCGGTTAGCCTTTGCGGTCTTTGAATTCCCTGCTAAATCTCTACAGTACTAGTTTCTAGTCAATTCGGCACGCTTTTTGTCACCCGGTATTTTTCATACACATTTTATCCAGGAATTGTTATCAAACAGAGTCTACTGTTCTTTGTAGTACCTACATTATCATTCTATAAAGTTCCGTTTTCTTACAGTACAAAGGTTTTTTTTTACAAAGATATACATGGATATATATTTTAAGACTACAAAGGTATTCTTAAATGTTTCCTCTTTGGGGTTCTTCGACGATTGTACGACAAGCACCCAGAGCTATCCGGTTTCCTTCTCTATTAACCTTTTTTTTACTACTTCTTCGATGCCTTCAAAGGCCTCCCCCACTTACGTACCGTCCGTGTCTGTGGCAGGCATGTTCACTTGCTCCACTATGAAGGCTTCGCCTTTATCTTAGCACAAGCAGTTCTTAGCTCAAATTACAGTATTCTTGCGGGATATTCTGATATTAACTGGTTTTCCAGTCCTCCGAAGATTTAGAGTGATCTTTAATTTCATAATTTTGTCGTGAATTTTATTAAGGACACATGCTTCACGTACCCACTCGATTGTTTCTCTCGAAGAGATCCGAATAGGGAATAGGATTGATTGCCCTTTCAATATTTTATTGGTGAGCCGCACCAGGCCTTTTTTTTTGATAATAATTTTATTTGGCGAGCCCACTTTCCTGCACTGGTTTGTACCCATCATAAAAATTAGCATTGATGGACAATTAATAAAATATTAAAGGAACGAGATACGTTTGGTTCATTTGATAACTTTCAATTGCCATAAAAATAACTGGTCATAATTTCAGAAAAGACAAAAGCAATGAAAAGAAAGCGTGCAGTCACCGAATTTCCCCGCATTTTGTTTTGTGTAAGCAGAAAAACCATAAAAACCATACCTTGAATGCAATAGTAATTTTGCTTTCGATTATACTTTCTTCCAGTCAATCGTCATGTACTCGTAGTGCTCGCATCGAACTAAACATTCAGTAGGTAAAAATATTAATGGAGCCTCAGGCAGCACCATTTCAACAGTTTTTTGTTTCCTGAATAAGTCATTGCATTTAGTAATTTTTAAAAGAGGTCGCGATGAATTGAAAGAGGTTTGATTGTGATGAGCAAGGAGGTTGTTCTCTGTTCTTGGAATCGTTTGACACATCTCTGTGGAATTATCAGACTCTCACTGATATGATGCAATACGATTGCACGCTATCGATGTAACAATTGTCATGAAGTTAAATCACAAAGTAAAGCTAATCGATATACTACGCATGTTATTTAATCATTTTTTTACCTTTCACTAGGGATATTGAAATGAATATCTATAACCTAGTCAATGCAAGGAACAAAATGTTAAGGGATTAACACAATATTTAACAGACCTCCTAGTCAAAATTACTCGTGAGAGATTATAGGTTAAAAAAAAAACTAAATGCTATCACACTGTGTGGAATCACTTCATAAATGTGATTCACTCGATTATCCACAGACTAATGCGGAAAAGCAAGAGAGTTGCTTTTTTATTACACTGTTTTATGTGCAATATCAATTGAGAAGCTTATCCAGGTACCTTATTTTAATGCCTCTAATTCAAACGAGATATAGGAAGTAGACTTCATCTACATCTACATAATACCCCGCAAGCCGCCGCAAGGGCGTGTGGCGGGGGGTGTTAGGTCACCAACCGTAAAAAGGAAAAATACCACATGCAAAAAAAACAACAGACTTATGTTTCCATTTAACACCAGCGCCATGTTTTGGAGACTATCGGAGGAATCGGTGACAATACCAAATGGATTTATAGCCCAAAAACCGATCTGGTCCCGCTGCTCCTTTCCCAGCGCCTACCTTGATTGAGAGGGTCTTACTTTTAGAGATAGGCCTCCGCATGAATTTTGGACCTGGGATCCGATGGAGGGCGTTTCCCTCCATCTCTCGGCGACTTCAAAGACTTCCAGTGACCCTCGTTTCCCCACGCAGTCGTGGGTGTGGAAAGGACACGCTGTATGGAGAAGAAACCTCAATTTTCTCTCAAACAAAATCCATCTTTGAATATTTCGTTTACAACAACTTTACATTTGCCGCTAGCATTTAGAACTTTCGAATGTCGACCTTCGCTCAATAAAAGGACGTAATTATGATTTGAGGATATAACGCATAAAAGGGTGCTTGTGCATTGAGTGGTGGGTTTGCCCTTGACCCGCTGTATCGCATCCAGTTGCGTCACATGTGGAAGACTCAAGTTAAATTTTAAGTTCTAGTCCTCTCTCGCAAACGTTCTAAAAGTTCACAGCCAAACTCATTAACCTTTCTATTGTTCGCGTTTGAAAAATTCCAGATTAATTGACTTTCCGACTGTTGAAAAATTCAGTGTCGAGAGTCAAATTTAATTAAATCGACTCTCCTCGTCAACAAGGCCATTGAATTATGCACTCCTGGGGTGAGCTCGAGAGATTGGCGTGTGTGGGTCGCAGGACCCTCGGAGTGGATGGAACCAAAATGGCGCGGATGGGTGGGATGGATGATGGATTGATCCAGGTTCGGCGTCGACGTCTCCGGAGAGACCCTCCTTGGCGCCCTCGCAATCGACAAGTTGCGTGCGTGTGGTGGTGAGACGTCTTCGCGGAGTCGTCAAGTCATGAGTCATAGAGGGTCAGCCGGCGTTTCGATTGCGTTGCAAATTTGTCGGGCATTGTGGAGGAGGAAAGAGGATTGTTGGGAGATTTCCAAAGGAGGCAGGAGAGATGGATGCAGAGAATTTTGATTGGCATTGGGATGTTGGAGACTGTGATACATGGGAGAATGTTAGGCAAGCGAGGAAGGGGTAGGAATAGGATAGGCATGTTGGGAGGAATGAAGGGAGGAAGGAAACATGCGGAATTGAGGAGGGACGTATTCATGTACGTGTAGTTTCTAATGCCAAGTTGTGTTTTTTGTGTGGAGAGGCGAGCAAATACATCGTTGTAGAATAGTAGCTTTATAATACCATTAATACGAGTAATGACAGCCTATCATTCCGTTAGGGTAGCTCCAATTTACTTTTTATCGTCATCTTAAGGAGCAAATGCATTTGGTGTGCTCGCTGGCGGCGAAATAACGCCCTCTCCAACCACTCATTAGGTTTCGGGTTCTATTTTCGCATAATTGGGTTTTCTCCCATCTACATCTTTGAACATTGTGATTTACCTTGTTGTTAATTCTTTTTACATTCCCTTAAATTAGTATTACATACAGACACTTGATTTTATGGATTAAATTTAGTAGATACATCCATTAATAAGAGCTCTTCAAGTTCTATTATTTTTCTGTTGATTAATTATTAATATGAATTAATACGAAACAACCGATGAGGTAATTTGTTCAATTTAATATTGTAGCTCTGGTGACTTCCTTGGCGCGGAGGTGAGGTTAACATCTCTTTGATTCCTGGTTTTATAACGTATGTAAAATTATTCCTCGAGTATTTCGTTATTTATCTGAAAGATACTAACTTCGTAAGATTTGCAATTATTCCACGACCTAATTTGATTGTGACTATTTATGTACGTTGCGATGAAAATGTTTCACTTCACAGTTGAGAGAAATTCATTAATCCGATAGAAGTTATATTAACATGGAAGACGAAGTCCAAATTTAAAGTCCTTAATTCGGTCGCATTGCAATGACCTTTGCATTCTATATTTGTCGCCACTGAATTGGACTATGAAATGGATTCCTCATTCCATAAGCGAACTTAGCGTACGTAGCCGTCGAATATATGTTAGCTTCGATGGTTAATGGACCATGCTAACTCCCGGAGTGTTTTGGCTGGCAATGGGATGTTGAAGACTCGGGAAGAGGGGAGGACGTTACGCATAGGACAGGGACATTAGACGGAATGAAGGGAGAAAGAAAGTCTGTGAAATTGAAGACTGGATTATTTTAGAGTCGGATTTCAGGTTATGTTTAGCTAGGAAAGAGAAGAAATGTATCGCTGTATGTATAGGGTGTGTCTATTGAAAACCTGCCTAACCGCTAGAATGCCAATAATAATAATTTTATACTATTGCAAAGGATCAACGAAAAATGCATTATTCATGACGCGACCAACTCTTTGATTGCTCGCGCATAAAATCCACGCCCGTGACTGGCGAATCTCGAATTCATTACGGGTTCTCCTGCATTGCAATGGCCCTTTGCTATATATAAACCCCTCACCCATGCAGTCCCCCTAGCTTGGGACTCACTCGTTGACCCATATAATTGCTTGGCCACCTCCACATGAGCTGGAAAGATATAGCCTGAGCCCGGTATTAGGATTTACCTAAAGCCTGATCAAATATGTATCTCAGTAAAATACAAAAATAGTATAAAACTAGAGGGAAGATTAGCACACAGTATTTGTAAGTATTTCAGATGGTACGGGAAAAGGTTGAGGCTTTTGGTTTTCTTTTAATTTTTTTCTGTTTGAAAATATATCTAGTATAGCAACAGAATTGGCACCTGCACTCAATTTAAGGTAAACATGTTATTTTGCTGTTTCGGCGAGAGGATAGAAATCCTATAAATTACAACGTAAGGCCATTTTCTTTTATAGTCTTCTGAGATTATTTACTCATTCCTACGACAGGTATTGAAAGCCAGACAACTACTAGCGCTGGCACCGTTACTTGTAACGAGCGTCTTCGAATAGGTAGTTTATTTATATTGCCCAATGATGTTACCTTTAGGTAAGTTACAAACATTTTTTAGAATTTTTATGCGATTAAGGTGACAGATTTTTCTTCATTTTCCAGAAAATACGTTATGGTTGAAGTGATATAGCGAAGAGCAATCGCCCCCAATACTATTATTGCGCCCCAATTTACTTCAATTCGATTACCCACCAGCAATGTTAACAATCCATATAATCGCCTGAACTCACAATATGAAGAAAATTTTCTCATTTCAAAGGACTGTTATGCTTTTTTGACGAATGAATTATTTATCAGGAGAATTCGGACGACATTCCATGAAATAAAAGTTTTTCATTACCGTTTAGTATAATTGGAAGTAAAGTAAAAAGAACTTGGAAAAATTGTAAAGTTTTTTTTCCGAGGGACCTTAAATTGTCGTGGAATGCTGACTTCAAAGTCTTATGATAGCCCTTCTTACCAGTGCCAGGAAAATCTCTCCCTGCATACATGCACCGCCTTGAATTTGAACCCGGGGCTATCGGATGGACAGCCGATCATTCTGCGCACTCCCGGCCTCGCACCTCGTTTTTTTTGGACCTCGTGGTACGGGAGTTCACTCTTGTCACCACGTGTTCTTTTTTGGTGAGGGCACAGCTGATCCATTCACCGGCGGCCACCGAAGCGTCGCAATCCAATTCTGTTTGGAGCGACGGTGGTTGCACGACGATATCGACTGTAGATTTAATTACTCCCTTTCTGGCCCCGCTGCGATTGACAGCGTCGGCGTCGACGGCGCGTCGTCCCGTCCGCGAGCGGGCAACGCACCGACGCGTCGGGCAACCGCGGCGTCGGGATCCACGATCGCCCAGTTTCAAACTTGGAGAGAAGTCTTTCGAAATGACAGACGTCTGGGAAATTGGAATTTGTTTTCAATTCTCAATGGACATCATTGATTTTTGAGGAACTCTTCACTTGAACACGGGCAGCAGTATTTCCATTACTGTTGAATTCTCCGTCGTCAAATTCTCACTCCCTTTTAGTGGTCACCCAGCTGACCGAAATATCGGTATAGAGTTCTTAACAGTCAATAATGGCCATAGGATTGGCACCTTGCAAACTCACTGCCAATAGTTCACATCCTCTTCGTTTGAATGTGTCAAACGTCTCTTATTTGGCATTGGTTGGAAAGTTTACCAAATCACTGATCAGATGGTAATCTTGAATCAACTAGCAAAAATGAAGAGATTAGTACCAGACCAAAATGCCAGTATTTCGGTCAACCATTGCCCAGAGTCAGTGAGGTAAACTAGAATGCGGTGTACACCAAGTAGGCATTGATACCAGAAGGAGGCCTATGTCTTAGTAAACCCCGAAGCTTACGTCCTTTATTAATAACAGTATCAGAAAATTCCCTACAAACTTTGCAAAGTTAACTTTACGCCAACAAAACAATTTAATATTTTAAAAAAATGATTCTATTCACGATTTTTTCCAATGACTGTCTTTTTTCAATCCTGCTTCTCAGCTTAGGAAGAGGATGAGGATAGTTCGTCTAGAAAGGAGGACTAATCACTTGTCTAAATATAATTCTAAATATTCGCAACCCAGAAAAAAGAAGGAAAAGATGAGAATTACTTTTTTATCATCCCTAGTTGTCCGATGATAAAACAATCGAACGTAGTTCCGCAAAACAGTAGTACTGAGTTTCCCGAATTATCGGAATTGGGCTTAGCAAGAGAATTGGCACCGTTTTAGAGGGTCCCTAATTGGAATTCCAACGGGCGTTTCGGGTGCTAATCCGCTCCGCTCCTCGGGGGAGGCCGGCTTTTTCTATTGGCGCGGCGGGCGCCTCCTTACGCTCCCCGACGGGAGAATCACTTCCGACGCCCAGGAGACGACGTCTCTCGGCCCTCCCCCCACTCCCCCGGCCCTGCGCGGAATCCGAATAGATAGGGCGCGCTGTTTCGCTACCCCGACTACTGAGGCGATCAAGGATTATACGTAACTGATTTAAATTTATTTATATTTTTTATTTATAAATACCCTGCAATCCACCGCCAGGGTGTGTGGCAGAGGGTAATTACACACCGGAATACTTTTACCCGAACATGAAATTACCTACCTAAGTCGAACAATATCATTATGATCCCCTATGGTTCGTGGAAAAAATGACATCTTAAATCTATCTGTTCTACACTTAATCTCTCTAATTTTACTAACATGATCTCTCCTACCTAAGTACAACGGGGGCAACAATACATTTTTAGCATCGCTGCTAAACAGACCTCCTTTCAATTTATACAAAATCATCAATCTGTAATTTAACCTTCGCTTCGTGAGTGATTTCCAGCCTAGCTGCTCTAATATTTTGGAGACGCTACTAAGTTTATCACAACAACGTTTTACAAATCTAGCTCCTCTACACTGCCCCCGATCCAATTCGGCACTCAATCCAACTTCTTGAGGATCCCATATGCTTGCAGCATATTCCAAATTAGGCCTAACCAGCGAAAGATAACACTTCTCTTTGACTTTTCCATCATATTTACACTGTAGTCTTCCAATAAATCTTAATCTTTATTAGGTTGTCCACGTACGAGGTCTGTTCAAAAAGTATCACGACGTTTGTGTTTTTTCAAATATTATTTATTTATTCATGAATATCTATTTTTCCCCCTTCAAAGTAATCCCCATTAGATATTATACACTTGCACCAACGTTTTTTCCAATCCTCGAAGCACTTCAAAATATATTTTTTGTGATCTTGTGTAGCTGCTCCTTTGATGCAGTCTTTATCTCGTCAATCGTAGCGTAGCGTCGTCCTTTCATGGGCCTCTTCAGTTTAGGGAACAATAAAAAGTCACTGGGGGCCAGATCTGGGGACTACGGTGGCTGTGGTATCATTAGTGTGTTGTCTTTGGCCAAATATTCGCGCACAAGTATTGATGTGTGAGCAGGGGCGTTGCTATGGTGCAAAAGCCAATTTTTGTTCTTCCACAAACCCGTGCGTTTGTGGCGGATTACTTCGCGCATAACTTGTAGGTAATATTCCTTATTTACCGTCCTACCCTGTGGAAAGAAATCATGATGCACCACGCCCCTGCAATCGAAGAAAACTATAAGCAAAACTTTCACATTCGACCGAACTTGGCGAACATTTTTCGGTCTGGGGTCGTGCTGCAGCTTCCATTGGTATGATTGATCTTTAGTTTCCACGTCATAACCATAAACCCATTATTCGTCATCAGTTATAACACTCTGGAGCAAATTTGTGTCGTCGCGGACAGAGTCATTACTACTGTTCATGGGTGTGCTGTTTTTGGTAGAAATTGAGCAATTTCGGTACGAATTTGCAGCGACCTGTGTCATGCCCAAATCATTGGTAAAAATCGAATGGCACGAGCCAATTAATATATTTAGGTCCTCTAACGGCGATTTGACGATTTGCCAATACTAATTTCTTCACTCCATCAATGTTTTCGTCTTTGTTGACGTGCTCGGGTGTCCGGCACGCTCTTCGTCGTTCACATCTTCTCGGCACTAGAATATTTTGTACCACCGATAATCGTTGCTTCGGTCCAAGGTAGCTTTTCCATATGCCACAGTCAACATTCGGAATGCGTCCGCGCACTCAATTTCGTTTTTCACACAAAATTTTATAGAGATCCTTTGATCCATTTTTTGTAACAGGCGAAAATCGAAGACAAGCCAAAACACGTCCAAGCAAAACAGCCGTCAACAATTAACTGAACATTCAAAATTGCTGAACTTTTCGGTATAAATGAGAGACATAAGTACCAACATAACGCTACAAAAAAATAGAAAATTAAATTTAATTAATCCGCGAAAATTCAAAATTCGTGATATTGTTTGAACAGACCTCGTATTCCTCGTACGCGTTTTACCCCAGAGAGATCGTGGGTTAGGGTAACGCCTAGGTATTTAATTGAGTCTACACATTCCAATTCGGTGTTCCCAATACATTAGGCGCTCATATGGGAATTTCTCTATTTCCATAAATGTATTAATACGCACATTTTAAAGTTTAATTCTAATGGCCAAGTGTCGCACCAGCGTTTTATAGCATTATGGCTATCTGAAAAAGCTGATGTGTCCTCAGGATCACGGATATCACCGGAAACCACTGTAACATCGGCAAATAAACGTATATTACTTGTGACTACGGAGTATATGTTGTTAATGTAAAGCAGGAATAAAAGAGGTCCGATGACACTTCCCTGGGGAACACCTGAGGTAACTTCTACTGCACTTGAGCTAACTCAATCTATCACTAATCCCTCTACCCGACCATTCAAAAAGTCTTTGATCCAACCCCGGATATTTATATCAATGCCATATGCCTCTAGCTTTGCAAGTAATTTACTATGAAATACTTGGTCGAAGGCTTTCTTAAAGTCTAGAAAAATCGCGTCCACTGGAGCGTTTCTCTCTCCCGATATAAGAATATCATGAACAATAAGCGTAAATTGTGTCTCGCTCGCGCAGGATCTACCTTTTCGGAAACCCTGCTGATTTTTAATTAATAGTTCCTGATTATCGAGGTTTCTCACGATCGAACTAGCAACTAAATGTTCCATAACCTTGCACGAAATGGGTGTTAGAGAAATAGGTCTGTAATTACTCGGTTCCTCCTTTCCTCCGTTTTTAATTTTTGGTGTCACGTTAGCCGTTTTCCAATCTCTGGGGACCTTTTGATATACCAGCGACTTCTTAAATATTATTTCTAGATAAGGTGCAGTTTTTGACGCTAGATCATAAAATATACGAGCGGGTATTTCATGTTATCTTTCACTGGAAAGGCCTAATTTAGAATATGCTGCTAGCATATGGCATCCTTATGAATGTGGATTGTTTGCCGAAACGGATCGCGTGCAGCTTAGGAGAGCTGGGTTTGTAAAACGCTGTCATGATAAACTAAGTAGCTTATCAAAATTATTTAGAGGACCTAGGTTTCACGGAGCGAAAATTGAAATATAGACTAAATCTCTTTCAGAAATTGGAAGGATGTCTCTTTAGCGACTCCGTTAAACATGTGTTATTAGCCCCATCCAAATACGGTAGGCGAGATCATGTCACCAAAATTAGAGAGATTAAGTGTAGAACAGATAGATTTAAGATGTCATTTTTCCCGCGAGCGATAACAGATCAGAAGAACGATGTCCGACCGTGCTAAGAAGGAAAAGTATTTAGCGCCAAAATTAGTCTGGTTTGTATAAATCTCTTGCCACACACCCTAGTAATGGCTTGCAGGGTACTATGCATTGATAAAAATAATGCAATAATTCAATAAATAAATAAATTAGATTAATTCTAAAATATCCGGACACATAAGATATCATGTGCCGAGGTATTAACAATGCGAGGTGAAGTCATTCACAAGTAATAATTTTATGCCGTGGTGGCCCAGGCACATCTACAGGTGCACCGAATAAAATGCTCAGTAGTGGTACTCTCAGGGGAAAAGAAACATTTTTCACCTTAAATGTTTAGATTGAGTTATAAAGTATTCAGCACTAAGGAAGGAGTTCGTTTAATTTCTAATGCATTTTAGGGCATTTTGTGTAATGTAAATTGGTGCATATGAGTAAAGTTTCTTGTAGACTCATAAATATCTACCCCAATCCAGTTGACAACTGCAAAAATAATCTTTCGATTGGTTATGGTATGTGGATCAGGCCAAATGTAATACCTTTTTATCAGACTATCATGGACCTCACTAGAAGGAAAAGTGTTCGGAACATCCGGTAGTCCTATTGAAGAAACTCAACCTTATCATTTTGCGGGGATATATGCGGAGAATAAAAAAGTTAGTTATTAAAGTAAATTACAAGCATTATTGCAGATTATTTGGAGAGCTTGAAACGCATCCCATAAAAATTGAATTTTTGAACTAACTACTGCCAGAAGGAGAGTCGTCCGATTCGTTAGAAAAAAAACTTAACGAAGGAGTAAATAACGTAACGCAATCACAGTGAAATCTGGGATAAAATCCTCCTAATTGAAAAATAATACTATTAATTTTATGTGATTACATCTATCTCCTCACCATTGCATTATAAAGCGACTCTCCAAATGATAAGTAAGGGAAACGGATATAAACCGATTCATAGTAGATAAATGACCTTTTTTCCACGATTCATATTTTGTGCGAGAAGAGTAAAAAGCAATAGGCACGAGCAGTATGCTGTCACCACCACTACTGCTCAAGCTACTCGAGCAGTAGTGGTGGTGACAGCATTTAAGAGGGTGGGTGACCGGCAGCTGAGGTCACTTGTGCCATTAGCGATAGGCGGGTGGAATTTAGAGGAGAAAGGATTTTCAGCGAATTGGGTTACCTTTTATAAATTCTGCCACCTCCGTAATTCGAACCCAGGTCTTCTTAGTGGGGAACCGTCATCTTAGCCACCGTTCAAAATCGATCATCCTAACTCCCAGAAAATAAAATGAAAGCTAAGGTAGGGGCATGTCAAGTAGGCCACCGGACGCTACAGTGTGCTGCAAACGGCAGGGTGGAATTGTGGACTCAGGGCGCCTCAACTGGGACAGCGCCCCTTGTGTGTGGCATCCGATTGCGATGCGACATTGGCATCTGGCAAGTGAGGCGCCCAGCGGTGGCGGTGAGGTGTGCCGTTGGGTCACGGAATGTAGTTAATCCCCCCGTCGTGACGCCAAATGATGCCTCTACTGTGTCATGTAATCGAAAATTATGATGCCGCCGAGAAACGCTGAAACGACAACGAAATAACATCCTTTCAAATGGTGAGATAGCAGGTGCCAATAGCAGTTGTGGCCATATTTCCAGTCTGCCCACTGTTGGCTGTTGTCCTTTTACGTCCTAAGCACAATTGGAGGACATCACCGCACGATACCCCTTCTCGGAGTCGAACCTATATTTATCAGGCGAGAGCGAGTGGCAGTGGTGCCAAAATATTAGCAAGACTTTATTAAGTATACCTTTAGTGAATACATAAGCAAATCCTCTTGATATCTTAGAATGTATGCTCTTTCCGGAATTGAAATTAAGGCGGATTTTCTCGTTTTCCCTTCTGCTTTTCGTAAAACTGGAACATGAACATTGTTTAATGATTCAGTCATTTTTTTAGAAGTGACATAGGTAATAACTTTGGTTTTACAGTTCAGTTTCGGTTAAAGAAATAAATTCTGCAGTAGGAAGGTCTCGAGCTTTTTATTCGCGGAATTTTAAGCAAGTCAAATTCGCGTTTCAAAATAATGTTCTTTTAAACACCAAAAAAAGTGAAAGGAAGGAGTTTTTGGCTATCTCAGTGAGAAAATTAAAACAAGATCTTAAAAAATATGCATCTCACTTAGAGGGGACATATCTGCGTTCTAGTTTCTTTAAAACTGAAAATACAAGGTGCAAATTTTTTTCATCAGCAGTTCAAAAGCTTCGGTTAAAATTAATTTATTTCGGTTGAAAAGTACTTCGAATGTAATGAATTCTGTCAATTAAAAGTCGATTAATCCCCGTTTGAAATCCAGGATAGAATCGTTAGGTTTTACCTTTCGGATTCAAAGTGTAAACAAATACGTTTCGTAAAATCGGAGGGTAGCTGAGGACGATTATTTTGATTCGACCCCTCTGCGATTCCCTCCCGAAATGGCAAATTCTCCCTCCACCCACCCACCCAAAAACTACCTCCCCGTCCCCCCTCCCTGCGACCGTGTGCCCCATGCGCCGGAAGAGAGCCCATCGCTTGGAACGCCACTTTGCTGGCGATGGACGTGGTTGGTATTTTTAACCAGCCAAGGTTGAGCTGGTTACCAGGGCACAATGGTTCTAACTCCCTGTGGGAGCGGTAATTACAGCCTGGTCTGCAAGCCTCTATTGGAAAGGCATTTTGTTTATTTAATCTCTTTGCCTGGGTATTGCCATTGAATAAATTTTTATTGGAATGAAGCGAAAATTTTTTTAACATGTCATCCGTGGAATCGAAAAGGGTGGATTAAGGACAGGGCAGGAAGATCAGAGTATCTGATCCTAATGCAGATCAGATATTTATTTACCTATTTCATCGTCTTAATCGTGTATATCGTGATTCAAACATTACTGTGCCATTAATCATTCAAATGCATAGTAGTGGTAATTTATATGCTGCTCATGCCGCATAAGTATATGAACATCTTCTTAGCCTTAAAATGCAATTTTATATTTACTAAAAGAAACAAGTTGAAGGCATAACTAACTCAGAGATTTTAATCTAGTAGTATTATTACTAGTAGTAAACTATTGAACGATTTGAAGTAAAGATAGAGATACGTTTCCATAGACTTTCAAGTGTTCCTTCAACTACGTACTTTTGAGGGGACCTTGACCCATAACTTGTTAGTGAAGTATTTTCTTGTGGCATAAAAGTTCGGTAACTTGTTAAACAGACATCTTAAGCCTTTGCAAAAGAGTAAAAATGAATACTAGTTTGATTAAGCTTGAAATATATTATACATTTTTTCTTTCCAATGATATTAAAAGCATATTTTTTCTTACGTCAAATTGTATACAATATCTACCGGCTCAAAGTTTATTTAAACTTTATTTAGATCATAGGCCGAGATATTCCATGTAATCCACCCGAGAAAGGTCTTTTGACTCGGGAGAGCTCCACTTTCTTCAATTGTTAGCTCTCCATTTCGAGGTTGGATCGGAATTTATGCGTTGGAGCGGTGTTCACCCTTCTTTCTTATATCCGCGTCATCGCCAATCTCTTCTCCTGCTCCTGATAGGCGGTTGGCAAGGGAGATAGATGCATTGGCCTCAATTCCTCCTTCACTCGCACAGGGTGTCGGATCGGAGCGGTGGTTTTCGCGTCGCTGGCGATCGGATGTATTCTGGGTCGCGTCGTCTGCAAATGAATTACTCATTCACTCCGTTCGCTTTGGATGCCACCGGCAGCGGTGGCAGTCGTGGAGGACCGCCCGGGAGCAGGAGCACCGTGCTCTCCACGCCGAGACGCCCTCCCCTCCCTCCTTCCCCTGCCCCCCCCAATCCACTCCTCCGATTCCCTCGGGAGAGATCGAAGGTGAGGCAAGGACCTCACTCCGACCCTTTCTCATTTGCTCGCAAGGTTCTCTTTCGCTCTCGCCGAATGCGAAAATTGGCCCAAGAGAGCCACAAGAAAAGTTTTAAATCAAACAAATTCCGTAATACTGCGTTTTGGAATTCAACAGCAGCTGTGATTGTTTATAAATCAACGGAACTTTACGCTATTGATTAAAAATGTTAAGACTAATTTGTTTTTTAGCTCCAGTTGAAAGAAACAGGCTGTCTTTGATGTCACGAGGAGCAAACTTGGGAAGTTTATAGCATGCTCTAACACGATTTTGTTCAGTGCTCAGCAATGCGACTTGCTCAAGTAACTTTTGAGATGTTGTCTAAAATCACTCGTGTCTGCTCGGTATTCTAGCCAGTGTGTGATGCTCGACACTCAGGACGTAATTATGGGGGGACTAATGTACATTTTTCCCTGAGAACAGTGGTATGCAGTCGTGAGAAAATGAGTGAAACATTTTTCTTATGTCTTTATCGGGCGCCCGCAACTCCCTTTTTCTGTCTGTTGAATCTTTCACATTTTGTATTTCTAGAGTTATTAAAATGAACCCACTGTACTCTAGGTTGTTACGTTTATCATTTTTTTATGTTTAGCACTGTGTACGGCTTCGGAGGGCGCAACTGATTCCCTCGCATTCTGAAAAGCCGTTTGATTAAATTAATAATCTTAAGTTGTGGAATTCCAAGAATTTCACCACCTTTCTAGAATTTCATTTAAACTTTTTCAAAGTTTACCATCGCTTTCCCATGGCTTATTAGGCAAACTTTCTTCTGCTCATTTTCTTTTTGAGTTTTTACAACCGCATATCCGACGTGACTTCCCCGCTCGGCGTCGGAGAGGAAGAGGAAATCTGACAGCCTCAATCTAGCCCCTCAATAAAGTACTCATTTATCCATCAATCCCTACGAGTTCCCGATTAAAAGTTTCTTTTTTTGCTCGCGATGCTTTCGATGCTGCCTTTCCGTGTTCCGAATGTGTGCCCAAGGGTGTTGAGATTATTTTTTTTATTCCGCAGACTATTTCCTCATCATTCCAACTTCTCCTCCTTGTCCCCCGGCCTTTCCTCCGCCCCCTCCTGCCTACCTCCCTTCAATATTTCCGCCGGCAGGGGAAATGTGACGCGGAAATGACATGACTAACAAACCGAGCTCCGTGAATTTTTTTCCGTGGCTTTTATTGGTATCTTAAGGCCGAACATTTCTGTGAGTGGAGGCTTCTGCTATCCGAATAATTTTATTTTTCCCAAGTGCTGCTTATCATTCGTGAAATTGACGATTCGATGTTGCGCGTTCCGTTCGACTTAAACGAGATCATTATTTCCAAAACTGCTTCGATGCACTAACTGATTGCAGTTTTCAAAATTTATCCAACGTGAGTGACCCTGCCCAGGATAAATGTGTACCCTTATTGGGAATGCAAGGAATGTAGCAGTGGTTTTCCGCTCACAGATACAAAAATATGTTCCTTGTGGTGGGTTTTGTACATCGCATCCAAGACGCTTCACTTCTATTTTCAATCTTAACGATAGTCATTTTACCGTGGGTAGGTGGGATGTTACGGAGATTTTCGTAGGGGCCAAAAACGCCCAAGAATATTGGGAAACACCAGCGTAGAAGTAAGTTTTGGACGGTTCCCCACAAGTATATCAGTCGAGAAAGATTCCAGTTAATCGCGAGCATCGTCCATGAGGAAATTAACGAGAGAGAATAAAGGACCACTCGCGGCGAGGCAATTTATCGCCTCGACGCCGGACGGGAATATATCCTAGGCAGACACACGTGGAGATGAATAAATTGCCGTAATTTTCTCCAGAGGAGAATTACCCGGATTATTCACGGTAATTTTCGGCAATTTCCGCAATTTTCCAGTCATTATCAGCTCCAAGAGTATAATTGTTCAAAAGGATGTAAAGAGGAAATTCATGGTAACGAAAAAGAGAAAAAAGTCACCTTTAACCCTCCCCAATAGCTGCGCAGAACTATGTCATTATGTATTTTTTCAATCAAGCGATATCCCACTGGGCATCGGAAAATATTTCTTGATGTGCCCGTTTAAAATAAATAAAATATATATTCTATTGTTTCAGGCTTCACTTCGTGGAAGTATTTAATATCCATACTAAAAGGAGAGACTTGTGATTTTCCACAGATTTTATTATTTGGTACAACGCGTTTCACCGACTTGCGGCATCATCAGGTACCTGATGATGCCGCAAGTCGGTGAAACGCATTGTACCGTATAATAAAATCTGTGGAAAAGTACAAGTCTTTCCTTTTAGTATGGATATAGATAAAATATGGTCAAATTTTGTATTATTCACCACTCGTTCAAAGAAACCATCATGAATAATTGAAGGTATCCCTCCTAATACGCATATCCTAATGATTACGCTGCCACTCAGTCGAATGAGCGCAGAAACAGAAATTCACGTGGTGTTAATTTGTTTCCCATCCTTCTGTATAAAAAGTATTTTTGCATTTTCCTTGAGCGAGTGGTGCCTCAAGCGTTAAGCGTTTCGTGCGAAATTAATAGTCTTTATAATATATAAATATTTTTTTCTTGAAGATTGTTATTGTCAGTAATCTACTGCTTAAGGTAGGTTTTTGATGGACTCATGCTACTAACCGTTACAGTGACAAATCCCTTGTCTCTCTCAGCAAATAACAATCCAAACTTGACACTATTATCCAATAATAAAAATAAATTATTTTTTATAAGAAAACCGTATTATTATAATATTTATTTATATTATTATTATATTTATAATATAATATTTATATTTTGGAAATGAGTCTATAGGTGTTGTCCGTGAGTTCCCGCAATAACGCCTTATGGGGTGAAATAGTCCTCGCGCCGAAGTATATTACATTTGCGAGAAATACGGTAATTTCCTGAGGGTGAGGTTATTTATGAAGTCGGCCTCGGTCATTTGTATACAGGCCCTTGTCTAGGCCCAAGCGCGCCGACTCACCCACGCGAGTGCGGGGCGCCCTTTTATCAAAGCGTGAGCCAAGCATTGGGAATTGCGGTCCGAAGTGCGGTCGCCGCCGCCAAACCGGCCACTTCGCTGGTGGTGGTGCATTGCGTGGAGCACGGAGTTTGCATAGCTCTGGCAAAGAAATATTTCGCATGCTACACCATTTTATCACCTCTAAAGGTTTCAATAATTGTATGGAATGAAAACAAAAAGGGGCACTACTAACGAACCTCGCAAAGCTTACTTTCCTCTGTAGACTGGCGCTTTATCATTTGCCCCGCGAGATCGCCACTGCAAAGGTTTACACGAAAATGACTAGAAGAGTTGGTACAGCTGTGTTCCTCAAACCAAATGTATCTTTTTAAATTTCTGCTCTAAAAAATAATTCCAAGGAAGCGAAAATCGGAGAAGGTATGCAGGTTAAAATGGGGCTGCAGTGATGGAACTAATTGAACTTAATTTGAACACTTTTTTCAAAGCATTTTTCTAGAAAAGTAAAATGGGTGAATAAAAAAGCAACGACTGGATATTTTTAGGAGGTTGGACTAACCACGGTTTCTTCTCGCCGTTAGGAAAACTCGTAAGGGAAATGTTTTCGATATTTTTCATATGTATGCCTGCAGGCATAGAAAGGGCAAAGAGGATTGAAACAGCAGAAGTAAAGAGCGGATTGGGGACACAGCGGAATACATGGACTTTGGGAAAAATATAAGTGGCGATAATATGTTAAATTGAATTCAGAGTTAAAATACAATTCATTAAATAAAAACTCAACTAATGAGGATCACGAGGATGAATATAGTTGGAAAATGCCGCAAAAACGAGCCGCGCCAACTTTATTTGAAATATCAGAAGGGAGGGATATAGTGAATGTGCACTCCGTACTGACTCTCACTTTAAATAAACTACTCAGAGTACTCTAGTACACGCTTCAGCAATCTCTTGGCACTTGTTTTTAGTTTCCGTTGGGTATTTTACTTCAGAATTATTTCTATTCGGACACCCCTGAATTTCGAACTGCCAGATCCGTATCTTGTAAAGCTAAGGTTTATAACCCTACAATTAATTCCAATGTCAGGTTATGTATGCAAAGGAAAATGAAGCCCTGCCACTCTGACTCATTCATCTATCCACTTCAGAGGAACCGGGTAAAATATGATAAAAATTTTGATGCTGACATATTTGAATAATTGTTCTTTCCTCGCACAATTAACGATAACAAATGAAGGGAAGCGACAAGCCCCCCCGACCGACAAGCCCCAACTCGCACGTACGTGCTCGATAACTCTTATTGTCATATATCAATACTTTTGCGAACACTTCATATTATCCCCTATTACATGGTAAACGCCAATGTCCTAATGCCTCGTGACAAGCTCTCGTGGCGACTCTCTGGGCTGCGATGCAGGTGTAATTCGCGATGGAGAAAAATAGGTATATGATCGACCACGTCACCCTTTTGCCATTCAGAGTTCAAAGGATTGCATTAGTGGGCATGTTAAACATTGGCTTTGTGTTCATCGACCCCTCGCGACACTTGATGGAGCAATTTCCTCTCCTTTTCACACCGAGACGACCAAAGGTACCCACCGCACCCCCATCCCTTATTTCTCTCTCCCCCTCCTCCTCATCTGCCCAACGACTCACTCTTCTGCACCCCCGCCCCTTCCTCCCACTCCATCCAAACCCACACGGAAGGATACTCGTAGGGTTAGATGGCGCGGGGGATATGTGCCGACCTGAACTCACGGACGGAGAAAGGAGATGATGAGATGGGCTTTTCTTTCCTTTTGAGCGGGAAAATGCGACGCGGCGAGACCACCTCGTCGCCCACCTCCCTCGGCCCCCTCCCCCCCCCCAACGCCACCCCCTCTCCACGCCCCCTTGCGAACCTTTCCGTGGCGCCATTCCCGTCTCCCTCGAACGGCTCAAGCGCGCCGAGTTTTGTTGCTTCGTTTTATTTTTTAAGTGGGACCTTGCGGAGAGAAGCTTCGTGCCCACGCTGCCCGTGCGGTAGCCTGGGAATATTTTCTCATCTAAGTTAAACCCTGTGGATTTCCAAATGCTAAGGAATCAGCATTTATTTATGTAATTGGGGGCCACACTATCTAATGCTCGTGGTAGGAATTTGATATTGCATTTAGACTCACACTAAGTCATTCGATCGATTGTTAGCCTTGCTACTTTTGTGATTGCGAATTTTAAGAGAAAAGGCAGAATTTCCACAGGTTTCTCCCGGAGCCTGTTTCTCTTTAATTTATTACCAGGGTGGCCCAAGTGGGGCCCTATAATTCCCTCTTTGGTGCCATCGCTCAATTCGGTACCGTGTTCCTTAATGCAATTCTGTGTGTAGCTAGCTCTTTTCGCGTTTGCAAGTAGCTCTCCGATTTTAGTTTTTGCAGAATTTCCTTCACTTTTTCTTCTCGTGGCGTTTTCCAGATATAGATCCACATATTTTATTGGAACTTTAACTCATTCCATTTTTAATACTTTCTCAGATTGACCCCCCAAATAAATGCCGCATATTCCAAACGGTGCTGTCATCTCCCTTTTATTTTCTGAGAGTATTTTTGTCATAACCCACCTAAGGAAACAAAGGATCTCTACAACGGACACGCATATATTTGTAATCCATGGGCCCATTTCTAGGTTAGACATAAAAATACCGTCAAAGTATTTTACTTGTTCCCAGTCCCTCAATCATATACTGTCTATTTGATTTGTTTATTCGTATTACCCGTGTGAGTTCCCGCAATTTTACGGCAGATTAGTTGATGTGAGATTGCAATTACCATTCTTTACAACCATCCGAAGTATTTTGTAATAAGCGAGAGTGCAAACTGTCATCAGCCGCAATCTTTGTTTCCATAGGTACGAGCACATCTGCGTCTTATCCTGTACGTTTTCAGGAGGGTACCTGTACATGAGACTGGGGGAAATGATGTCTGCAAAACATTATAACTCTTTACATACCTATAACTCTGTAATAGAGTTCTGTTTGAACGTTCGAAGGCATCATCTTTTTGTCAACATGTCGACGTTCTTACCACTGAAAAAACTCGAGGGCATGTGTCATGTCAGTAGGATGACGTTTTTCGACAGTGCTCTTGGAACACTTTGCATCTAATGTTATCCACGTTTCTCTCCTAGGTAGTTAATACAAATTTCTCAAATCTTAATTGGACCATTGCTTTCAATTTTATTATCATCAACTTGTCATTTTGATTTTCGGTATATAATAACCACATATAATATGAAAAAATTTGCCTACTTTCCATCAAAAATTATGACAAATCGAAGGGTAACTAATCATATAACCAGATGTGTGTGCCAGATAATATAATCGGTCGCTTAAGAAAGGTAAGAACTCTGGTGGTGTCCGGCTAAGACTGTACATTCATCTGATAATTTTATGCTCATTTTTTGCGGAGGGAATGAATGGAGAAATAAATGCATGAATTCTTCAGCTTTTATCTAAAATATTGATAAATTCAGTCCTTCATTCTTAAAACTGAACAGATGGAGGAATCTTCCCTGAATTCTTCCCTTATCATTAGTCTGGACAATTCAATGGCAGGTTGTCGGCAAAACCTCCATTATTCCTAATTCACTCTTATCTATCTAATGCTCTGCTGGCTCTTCATCACATTAATTGTTTTACGCATTTTAAATATCCCATTGTTTCTCTCAAGGAATCTTCCCTTCTGCTATTTCTTATTTCCGTCGTATCATCTTGATGAGTACCTAAAGCATCCGGATCTTCTTTCCCATAGAGAGCAGCGCGATTCTTTTTACTCCTCTACTCTTATCTGTTTTCCCTCGTTCCCCATTTTATCCCTCCGTTTAATCTACAGCACCTGCCTCCGGCGCTGGTTTAGAAGGACCTTATTTGTCTCCGGTTTTCTTCTTAAGCCGCCAAGCCTCTCTTCATATTTCCATGCGCCGCTTCCTTGTCTGTAGCCGAATCTTCTCGGAGCATAGTCGCCCGCCTCTTCCTTATGAGCAACGTTGAATTCCTTCCGTCCCAGGTGACGATGTTTCCAAGGTAGGGAAGACTCCGCGTATCTATCTTCCCGTAAACCAACTTCATCCTTCATCTGTCTTCGTATTTAAGTTTTCTTCCTGTTGATTTGAATGTGAATTATTTCTTATTATTCATGAAAATAATTGAATTCAAACTTCGATATCATTCTCGAAAGGAAATTTTTATTTATTCCCGATCAATCTTAAGTACAGTTATATTAACTCATTTGAGCTTCTTTATCAACTTTGAATTTGGAGCTGGTAGTAAAATGGACCCTACTGTAATATGAAATCAATATTGCAAGCAAATGACGTTAACCAAAAGTCACAGGATAAAGCAGAATATCCTGACACTACCACCCACCTCCTTCCCCCTGCCCCCGTGCCGGCTAGCACAGAGGACATGGAGTATTTTCAGCGATATAACTCTTTCCTTTATGCTATTTGTATCATAGTTTTTATATCTCTTCTATCTTTGATTCGCACCTGACTCCTTTTCGGTCGATGAGTTTTTCGGTTCTCACTGTGCTTTCCATCCGTCATTTCCCGGTCTCCCCATAACCTTCATTCATCGACTTCCGCTGACGTCCCCCACTCGGCCGTGACTGATGGAATGACTGGTCGTAAGGGCACCGATGGAATATTTCTGTGGCGTTAATGATATCGCATCATACTTAACTCGCTCATGCTGCTACGAGGCTGGATTTTCACGAGAGCATATTGATTGGGATTGTTTCTCGTTATTTTCCACACTGCAGTATTGTGATCGTTGCCGTGAACTTCACTGTCGTCCAATGTGTCCGTTACTTTTGGGCAGAAAGCCTGATTTGACAAACCAATTTTGCTTTCTGATGGAACTACATACCCTCAAAAAAGGTACCCTTTTCTGGGTGTTCCAGCCATTTTTAGATGTTAATATCTCTCTCTATCTCTAGGAAAATTAGAAAATGATTTTCTATAAGCCTAAGATATTTTGACAAATCAAGAATTGAAACTGTAGCCTATTGGCATCTAAGTCGACCTCGATATTTGTTTTACCTCTAACCCTGCCTTCTCTTTTTATATGAATTATATTTTAAATTTCTATTCGTATGGAATAAAAAAGTTTTGTGTCGACTTAATTATTCATAGAGTACACAAAATTATGTGAAAAATGCTACTACAAAGGTGCGAATGCAAAACTTTTTTTAAACCCCGGAAAATAGTATTTCTACTTTCCCCTGGGCGCTTCGGATGTCATTCCGAAAGCTTCCAAGTGGAAGATTCAGAGTTTCCGAAGCCTCCCAACAACTCCCTCTCTCACAAGTGAGTGGGTGAGTGGGTCTTGCCTCGTCTTTTTGCGGCTTGCCCGCGGACGAACCTCCGCCTCCACCGCCCGCAGCCGCGCGTGGCGTCTGTACTCGGGCGGATAGAACGGCTGCGAGAGGATATCCGTCGTCGGTGGAGGAGGCTGGAATGTGCGACTGGGGGTTCGCTGGGAGGGAAACCCGGCACACACTCGCGGGGAACACCACGGACCCCTCCCTTCCACCCAGTCAGCCCCGAGGAGAGAGGGGCAAATCGCTTCGGAGGCCGGCAGAGGTGGCGGAGGTGAAAGGAAAGTGGGGGAGGGGGGATGGAGGCAAAGGGGTTAAGCAGGGGGGCACCACTACGGAGGGGGTGCACGGGGTGTTCCGCAGACGACGACGGCAGTAAAAGTGGGAAAGTGGGCTAAGCGGAGGGGAGAGGAGGAGGATATCGATTGTTTGCGGGGGGATGATGAGAGGGAGGGAGGGGGGGTTCATGAGAGGCAGGGGGTGGTCATGGCATCGATCGCTCCGCGTGGAGCTCCCAGAACCACCCCTCGTTGCCTGGGACACCACCAACTGCCTCTTACCTCCTCCCTCCCTCTCCTCCCCGACCTCCACCCCCCTCTCTCTCTCTCTCCTGGCTGCCGTGCTGCTGCTGCCGCCACCTCAGTGTGCCGGCCCCCAGGACGATCGAAGCAGCGGCGGCGGCGGCCCATACAGCCTTCCCCCCTCTCGCCCCCCGCCTCGCTCCATCTTGCAACTTCCCTCCCCCGCCCCCTTTTCCGCGTCCTTCTCCGTCCGGATGTCCTTGGGAGGGGTTGGGCGGCGGGTGGGGAAGGAAGGGGCAGGAGACGAAGGGGGCGTGAGAGGGGCGTTACGGCCCGGAAGCGAGAAGTGGATGGAGGGGAGTGTGAGGGGGGTAGGGGGCTGCTATTCTTAGACACTTGGCCGGGGGGGGGGAGAGGGTGGTGGTAGTGCGGGGCGGAAAGGCGATTATGCGCGCGGAGTGTCTGTGTGAGTGGGCGTCCGTCCGGCCCAGCACCTGCGCGACCCCCGTCCCACTTTGCGCCCCCCATCCCGATCTTATGGCGCCCCTCCCCCCCATCTTCCCCTCACGTGTGAGCCTCCTTACATGCGAAGTATGAACCTCCCCCGTGGCGCGGGAGTAGTGGGTATTGGCGAGAGGGAAGAGAGAGAGAGCGGAGGCCTGCCGCCGCCGTTTCCTCTCGTTCTGGCCCACTTCCAGCCCCACCCAGCCCCCCACAACTCTCCTTGCCTCCCACCTTGTCCCATCCTTCCCCCTCACCCCCTCGACACTCACACGTAGGACCTCCGGCCGGGGAGGGGCAGGAGGGGGAGGGTTCATTGGCGGGCATTGTAGAGTGTGTACACAGTCTTCATTCTGCCTTGGGGAATGCACCTACTTTCCGCGCGGATCCGCTTCCCCCTCCCCTCTCACCTTGCGTGCGTGGTCCCCCCCCTCACTCTCTCTATCTCCTTCCCACCCGGAGCAGTTTCCGTGATAAATCCTTATCGCTCCGAAATTGGCGGGCGATCCTACGGTTCTAACAAACACGCGAAACGACCGTGTTTTCGCACCTTCCTTCAGTTTTCATTCGTGTGCATTTATATATTTTATTGTGCCATCTTATATACGTATGTGTGTATGCACCTGTATATGCATCTATTTTACTAGAGCCTTTTTTTCCAAAAATGTTTACAAATTAGTCTTCATTAGGCTTCTGAAATGTAAAAATCTTACGATTTTAGGTTCTATTTCCGAAATTAATCGTGGGCAGCAGTGGGATTCTAGATTTATAAATTGATGCTATGATAAACATATAAGCATACCTTTTTATTTGAGTAACTAGGCTGTGGATCATATACGAAGTGAATGAAAAGTTAGAAACTAAATCGTTTGCGTAAATTAGAAGCAGATACCTATCTTTCTCTAGACGTTACAAACATATTACTGGACCCATCGTACTACACTAGTAACCTAGGAACCATGAAGATGATAATTGCTAGAGAAATTAGAAAATAAACTTAGAAAATTACACTTGAAAAATATTTTTTCGCGAAATATGAAGGATCAGGATGAATTACATTGAAGTTTTTTTCTAGATATATTTTATTTGGGTAGTGAAGGCATTCTAATTTGTAGTAAATATTCTAATGTTATTGTGATTTGATAGATACTAGCTACTCGTGCCAATATTGAGAGTAACAGTTGAACATGAACACCTCGGTGCTTGAGGAGATGTGTCAAGGAATAATTCCCATATGAATGAATGAATTATGAATCGTCTATCTCTCTGATATTTTAGTCGTATTTAAATTGGATAGAGCATTCTGTAGCCTACCGGAGACCCTTGTGTAGACATGTAGGCCAGTGAAATTCGCTCGTCTTGATACAAATACCCTCACCGTTCTAACAGCAACGAACAACTTCACCTCTCACCTTGTCTTGCCAAATCGTGTGCCATGGGTCGCAATCCCATTGGCCTTTGGCTCGATTCCCGCTTCCTTCGCGGATTCCACGCTACGATATTTGTATGCCTTCTGGGATTGTTTTTAGCAGCGCAAACTGGCCTCAGCTGCGGGCCACCGGGTGCTGATCCCCAGCACCTTTTCCGTGAATAAAACTTTTCAGATGTGTACAATTTCATTACCACTTTCTTGAAAATAATGTGCCACATAATAATGATCGCAAATCACATAAATACATCCTAAGAATGCAGTTTAAAATCATTAAGGCCAATCTAGGTCTTTTTTGTATAAAGTCTAAGCTAATGGAGACTTTAGGAGGGAGAAGATGGGTTAGAGAGAGGGGGGGGAAGGAAGAAGCCCTTTAGACAAGTATAATTGATTGTGGGGAAGTTAGCAGATGGGATTGGGAGTTTCCGGTGAGCAAATAACAATTCCGTCCAGATGTGCTCAGAGAAATAGCATTCAAGGTATTAACCTTCGATGAGTAATGTAATAATCCGTATTTATGGCCGTTTCAGCTAAACAAATTCATATCTGGGCAAATCCACGAGGACACTTTCGATCGGAAAAGACTGACACTTAGTAAAAAGAGTTTGATAATAGCGCAATTAAGTCTATGAAATAAAATATGAAAGCAAAATCTTCAAGTGAGGTATTCAGTGTTACCAGTAATAATCAACTAACAAGTCGCGGATTGGATTGATCTGTGGCCATGCCTATCTCACGGTGGAGGGCCACATCTTGTACTCATTAGAATTTTCTTTCCTCCTGGCTTAATACCTGAAAACATACTGGTTGCTCTGTGTTATGAACGTATTACTGCCCAGCCACAGAAGGGTGAAGGAAAAACATTTCGTTTGGTTAGTAAGAAATTTTCATTTTCAAGTCACAGATAATGAATGGCAACTAATTGCAAAGTTTGTTGCACATTTAGCCAAAATAAAAGATATAGAACCGTAAGAAAAGTTTTATCAGGAGAGAATTTTCTGAACGTGCAATCCCATGCACAGGACTTGAGATTTCATGACGAAGTGAGATAATCCTTGAAGATCTTCCGACTTCATCCAAATCCGACGTCTACTTGGAAGCCTCCCCGTGATTGGAAAACCAAGGAACTCTCTCTTCTATAACATCCCTCTGGCTCTCATTATCTTAACTGTTTTAGACTCTAAAATGCCTGAAGGTATTTTCAACTTAGAAGAACTCTTCTCTCTTTCCACCGAATTTGAATGCATTACAGGGTTCGTCCGGAAAATAAGTGTACTGAGCTCAGGAAAAAAAAATTATTACACTTTTACATATCTTAAGCTAATATTCCTCAAAATAGGACCCTTGTGAGTCGATACACTTGTTCCAGCGGCGTTCCCATTCCTGGAACGCTCCCGCGAAGGCATCATCGGGAACCTCTCGAAGACTCGTCGTCGACCTCTTCTCTGCCCTCCACGAACATCTTGTGCCACCGAAAGATCATGTTTCTGGACACGGCTGACTCCCCGTAAGCCTGGTTAATCATACCGACAGTTTCGGTAGACGATTTCCCAAGCTTTACCGCAAATTTGATGGAATAACGCTGCTCCAAAAACTTCGGCATCGCGTTCCGTGACGTGGGTCGAGCGTGGAGGTTCGCGTTAGCAGAGCTCCTCACTACACCACAGCTCAGAGCCGACTGCCTTTTTCAGCATCGCTTGCCAACATACCCCCCTCCAATCGCAGCCCGTCAGAGCGGTGCTGGGCGCGCCTGGAGCGGTGGGAAAAAATCAGTACACTTATTTTCCGGACGAACCCTGTATTCACATCCGTGAGACTTTTACATAAGTTTTATATAAACTCTCATGTAACATCCTTAGACATGGGCAAACCCTTCCAGAATACTTAATTTATCAATTCCATCCGAAAAAAACAACGAACTATCAGCAATCCCTCCATTTCCGCAATTCTCATATATCCCACACTAAACGCTTCTCTCCCCGTTTTCGGCATCTCCCATACGAGTATGTGATAATGCCTCCTCCTTACAGTAATGTACAAAAGGCTTCCATCACACCCCGCACCCCGAAAAGTCACTTAATAGCAAAATGCCACTCCTACTGCCAGATTCATCGCCCTGGAAGTCTCAATCCTTATCAACGCCTACTTACCCCAGCACTCACACTCTTTCAGATTCTAAAGGGATATGATAAAATCCCCATAATAAAAAAGTAACATTCCACATCCCTCCTCCTCCCAAAATCTCCCTACGCCTCTTTCAAATGTCCCATATATTTGCGCGACCGATGAAAATCCACCAGGCCCCTACTTTGTAGCGCTCTCCCCCTCCGCCGCATTCATCGCCCTGCAAGCCCTCGCCCAAGGTGCAAATGTTGCCCTCTCTTCCACTACTCACTATCTTCTTTCAAACAAATCTCAAATACTACTTTCGAATAGAAAAATCTCATATACCGCCTCGTTTATAACCTCTGCTCCCTATTTTAGACTGGCGAATGCACAACCATCCGTTCTACCCGTATCAATAATCTCCATATGATCTCCCGTATTCCTCAATCACCCCATTCCTAAACGTATGGCTTCCCACCATCAACAATTTATAACAGATTTATCTTAGTATTAATGTAAGTCCTCCCAGAATCAAAAGGCAGCTTTGAGTTGAAAACCCAGCACCTATGTTGGGTGAAAGAGCTGTAGAATCGCTTAGATAACACGAAGCCTACTGGTACAGTAATTTCATCAGGTTAAAATCATTCCATTCGACCGGTATTGGAGTGGTATGATTTTCACGCAATGTAATATTCGTGTCGGTACACTTCATCAGATGACTCCAGATTTCTTTGAGGAAGCATGCTAATAACCAATAGGTACTATTCCCTCCTTTCTTCCCGAGATACTCCTCCACGCCTCTTATTTGTAACCGACCCCCTCTCAGTTTCCCCCCCGAGAACGTCATCCTCCTTCATTCGACGAAGTTCGAAGCCGAACCATAAACATATATATATATATATGTGATCTCTTTCCGCTCCACAACCCAAACTCGGTAATATTCACGCTGATTCCGTGGATTATCCAACGGGCTTGAATGCCCTCAAACAAACGAACATTATGTCCTGTAAAAACTTACCAATGATGTCAACTTTGTGATAAATCTAGTCGTACAGCAATGAATAATATTTATGAAATCCAAAAAAAGTGTTCGTTCCACATTGTGTAAGTGTCTTATTCCTTTTTCTTCCCTTCCCTTCAATTAGTTCTTTCCATCCTACTCCACAACCCCACCCTACAAAACGTCTCCAGTCTTTGCTAGTCCTCTTACCGCGACGAGACGAAGTTTCCGAAGCACATAAAGCCACGCTCCGTATTCTCAAAGACTCAACTAATCTTATCTCCAAATCTCTCAAAGCAGAGTCCCAGTTATCAGTTCCCTCCTCGAGAACGCTGCTTCGTTCACCAGAGAAGGGGGAGGGGGTGGGACGCGGTGGAGGCGGTGAGGAAGTTGGTGGGGGGGGGGACTTGCGTCAGATGGGGAAGGGTGGGGGAATTCGTGCTATTTCCAAGTGGTCGGGCCGTCACTGTGCCAGTGCGCGCCCCCTCCCCCACCCCCCCGAGGTGGTATCCACCCACCATAGGGGCGGGGGGGCGAAGGTGTGCGCGAAATTGGATCAAGTTCAGGGAAGGGCGTACCTGGTGGAAAAAATTCTCGTGACAAGAAGAGGTGGCAGCATGGAGATATCTGGTCGATTAGCATATTTTGGGAATAAAATTAAAAGTGTGTCTCCACCCACTCTCCTCTGCGAGTCTCGGATTGCGTGCTGCTGCTTGTCCCCCCCCCCCCGTTCCCTCTCTTTCGAGTCGGCCTGAGGGAAAGAGAAAAACATTTTATGGGGTACCTTGGACGAGGTCAGCGTTTTTGTGACCTAACCCTCCGATGTTTTTCAATCCTAGGTTAACTTGTTACGTCTCCCGCACCGTGCTTGAGGCTTTCGAGGGAAACCGAAAGCCAACCGATATTTCTCTTGGATTTCAATTATTATTATGAATATGAATAAATGCATGCTGACCTAAAGAGGCCAAAAAATTTCCTTCACTTAAAGCTTGAGGTACAAGGTCATTTTCCATCCGCAGTAAAGCACTTAACCCACTAATGCACGTTTAATAGTATACCTGCACTATTCGGTGCGGTCACTCAGTCGAACTATAATGACCGCATAATAGGAATAAAATAAATCCTGAAGTAATTCAATTTTTCCATTTGGAAAAAAAATCGCTCTTACCCATGGTAGAACTTTTTCTCTTTTTTGATGGAGGTGCAAAAGAGTTTTCGCCGGCGATTGTATTTGTGCCAACGCCTTCGATGAGCTGTTTGTGCCAAGATGATGACATTCGCCCCATAACACTAATAAGTTTGAATCACATATAAAGTAACCCCTAAGCCTCTAGTTTCAGCATATTCCCTTAATAAACATATACCGTATTTAAATCTTTTAGGCTTGATACAGCCTTTTCAACTTAGTTATCTTTTAATAAGTCTTAAGTAAAACCTCTATATCCCTAGTATTAATCAAAAGTAAAAACATTACCACCATCTCTCATGGAATCATGAAAAACACTACTCTTCTCTCATAGCACCATTCTCAATGTTCATGCAGTAATATGCTTGCTTTATACAATCAATTTATGGATCATTAATCCATACGTCATTGATTTTAGGAACGGTACTATTTGCTCATAATTACTAACATATAATATGCTAATGAAATACGATGGATCGAATCAAGGGTAAAACTCTCCGTATTTAAAAGATATTACTTCAAAGAGACTATGGAATGTTATAAAATATCAACTTAATTATAATTATTATTATTTACGATATTTTGGTAATACAAAAGTCGACATATTATGCATGCATCGCTGGAAACATGGTGAAATTTTATTAATCATGAATGATGACAGAATGTCAGAGGGATTGGCGAGGGAGTGGAAGGCGGGTGGGTGCACACTTCCACGGGGGGAGGGGGGCTGATGGTTAATTACGCAAACTTTCCCTCACGTCCGGATAATCCGCTCGTTGCCTTGGGGACGTGATCCAGTGTTTTAAGCAAGGCATGGCCGTCGACTGTTTCGGGGATTACTGGCCCTCTTGCGTGATCCTAAGCGCATGTCTACCTTCTTCTCCCTTCCTCGTTCCCTCGGTGCGGGGGACTGATGCACTCACCCTTACCAGCCATCCACTCCCCCAACCTCAGTTTCCTCCCGCGAACCTCCCGGGATCCTTGGATCAGGGGCCGAGTGAATTATTTGTGCGTCACTCGTATGTGGGCAACGCGGCGCCAATTAGCAGGGTCGCCTAAGCACGATCACAGTTTCAAGGTCCGGGATCGCCACCGTGGGAGAGAAGGGGGGGGGGGCAGCTTTCTCCAGCGCTGCAGTTAGGACCGTAGGACGCAGCTATGCGCTCCCGCCGTGCAGGGGGTGGGTTGGGGGTGAGGGGGAGGGGGGAAAGTTGGAGCGTTTGATACTTAGAACGGGAGATTGAAATTGTCCGAAATGAGCTTGGACGAAACCATTGCCCTCATTTTTGTGCGTAACGTTTGGGAACAACTCAAAAGGAATCCTTTGAACTAAACCGATTACTTTTCGGCGTTGATTACCATCACACGCAATAAGGCCAATAAAACGCGCGCTATCAATCATCAGCGAAAATCTTTTGAGTTTTTGTTCGTAATAAGTAATGTATTAAGCTTGGAGTACTTATTTTTCGTAAGAGTTCGTCATATTATTTTATCGTTTGTAATATTCCACGCATATTGAATGCAAGTATGTGCAAAATCCGTGGTTAAAATTTTTATTAATTTAATTTACGATAAACAAAGAGTGCGTATGTGCATTTTCAGTGCTTTAAAACGGTAAATCTTTATTAAAGTCAACAGAAAGATTACTTTATGCAAGTGAAACTTTCGTGTACAAGGATTAAGGTTGACTAAATACAATGAAAATCGGGTATTCGAAGATTCTGTCTATGGTAAAAATTAGTGATGCATGCGTTAATTGGATGTGTTGATTTTTTCTTTCTTTTATTTCATTTTATTAAAAAAAATCGTTTCTTCGAAAGAAAACAGCTGGGAAAATGTTTCCATTTCTTTTACTTCCACAAAGACATGGCACCCCGTGATCCACTTTAAGGGCACGTGGAAGATATTTTTATACGCACACGCATACATAAACATTCATATATACATATATATACACTTTCCTCGACACTTCGAAATCTCACTCGAAGACGTGAGGGCCTCCTTAAAAAACTCTTGCCCTGTCTTTCTTTCGCGTCAGACTTTCCTTGCCTTTAAAATAACCCCTACACACACCCGAACCTCCAACCATCTTTCTTTCAAACCCAGAACTTGCCACCCTTCGCAACCTGCACTATTCTCCTTGCAAAACACCCATTTCCCCATGCGTCAGCCATAAAAACCACCGGACCAGCACCCCACACCACAAGCCGAAAACAAAGTAGTGAACCTTTCGTCCGTGCCTCTCGACAATAGCGAGCTTTCGCTACTAAGTAAAGGCCTCTCCTTCTTCCCACCCCTACATCTACCATCTACATAATACCCCGCAAGCCGCCGCAAGGGCGTGTGGCGGGGGGTGTTAGGTCACCAAAATAGAATCACCACGGTCACCCTAGAATCAACCACGTTAACATCGTCACCGACACTTTAAGGTTTTGCCGGAATCTATGGCATGCTCATTGGAAATCGCAGCCTTTCCCTTCGAACTCTTCCTCCATTACCCAGCACTTATCCGATTCCGTTCAGCCTCAGAAAACGAACCCAAATCACTCCTATCCAACCATCCAATAGAAATATTCATCAATCTCCTTCTCATAAAGATTTCCGATAAAAAAATTATAGATTTCCTAAAGCCATCAGATAACCATCCCTTTCAGAGAGAAAAGCTCTCAGAGGTTTAGCATCAAACAAAAATATAATAATCACGACGGCGGATAAAGGGTCATCCGTTGTCGAGCTAAACAAAAAAGATTACGACGCTGAGGCATTTCGCCGATTAAACGACCTTTCTTGCTTTGCCCCCATACCCCAAGATCCTAATCCTTCAGATCAGAAGGATATTCTCTCATTTCTATCCAATTTTTGTCCCAAAGAAGATCGCTCACCCAAAGATATATCCATTCTTTCTCCACCTAATCCTAAGACCCCCCCATTTCTATTTGCGACCCAAAATTCACAAAACCAATAACTCTGGACGCCCCGTTGTCTCCAGCATCAACTCACACACTGAACGAATCTCCGCATTAATAGACTACCACCTTCAACCCATAGCCACTTCACTCCCCTCTTGCATCAACGATTCGTACCACTTTCTGGAACGTTTACACTCAATCCCAATACCTCACAACACGACCATTCTCATGACCACAATGGCCTTTACATATCTTCTACACCTCCATTCCCCACAAAGAAGGCTTAGAAGCCCTGAAATATAGCCTCTCCCGGCGAGCCACACCACACATCCCATCCACATATTTCCTCATCGTAATGACCCACCTTGTCCTCACCAAAAAAGCTTTCAAATTTAACAACAAAATATATTTACAGGTAAGAAGGCCTAAGAGAAGGCCAAAAGCTCAATAAATCTACAATGCGAGTGTCCTTTTACGTGTTATATATTTTATTTTGTGTTATATTGCGCCGTCAAAACTTTATATTGCTCTATGCGAGTGCTTCTACACACATACACACACACGTGTATTTTGCGAGGGAAGAAAGAGCACTTGCCTGTAACGGTATCTAGTATAGCTCTTATTTTATCTCGAAGGTTGTATCTATCAATGTAATTTAGAGTTATGACAATTCCTTTTTTGTCGCAAGAATACTCGGACATCCTGTATCTTTCTGAATGTCTTAAATCTTGCGTACTTTCTTCGTGAATTCAGGGAATCCCAACTTGATTCCTCCAGCATAAATTTCCGTCACGTTTACTTTGAAGTAATGGGTGTACGTGGCGTCAAGTGCAAAAGTGACAGAGGCAAAAGAAGAATAAAAATATAAGGTGTATTTTAGGGAAGGAATAAGTGCAATTCCGTGCTCGAAAAATATGATTTTTTTTACTGTACGTATTCGGAAAGAGAGCGGTTCGAATGTTATGTGTAATTCTTGAACGTATTCACTGTGCCACATGAGGTATGATGTGAGGCATTGTTTTACTGAAACGATGGCTTTGTTGTTTGAAGTTTACCCTCAAATGCGCCACCCTGAACGATTCCTGAAGATATTCTGCCTGGCATATTTATTGATTCCATGCAAATAACGAGTGGCAGGACGTCATCCTCAGTTACAATTCCATTTTTTTGAGGATCAAGATGGCTCTGGGGTGGGAAAACATTCTGAGCATGCTCGGAATAGCTTGAGGAGGGATTTGTTCCCGCTAAACGAGCGCTGGGAAAATATTACGACAGTGAGTAAGGCAAAGCGTAGGTTCACACCTGTTAAATCACTCGCAGAGATCGTTGCAGCCCTCTTGTTTACGAACGGCTGAGACTTTCGGACGGATATTTCGATAACAAAAAGTAAGCAGAATTGAGGAAAGCTTGGCTGTAAAAAATTGTTGTTGCTCTTTTGTTAAAAGCCATTTGATAAATTTTCTAATAAATTAGAAACGTCATGATGAACGGGAAAATACTAGAAAGACTAAACGTATAAATAATGTGCCTAATAATATTAAAATGTACAGCTATCTTTTCGGGAACGTATTAAAATCATCACGTGATTTTCGTGGTGAGCTGGAAATTACAGCGAATCAAATTAAAAGGCAATACAATATTAAGATGGTCGAAATATTTTTACCTTCTGTAGGAATATATAGAAATAGAATCATTTATTCTTGTATATTTACGAGAATATATGTGTATATATATGTGTATATTTATGTATTATGTATATGTATATGGTTATATTATATATATATATATACATACGAGGGTCATCCGGAAAGTAGTACCCGTTCGTGCCCGTGTGTGTGTGTGTGTATATATATATATATATATATATATATATATTTATATATATATATATATATATATATATATATATATACACACACACACACCCACACAAACATACACGTATATTTGCATGCATGTACACATGTATGCATATACCTTTAAAAGTTTCTTAGATTTCTGTTCAATATGTGGATAATATTTTTATTTTACCCAGTATAATATTCCTGAATAATTCCTCTTTGAGGACGTCTTAATTTTTCCTCAATATTCCGGCTTGTAAACCGATAATGTATTGTAGATGAGAACGGGCAAGTAGGTAAGATATATCTATTTCGAAGAAACAATGTATGAAGTTAACCGGATATTTTTAAAGCACAGGAGCTTATGCTATGATCAAATAATCAGCAAGTATTATTTGTGAGCCGATGCTAATTTCATTCAGTATCCTACAGCTTGGAAGTCATGGGTGGTTTTAAGGAATAAATAAAATAGAATAAAGAGAAATGAATCATGACGTCTCGGAATTTCGGAAAATTCTTGATGAAGCGTTACCCACGAATGTATTTCCACAAGCATCTTTCTTGATTGAACCTTTGCCAGCAATGCGTGTCCCAGCGATTTCCACGCTAGAACCTGGTAAACCAAGGGCTCATTCCACTCGAGTGAGTTATTTTAGATCCCTCCACGTATTTAACGCAGCCTTTGTTTAATTGCAAACATTATCGGAAAAAATGTACTTTTTAATAGGTCCTTTTATATTAATAGGCTTGTTGATGGTGGCAAGATTTTTTCATTAATTCTAATAATATCCCTTGGCAGCCTCTGTTGACATCTGTCGTTACTTTTAAGAATATTACTCGTTTACTCACGAGTGCGTAATAAAGATTGGTGTCCAGGCGTCTCCTGCCTCACACCGCCGTGATGATTCGCGATGTGTGACGCAGGTGCACGTGTAGACGTAACGACATGGCGGAGGAACACAAATGATGATAAATTCGGAATTTTCGTATATAATGGAAACTGAAACTCCAAAAAAATAAGATAAAAGGAAAGGAAAGAGATCATGCTGAATTAATAGCGCACATCACATATTCCAGAATAATTTTTTTTACCCTGTCTGTTTTACTTTGTCGGGACTTTCATTTAAATATAGTAGGGGAATCCATTGTGTTGGACTATCACCTAACTGTCATGATTTACTGATTGTAGCACTTTGAAAAGGAAAGTAGAAAGGAAAGAGTAAGAAAATAAATTACATGAATTTCTGATTATTCGGTGGAGGTAGCTGATCCAACCTTAGTTTTCATCTTCCGTGCTCTCCGAATGGTGCAACAGTTTTGAATTACTCTAATATTACTAGCGACGTCGTTGCATATCAACAAAAGGTCACTTCTTCATTGATGGCCATTTTATGAATTCAATATTTTATTTACGCGGACTCTTAATGATTGCTGGCCTCCACCGTATAAATATCGTCGCCAAGCCAAACCTTTCAGGTTTTCAACATTTGGGTCGATGACTCAGCTCAGTATAAACGATTTCCAATTTTCTCCAATTTTTGTGCCGGGCAGTGCAAGGCTTTACCTGAGATTCAAACCCTATCTAGACATTATCACAATGCTCAATCCACTTGAAAATCAAGCCGGCCTCTTCACTCATATCAGTTCGTTTACCGTAATCGATTACAGAAATCTATCTATTATCCATTCTTTTTTATGACTGCATTTCACAACGGTAAAACCTCCATGCCTCCAGTCATGAATATTTTAAGTGGCTTCCATTGAATCTCCAATCTCCCTCTGTTATTTTCCTCAGAAATGTAAAACGGTGCAATTTTAGTACCTCCCTATGTCACATTATTCCCTACTGGCAAAGAGCCGTAAGACATTGGACTCTGTCCAGTGCGGACAGGTCTTTTCGATTTTTAAACGCTATAGGAAGTTTTACAATGAATAATATATGCTCAGTGATTAAGGTTTGTCCGTCTTTTTGTCTTCTGGTTAAGACTCTCCACAGCGCTGAGTAAGAAAAAAATTTGTAGTCAGACTAAATATTGAAGTGGGAGAAGATATGCTGCCTAAAATGCTGAGCCTTCTATTTGAATCGATTTAAGTAATGGTTCAGACTTATCGGATTCTTGGAAAAACTCATTGTGGACAATATTTTGTCTCCCGGAACTTTCCATAAATTACGAAATATCATCAAGAGCATTTTTTGTCATCAAGAGATCCTGATATGTTAGCCATATCATAAATCCCTCTGAATGTCAGCAGTGACACATTTTGTTCATTTTCTCGCAATTATATATCAAAATGCATTCACAGCATGCATGTTTAACACTAATAGAAAATTTAATTGTGATTTGGTTTTCCATATGCTACTGCAATGGTATTTCGCACCTTCGTAAGTCACCGTGGAACACGACTGAAAATCTAGTAGTGTGCGTCGGTGTCAATCACTGTCGAATGGGGGGAAAATGGTTTACTTTCAAAGAGAAGAATATTGTTTTCGCTCCACCAGATTAATGACTTTATATACTCATATATATATATATATATATGAGTATTTAAATGTGACCTTGACATCCTAGTGTATTTCCCATTCCATCTATACTTTTTCATTGTCGTGTGGAATGTGAAGAATCAAAGGGGGCCCTGTCTTTTGTGAGGAGAAGTTCCTTGGGACGCGTTCCAATATGTCATTTAAGAATCCCCCTTAATTTGACAACAGCCCATATCCAAGGATATTCGTTCGCAAAACATTGTTGAAATTTTCCTAGGGTTCTCGAGTTGCTTGTTGGAAGGTTCCCATTAGCCTTGTCGAAAATCCCTCCCACACTTCGTCTCTCTATCTGGGCCTAGAGAGGGAATCACACTACGCTGGAGTTGATTCTTAGTATTGAATAGCAGTTTTTATTTTCAATTTATCATCTAAGCTTGAATTTTCGTACGAGATGTCACTAATTTTGCGGTCAGTAATTGTCCTGGGGTTAGAGGTTCCTTATATATCGATCGGTCTGTTGGTAATCAATTTCCCTTAGCATCTATGCTTCCCCAAAATTTACCTACCATAGTTTAATTTTTCAAAGTTACTATTTATGAGCAATTTTGGCCAAAAATAAGGGATTAGTATAACTCCAAATGACCGCGATATGTGGAAGGAAGTATTTTTCTTTTTTAATGCCATATAGCCTAGTGCATGTATGTTGTCAGTATCTTATTTAACCTTAGTTTATTGTCCATCTTGTTATCGGCAATTCGTTTCACATTCATAGAGAAGTATTTTCCACTAAGCTGCCGTGTGGTAATGTACCTGTATTTACCATGACATAGATTATTTGAATTGTTTTACATATTTATTGGTAGCTAACAATTAAAGAATTTTTTATGCAACAGTTTCAAAGTGTGAAAATCATTCACCTTGACCGAGATTCGAGCCCGGTTCCCTCGCTGTCCTGCCGAGTGCTTTGGACAGTTCAGCTACCGAGGTGTCTTCTTACATTCCATAATTTTTAACTAATTTAAAATTTAAACTGGCCAAAGCACTCGGCAGGACATATGAGGAATCCGGGTCGAATCTCGGTCAAGGCGAATGATTTTCACACTTTGAGATGATAGTATTGTAATGCACCCCAGAGGATGACTCCGTTAAAAGTTACTTTCACGGTATCTCCCGCAATATCTTTGAATTTGTTTTTTTTTGATGCTACACATGTGGTGTCGAGTCACCCGCTCCCTGACACACATCCTGCAAAGTGGTGGCTTGCAGGGCACCACGTAGATGGAGATGAGCTGAAATTCTTTATATCTCTTTCGATTCCACTTTTGAAGCCTATGAGATGTTCTCCAAAAACTCCCAAAAAATAATATTAAAAAATGTGAAAACAATCGGAGCTGTGTCTGCCGCTCCCTCCCGCAAACGGCGCGACCCGGACGAACCCCGTTCCAGTGAGCGCTCTGCTTCGCAGTCTTGGCGTGGCCCTCCCTGTCTACGTGGAACCAAAACCCCGAGCCAGCATTTCGAATGTCTTCAAAGCCACCCTAACGACGTGACCCCGTTTTCGTCCTCCCTCTCTCACCCCCCAACAAGCGAGTACGGCAATTGTTCCCCAGCTTTTCAAGAGACTCTCCCCAACCCCTTTCCCCCTCCCCTCTCCGCCTCCTCCACACTCTTTCTCCCAGCCCCTCTTCCGTGGTACGTGCATAATCTCGCGAAGGATTCCTCGTCCTTCCTCCGCTTCCCTCCTCCTCTTTTCTCCCACTTACCCCTTCCTTCTTCCCACGAGGACTTTTTCGGGTGTCGAAAGAGCCAGCCCGGGTCGGGGGTCGCATAAGTCCGCGCGCCAACACTGAATCTTTTATTCTTCACAAATATGGCGTCCGCCCTTTTTAATTGTTCACGCCGCTGCCTGTCTCGTTAAGAGAGAGGGGGAGAGAGAGAGTGCCTTTGTCGCCGTAGACCTCAAATATCTCCATTCATTTCTCGGATTCAGAGAGATCCTCTCCAGCATACGCACGAGGATTAGGATTCCCAAGCCCACATTTTAAATAATTAGCGTTTCATTTTTTCATCTGCATTCACTTCAAATCCTTCAAGCTACCGCGGTGATGTCAGGTCTTCAGTCTTTGTTCATGTGATTATTTCAGGTCAACGTGATATGTTTCCGTAGTAAAAATCTTCATTATATTTTTTAGGTTCTCAGATCGTAGCTTTTGGTGAATCTAGTCTTGTGCCCATTGTGATTTGCATGAGGTTTAAAATGGTATTTCGATATGTTCCGTGTTCATTTACGTAATTTAATTACCCACGGGGTGTGATCTTCTGATATAATTTGGTGACCTAATAGTTATCTCGCTGCCATAAGGAAACTCAAGGATTTCATATAGCATTGAAAATTTCTTAGCCTTACCTGCACTCTCCGCGTTTAGATGGATTCTAAAACCTGGCTTATCCAATAACTCAATTCCGCTAACTTCCTTTTGGTTAAATTGTTCAAATTTAAATCTTAACTTTTTTCTCTGAAATTTATCTCATTCCTAATTAACACTTTATCCAACTGATCTCGAGTACTTGCCACATTTCCTATATGAGGCCTCTCCAATGCAAAAGTGTCCTTTAGACTTTTCTAACATTTTCCCCTGGCCAATAAAAAGAATCCGCATTTTTTTTAAGATGCTCTCTAATTGTAAGTACGGTTTTCGAGTCACTCCTCAAATGTTCTATCAGGCGTTTCTTCCGGACCTTCGGGATCATTTGCTTTAGTGTCCAGGGGTTTTATCTTATGCGCATCTCGTATCACAAATCCTCATCGATCTACTAAGGAAATGAATTAGGAATTAATTCTGTTTATTATAAATAAAATGTATTTTTCGATGGGGATTTGAATTTTTCCAATGTCTTAATCGAATGCATAGGAAGTCCATCGTAGGTGAGCACTCACATCTGGGCGGAGAGGATTTTGCAGTCAAATCCTAGCGACGATCCCGCGCGCGCTACCGACTAAGCCCAAGCCGCGTGGTTTCCACAGCGCGAAATCTCCCTGGGAAGCCTCAGTTGGTGGCCACTGGCAGCCATCCATCCATACGTTAATTTCGCACGCCGTAAGTGACGGGCCCTACCCTAACCTACGTAACCGGGCAGTCAAGATGATCGCTGGGGTTTTATCCAGGTGGTATAATTTTTCTTCGACATTAAATCTGTCTAAAAATGGATTTGTAAACTGTTTCCCCATTCATTTGGAATAAAATTAAATTAATTTAACCACGTCATATTATTTATTGTTCACTCATAAGGATCTCTGATGCGCTTCGTTAAGAATAATTTCCGTCCCTTGATAACAAACTGCCTACGTGAACCTGTTGATGACCATGTATCAATAAGCGAATAAAGTACTGAGCAATTTCAATTCTATTTTACTCATTATAAATCTGCATTATTTTTTTAGCAAGGAAGGACTGAATTTCCTGAATGGACGTTTTGAAACCAAATTGAAAAAAATCGACTAAATTTTAGATGAATCGGATTGAGTCTTTGCGTATCCATCAACCATCTAAACAGCTGTTCTTTAACCTTATACTTCATTCTTGGGGAATACCTGTAAAGATAGCAGCACTCGTTGCATGGTATGATTGTTTCTTCATATTTGGAACTGCCGCGAAACTACGTATTGAGCCATAATTTCATACTATTTGTAACGCTCGTTTACTGCATCAAATTTTTCTAAAATATTCTAATATTATTTCTTAATTTGATTCCCCTGCTCACAATCTCAACTATTGGCAGGAAATTCATTTCTGTGTTAGAAAAACACCTAAGGTGAGCCTTGTCAAGTGTGTATCTCGAAATACGCATTAGTTTAAGATGTGAACCATTAAAGCAAGGCCCGTTATAATTACTGCATTTCGCTTCAGCCGGAGTTACCCTTCCTCAATCCAATATTTAACGGGAGAATCATAGAAAAATCAGTGGGAGTATGTTTTTACTTATTGATATTGGCACTGTTTGGATTTCGATAGTGTTTGATGGACTGGTTACCGAAAAAACTGGAACGAAACTGGCACAGGCAAAATAGTACCATGATTGGCGTACGAATTTGCACTATAAAAATATTATGTACCATTCATTTACATGGTTCCTTTCAATCCGCTTCTACAGTGAGTAGCTGCATGTGATTTCACTTGAGGCGTGTAACATCAAAATTAAAGAGTTGCTTAAATGCTGGCTAACCAGTATCAATGTGAAAGAATTCAAATATGGGGATAACTTCTACAGCAGCTTGCATGCACTAAATTGGTCAAGTGTGAAATAGTTCTATGCGTATGAGATACAAAGTGGTAGCATGGTTAACTGAGTGGAAGGGATAGATAAACTAATGACCGCACGTTAGGCTACTCAGCGTAAGAAGTGTATCATTTCGATCCCTTACCGTTCTTGAGAGAAATGAAATTCCAAATCTTTAAGTTCAACAGTTTATCTCTTTGACCTTATTTCTCGTTGACCATGATCTCTCGTATTCGTAGTAGTAAGACGGGGTTTTGTAATACATCATCATCATCGCCAAAGAGGCCTGCTCCCAGTTCATGTAATTTCAGCCTAAATTATTTCTTGTCGTCAGGGTTCGACACCACCACACCCTTGGAACCCCTGACGTAATCCTTGAGATAAATGGCCCACTTAAAAACTTTTCCGCTCATCTTGTGAGGACATGGAGGGACACACCCTCTTTCGACTTGATCACGTGAGAGAATGCTCCGCCCCTCCTTTCCCCTCCCTCCCCTCCCGCAGGAGCCCACGCCCGAGCGAGTGTTCGTTCCGCCCGTCCCGGCGGCAGAGGGCGCGCGAGTGTGCCTCGGGGTCGTCGGGGACAAGCGAGAGCGATTAATATTCCACGTGTATGTGCGTTCGTGTGCGTGTGGCGGGAAAGCGATTGTTTCGAAAGGAGGCGGGAGTGGAAGCCGGCCAGTTTAGACTCACTTCGTCTACAGGGCACTCGTCCCATTCCACACCTCTCCATCCTTCTTCCCCCACCCCCTCAAATGTCTTGCGGCTTCGACCCTCACTTGTTTGGAGTGTCGGAGACCTGACGTATTCGATCAATCGTCGCACTTGTCTGTTTTCGCCTCGAGGGGTCCAGACTAGGGTTTGTGACTCTGAAGAGATTTTCGCCCAACCGAAGTTATTCGGACGAACGGATGAAATCCCGATTCATTCGGCTGACCTCTGAAAAACAGGTGAAACTGCTCCGCACTCTAGATTAGACGAACTTTAAATCGGTTCTACCGTAAATATTTTTTTACGGTCATCCACTCCAGTTGATTACTGTCGACATCGTGGTGTCCGCATGGACATTTTGACTGTGACGGCCGCAGTGAGGCGCTTTGAGGGATTTTAGAGATAACTTGAGCGTTGAGCCTGGCAAATGTTAGGAAAACTCCAACTTTAACTCTGGCGAAAAGAATTGCCTTGAATTGCCCCAAAAAAATCAAGAGCATAGTTTTGCAGGAAAGAAATTTTATGACTGCTTCGTAAAATATAAAATAAGCTGAAGTAATGGTGACAAAATTACTCAATTTTACAAAACATTCTATCTTTATCATCTCCACATCAAATTAAGCAATGACTCTCATTATATCTGGTGAAGTCATTGCATGTTAAACAGACGTAGAAGCAAATAAGTTGTTTGCATTACCCTTAACTGAGAAGTGGCTTTTACGTTGACGATTCGTTAACTGCTACGTGGCTCATTTTTTACGGTCTGTAGGATGTGCGATTGGTGGTGGAATTATTTCACGCTGGTTATACGAATAACCGTTCTTCGTGCCCCGCATATCCGACTTATGAAGAGAAGCACCGTGACCGAAGTCTCTGAGTTTACCTAATTGTCGCATTCCACACTCAAACTCCATAGCACCGCAATACTAAAGCTGTTCGAGGATATATTTAGAGTCAAATCTCATATACAATTTTGTACCTCATAAATACTTTCTTTTTGATTGTTACTTCAACGACAATATTGTGGTAGCTATTTTGTAAGATCCGTCCAATTCCTATTCAACACCTTTTTTGATTTTGGGTAATTCGCAGCCACATGTATTGTGTGTGTCTCAACCGTCGTGAAAGCGTGCGTGCCTCTCTGTAGTTTTCCTTGTCCACTTTTTATTTCTCATCCGCTCTTTAGGTTTCCTCCTCAGGGTATTTTCGCCGCAGGGTGCGTTAGAGACGATCGAATAAATGTTTTTCGGTATTACAGGAACCACATGTTACTGCTACGAACCTTTCCACATTTGAGCTCCTATTTGCATTGCAGATTTGAGCTTCCTTTTTTGTGCTCCTCTGACCGATCGCATTAATCTCTTTCCCCGCCGAATACTATGATGTTACTCCTTAGATGATGATTCTTTTGGTCGTGTCACATACGGGACAAGTTTTCATCGACGAATGGCTCGGGAATGATGTGGACGACAGAGCAATGCGTTTAAGAATCTCATTCGAGAGGTCACATGAGGAAATTAGACGAAAATAAAATTTATTTGAGTCAGTCCCCAACGATTTGTATACAAATACCAATCAGAAGCAAGTATGCCGCGACGGCGTGATCATCGATCACTAAATATAGCTGCTTTGATTTTCCTGAGGCTGTGTCCCGCAGTTCGACGTCGCAAGATTATCAACAAATTCAAATTCACTCGGGAAGTTTCCTTGAGCGAATTTTTACACAGTATCTCAGACTCGGAGTGACACGATCTTCATTAGGAATCATTGTGATCTGTTGTGAAGTTACGACACCACCAGAGTTTTCTGCCTGGACTTCCACAACTTTCGCTATAGGAGACCAATCCATTTGTTACGAAGAAAAATCTTTTTGCCTTTAGCCGGAAAACTATTTTTTGCGGAAACCCCTAAATTAGTTTTGGATTCATTCAATGCTATCCACCCGAGGATCACCTTTGAATATTTTTGATGGAATAAATGGAGTTTGAGAAAATTGTATCATATTATTTTTACTTCCTCCACAGTAAATTTCAAATCATACTCGACTTTTTTTACATTAATTTGAGCAACACTTATCAATGGAATTTTATGTATTTACCATATTTCATGCCATTTAGTTTTGAATTTGTCCTCTGGCCTTTATTTGGTACGAGATACCCCGTCATGAAAAGTGGAAGTCATACGAAAGGATAATTTTACAAAACTTATGCCGTGAATATTGCACAGTAGCGGCTTTTATCCTTTATATTCATAAATAATCTAATTCTTTTTATATTCAACTATGCTCAACCCAAACATGCGTTATTTCCCTCTAATACTTTTTAAATTTTATGTGTAAATTATTCTTTGTGCACGAAAATACTCTTTTTCGACTGAACTTTTTTATGGCTCTGATGAACCAGGCCGCAAGACAGGAATGGGTGGCATGATAGCTGTAATAAGTAGAGGTGGAAGACGTCCCCTGCTGTGGCGGTAAATGCCTTGGCCGGGGGCACAATGCGATGTCACAAGGGCTCTTCTTGTCTATCATGCCATCACCATGTGGAAGCTCGATGGAGGGAGGTGATCTCTTCATGAAATGTTAGGGTAGCTGGGTGTCGCCGTAATGTCTCGTTCAACGATACCTTTGCTTCGCAATTGATCTTAAGGTTTAGATCTAAGTGCCCCGACGACTGAATTTCTCTGAAACTTGAAACTTTATTATCATATTTAGTATACCGATTTGACGGAGGTTTAGCACAGATTTCGGAACATATTACCAATGTCATAGTCTTCTAAAAACTTACATTTAAAGGCCCAGGAAGCATTTTTCTAGACCGATAAATAATTTTTCTTTACGCTATTTCATTCTTCAACTTCAAATACTTTTTATCTCCCTTTATGCTGTTTGAAATGCCTCTTATCTCAATATTCTCTCTTCCGTACTTACCCAACGATCTCCACTCCATCACGGTCGTCAACTGTATGTTACCTCTCATTGTTCCTTCAATCCATTATTTTTGCGCCTCACGCATTTCTACCAACCGTCTTCTTTCCCCTACCGTACCAGTGGTTCATTTACTGCCCTTTTGTCCAGTTAAGCCTCAGTCCTTCTCTTCCCTCTTCCATTCTTCTCGAGGGAAAAAATTAAATCATGAGGCTTAGTGCCGTTCTTTCTCGCAGTTATTCATTTTAATTATACCAAGTGCCTCAATAGTGGGCAGCCTCCCATTTTCTTTTATTTCTCATAGTATGACTCCTACAGGAGCGCGCTATGGCAGTATAATTGGAACATTAATGACATTTTATTACTTATAAAATATATAGAATTGAATAGGAAATGAAAGAAAATTAAAATAATAACCATTGTCTATATGCTATCTTTGTAGTAGCATAGTGGGCAGTTTTCAAATACTAATCGATGGATCCTAAGCTCACTCGGCAATTTTCATTAGCTACTTTGTCAATTTATATATTCTTTTACCTTCTTGAATGTTATTAATGCGATGGTTTGGGACCGATTGGCGAGTGCAAAGGAATTGGGAATCATTGGCGAGTGCAAAGAAAACGAGAAGAAATGCAGAGGAATGTTTCTAGACGGGATACTACCATAGGAAAAAGCCGAATGAAACCAGGTGGGAATGACGGGGGATGAAGGCTCGGCGATTGGAAAACGGCGTGGGGTGCCATGGATCAAGCCACTCTTAGGACCGACGACCATTTATGATTGATTAGTAGTTGTTTCTATTAAAATAAACGATAAAAGCAAGACAGCTGCCACTCTCAATTGTCAATTTAATGAATGTGGTCTCAATACAGAATGTCACCGAAAACATGATTGGTAAATTAAATTTAGTTTAAAAAATTTTCTCGTTCCATAGTTTCATTTCAATGAATGCTAACGATTTTTAACTTAATGGCACCCAAGGTATCATTTTTTGGTAGCATTGGATTTTATTGCATTCCACAAAAATACCTGCCAGCCAAATGGCCTCTTTCATTCCGCGCTGGAAGTGTGGTAGGTCCGATTACCAGGGTGACATCGTTACATAAGGGCAGGACGGGGAAATGGGGATGTGGGGAGGTGCTTTGGAGTGAAAGATTCCCCCCTCCCTCCCTCTCAGAACCCCGTGACCTCATGCCGCCGCTCCAGTGGGTCCCTGGAAGGGGCGGGTGGAGGGTAGGGTTCGGCGACAGCGCCCTCAGATGTGTGTTTGTGTGTTTCCGATGCATTTGACCCCCCGCTCCTCCTCCTCCTATTAATAGGGCCGGCCGACCACCTGGCCGCGAGAGTGCGGGGCGAGCCAACAGGGACCGCCAGTGGGCAACGGGAGGGTGGGGGGAGGGAATGCGTGTGTGTGTGCGCGCGTATTGCGAAATCCGCCGCGATAGCTGCTGGCGTCTCTCTCAGGTGCTGCAGGTAGGGCGGGGGGGGGTTAGGGGTGAGGCGGTGAGGAGGGGGAGGTGAGCTAGGTGCTCACCCTCGCCTTCATTAAAAAGGCTTGATTTTAAAAATACGCGTCTTTTCCTCGTCGTCTAAAATAGACGCCCCCGTCCAATTTCCTTGGCACTCCTCATCCCGTCATCGCAAAACTCCCCAAGTGTCCCCTCCCCTTCTACCCCCACCCACATCCAGCAATTTATCATGCCCCCCTTGCGCACCCTCTTCCGCTTCGCTCCCCCCGAAAAATCACTCTACTGTTGCTGCCCAGAGGGGGATGGAATTGGCACGCGTGTTTTCCCGCTTCTCTTCCCTCTCCCGGCTCTTACCTTTGCTTTTTTCACGTGGACACTCCCTGGACCCTGCGGGCCCAAAAGGAGCATGAATATTAATTTTTCAGTGTGGACAAGGTTACTGTAAGCTATGTTTCCTGTAAAATAATTTGCAATGACTTTATTCGATTTTCTTGCCCAAGTTCCGTCGTTGCCTCATTTTATTATAATAATCATTTCATTGCTAAGAATTGAAAGTCATTTTTAAATGAATATTAAGTAGCATGATATGAAAACAATTTTTTTCCGAAAAAATAAACGATTTTATGAAATAGGCTGAAATTTTAGACTGAAAATTGGGAAAACTTTCCGACAAGAAGTACATCAATTTTTATGTACGTTGATTTGAATTAAGCGGAACCCAATCGTACTATTTTCTGATGTTTTCTTGTTTAAATTACACCTAAATTTAGCCAGCATGCGAAGTTAATCCAATGGAAAATGAAAAAACAAAACTCATTGTATTTTCTCGGATATCATTTACTGTAACCTAATTCGCAGTTTTGATTTTATATTTAACAAACTTTTACAGAAAATGTTTTAGTTCACGATTAATTATCCACATTTAAGCAGACTTAATGGGATAAAGTATCTAAACCAATAATCTCTTCCCACTATTCAGTAACTGCTTTTCTTTATTGGTTTACGGAGTCCCTTTGTATTGTTCTTTTTTATTGATGTGAATCTTTAACTTTTCGAATATTAATGGAAAAGAATAAGGTATTTTGTTCACTGAAAACTATTTTTTAAATGTTTATATTGTGTACTTCCATTCGAGTACATCGAGCTTCGAATTCGTTTTACTGCGTCACTATTTAATCGTGCTTAACGGAATTAATTACTTCTACTTAAATTATAAAATCCAGTCAACTCTTAAGACTTTCGAAGTTGCTGTTAAAATTTAGCGTGAGCGCCTTGTGTTAACGGAAAGTAACGATTACAAGAATGTACAATAGGAAAGGCAAAAACACGAAAGTGGCTATAATAATTCACGCGAGCAGATTTCATTCTTTCCTTCCCTTTGCTTTTCAAGCTCATCTTTTTAAAACCGGCGATATAAGAAATTCTGGCACAGCTTCAGTCGAGTTCATTTCGGAGCACACCTGCAACCGAAAAACCTACAGAGACTTAAAAAAACAGGTCGTGAGGGAGCTCAAGAAGAAGTGATTTCACTTGATGAACGATTTCCAAAGATCAACAAGGTACTATGTAATACACGAGCATGTGGCGCTTCGCCACGAAAACGACGAGGTTGCCAGTCGGATGGGGTCCTCTCAATGCAAAAATAGACCAAATCTCTTTTTTTTGGTACTTCAGATACTTTTAAACGTATATGATAGAGATATATGCATGCAATGTATGCTATAACGACAACTAAGTTAATCTATCCGGTGGGTAATTCGTCCTCACGTTAACCTGAAAGCTTTCGGGCTCTAGTCCGACCACGGCGTTGGGTTTTTCGCAACAAACTCTCGTGACTTGCTCCCCTGGGTAACCCGAAGATAAGTGAAATATCGTGAAGCTGAGGATCACTCAGCTAATAGTTTTAAAAAGGTAGATCTATAATGAATGAATAATAAATGTTCAAGGAGAAAGAATATAAAGAAATGGTATAATAGTCTTGGCTTTATTGAAATCATTATTTTATCAGTTATTTTCATTTGTATTACCCGGAAAGCCACCGCTAGGATGGCAGGGGGTGAATATACACCTATTTATTTTGACTCTAATATTTTCCCCCCCAGCGCGGTCGGACAACGTTATTATCGTCCCATATCGTTACTGGGAAGAATGATATCTTAAATTTATCTGTTCTGCGCTTCATCCCTCTAATTTTATAGACATAATCTCGCATACAGTAGTACAATGGGGTTAAATGCACATTTTCAACACCAAAGCTGAAGAGGCATCCCTACAATTTATGCGATGCTTTATAAGGCACACGAACGAACTAATTTATCTTATTTGGAAGAGAATGGTCACGGTGGAGAAATCATTCACCCAGATTGGGGCTCGAACCCGAGTCTCTCAATTCCCGGGAAATCAGAAATCCGGGAAACTTTCTCGCAAGCTGCCTGAGCATTAAGAGGATGACTCGGCTCGAAGTCACTTTTGTGGCATTACCCGCAGTTTCTTCGAATTACTTTGAGGACATCTTTTTCTAAGCATTGGTTAAAAAATAGAACGATTCTAATGCTGTTGATTCGATAGAAAGACGTGATACTAATATACTCAAGTGTGCTTTGGTCAACCTGGAGCTCTTTTTCACCTTCCTACGTGATCCAACCGTTGCGCGTTACTGCGTACGCTGCGCCGAAGAGCGGTTTTCCGCAGTATTATTGATTGGAGTAACACCATCTCAAATCCAAATCAAGTTCAGAACCGCGGACGTAATTTTCCACGCGCTAGTCGACAGTCCCCAGTGGGGGAATAGAAGCGGGGTGGGGGGGGGAGCGGGGAGGCAATGAGAAATGTAACCATCAAATTCTATGTGAATGCAGCGACATACCGATCGACCAATGCGGTTCATCCTCCTCTAAAATTTGATGCCTTTTCACACCTGGACTTATGGAGTCACGAGAAATTCTGCTCTTTCGAAAGTTTTCAATGGAAAACGTCGGTCACAGAATGAAACGGCCGAAACGTCGATTAAATTATTGGCTCTTCCCCTTTTCCTCTTGGTATTTCATATGTCCAGTAAACTAGTTATAGTAGTAGAATTAGGGGAGGTGACCGACAGCTGAGGTCATTTGCGCCATTAGGGATGGATAGGAGTGGAGGAAGGGTGGAGAGAAGCCCAGCGTCTGCATTAGACTACTCTAATCGAAAGACGCCAAGGGGTCCGCGGTTTAATGTCCCATCCGACGGAAGGGACATTAAACCGCGGAAACCGCATCCGACGGAACTCTCCACAACGTACCTAAAGTAGGAATCGGGATACCACTGAAAATAAGTCTGCCGTCTCCAAGAGTCAAACCAGGGTCCTCTGGATGGAAAGCTAGTTCGCTAGCCACTGAAAAATCCAGATCCCCTCCAGTATTAGGTCGATCTCAGGTCGTCTTGTTGCTATAGGCCATTGTAACAGCATAACTGATGACCATTTAACGGGGTAATGACCCCGGTCAGTGTATTATAAGTAACACACTGAAGTCATCACGATAAAATTATTGGGTCATTACTGAAAAACTCCCCACCCCTGTGCGTTAAATGCTTTTTACAGCCCCCAACATCTTTCCCTCGGGAAGTTCCTAATTTCACCCGTAACGCGGAGAATCATAAACGGAGTGGCGTCAAACAAGGAACTCTGATTACATTTTCATGTAGAGTCCCCGGAGTATTCTCACTTTTGATGGCTTGGTCTAACTCTTTCGTGTTCACCCGGACGGCCAAGTTTCAATGAACTGGCCAGCTGCACACAATGTGCTCCTTCCGCGTTTGGCTCCTCATTTCTTCAGCACCCGGTGTGTGGCGCGCGATTCGTACCGAAGGCACCGCCACCGCGTTGGCCATATACTCACCGCTGAACGCGGTTTCTAATCCCCCTTGAATCTTCAATCGCGGCGGTCGAAACGGAAGGGAATCCGTCGAGCACAGATTACCGGATTTCGTCCTCTTGAAAAAAAGTTCGAGAGCCTTGTCACGGATGACAACTTGATAACCCGCGCGGGTCACGCACGTGCGTAGAGGGGAGGGGTTCAATTATTTAAGTGTGACCCATCGCTCGGAGTCACGTGATTTCGAGCATTGAAATGAAAGACGTGGTGACCTTTGTTAACCTGCGATTCCCTCGCTACTCTCACTCTGCGTCACCTCAAGGCGTCGCACTCAGGAACCCGCCAGCGATCGACCTTCGACAAGGCCAAACCCCCTCCCCCTTGCCCTGTCCCTCCCTCCCCACCCCTCCCTGAGGTGCATCCGCTACCGTGCACAACACGCGCGGCCGTGATCTGTCGCGTGCGTCCTCCCGTGTCGTGGGTGCCCTCGGGTGCGGGATGACTCGTCGGGCGGTGAGGGGATAAAGGGGGTATAAGGAGGAGGGGAGCGGGAAGGGATCCCCCCTTTGCAAAACTGACCCCGAGAGTGGTTTCTAGAGAGTCTGGGATCCGTTCCAGTACTGCACTTAAGAATCTCGAAACTCCCCCTCGAAGCCTTGCCAACATAGATCTCCGGATATGGATTGTCAGTCGTAAGGCTACGAGGATCCTTGAACTGTGCTGGAACTCATTCAGGCGCTAGCTACTTGGCCTGCCCTATCATTCATCAAAGGTACACATTTCAAATATTTAAGACGGAAGACTATTTTTCAGAGAATTTGTCCGCCGACCGAAGGATCCCCAAACCTAAACCCCGTCGATTACTTTGCGCAACGACATCTGAGATCTGGGGAGTATGGTTTTCTTGTTCCTAGAACTGCACGAAAAAACTAATGTTACAATAAGGGAGGAACCCACTTCCACTTCCCTAAGTGTACGAATTATTGATTGGTGCGGTATGGGATCTACATTTATCTAAGGTAACCAACATTTTCGGATTGATTTCTATGGTGCTGATGGGAGAGAGAGAAAGAGAGAAAATGGATTTAGAATGAGATATCCTGCAAATAGAACTTCGAGTATAGAGTGGGAATTCTCCTTCGTGGGCAAAAATGAGAATATTCGTATTTTTCGCTTATGTTTTGTTATTCCCACGCAAGTTTTCTGATTTTCAATGGATCGCGGAATTTTCTTATAGAGTTTTTATCCACAGACGGTTTGTTAGAGAGTAATAATTATGACGAGAGTATTGTAGTAAAAATAGTCCGAGAGAGTATCGCAAGAGGGTACACTTGTATTTGCCTTCTCTCCTCCACAAAAAATGTAAAAGTAGAGTCAATAGTAATTAGGTCTCAGATAGCCGTTGAAAAATACTCAATTTCAAAATTAACTGAAATGCACTTATATTTTTCGACGTTATCTCCGGCAAACATGTATGAACTCTTCATCCCGACGCTGCATCTGCGCTCTCGAACCCACAAATCATGAAATCCCACCTTTTAAGCCAAATTCTGAAGTTCAGCTCACTTTCGACGCCCTCTTCAGCGACGAAATGTTTCATCATCAAGTTGGATTGCGTTCCCATCTGATAAAACTTTTGTAAACCATTTATTGCCGCTATTTTCACCTATGCAGTAGCAGTTTGTTTCACAATTACTCACTTTCGCCGTTAGTTGTCTCGAGCAGGAATTTTATTCGTAATACGGAGCTAACAAGTAATACCTGATGAGAGATTCCTGATCCTTCCTTCGACGTGTAGGAGGAGAGGTGATATTTTTAAGACTCCCACTCTCTGGCCTGAACGGACGTAGCTTCAAATACGATACTGGAACGGGACCCTGGAGTGTAGCAGAGGTGGCACTCGATATGCGGATCTCATCTCCCGTCCAGCCGCGTCTCGATTCGGCTCAAAAACAAAAATATCGAAAACTTACGCATTTCCCAGGAATTAAAATCGAGTCCACGCCAGAAAATGTAATTCTTGGACCCGATCCGAACCGGAAAGCAGTTATCTTCCTATCCCGTGGGACTCTCAAGAAAGTTTCATCCCGTTTTTAGCTCATATATCAAAAGTAAATAAATTATAATCAACAAATTACTTCATTTACTTCCAATTTTAATATTTTTCCTCTCTCAAAATTGCTAACAGCAGCTTTAATTCAAACCATCATAAAAATAAAAGAGCCATAAAAAAGCATTGGGTCTAATTTATTATTCTAAGAGAGGAGATGTGGAAAAAAAATTACAGTTCCGGCCGATTTAATTACATTCACTGGAGAGGGAAACTGGGATAAAAAAGTTTGAGCTTTAAGGGAACCGAAGCGAAAACCGGAGATAAAAAAAATTACAATTCCATTCCCTGGTACACACGTGCGCCCATGGAGTGGAAAAATAGCCTCGCCTTAAACTGCAGGAAATGTGAGTCGAAAGAATGATTTATCGTCAAATAGAGCCCAAATTGCTATGCTTTAATTATTTCTGCAAAAGAACAATGTAAAAAGATGACTGCGTGTTCATCCGAGCGCAACGAGGCTTCCCATTTGTGTGGGCACGCATGAATAGTTTTTTTCTCCTCCCGCTGCGGTACTCTGGCTTCAACTTCGCAGTCGTCGTTTTTCGTCACTTTGTTCTGTGTGCATTTTTTTAAATCATGCATAGGGCTTGTTAATGTCGCATAACGGAGGGGCAATTATTCAGGAATATTTCTTCTTTTCCTTTAGCGTGCAGTATGGCATTATTTCCTGGTCCATATTCTTACGTTACCACGGTTTCGCTAATCTGCATATTTTTGCTGGGTGTGGGGTCACCTGGTCCCCAATCAATTACAATTACTTCATGAACTAATGCTAAATTGGTGCTACATTTTGATTTATTGTCCGTTTAACGTTGTAGAAATACAGCCCTACTGAATGTTAGGAAGGTGATAACGTTAGCTTATACGTATTTAGTTAGACGAAGCTATATTTGTGACGACTCAAATTATTAGTTCTCTGCTAAATTTGCATTGCTAACGCACGGCCACGGTTGAAAACTACGTGAATTTAAAAATTGTACTGAGTTACCGATACACTACATAAAATGACCGTGTTTCACCAGAATCACTAGAGCTAAAAATTACATATTTTTAGGCGGCGTAAATGACATTTAAGATTAAATCTACCGCGAATTTTGTTTTTCGTTGTAAATCTTGGTTATATATTCATACTTTCATTCTCGGCAGTATATGCTCAAGTTGAATCAATCCTATCTATGCGGATATTCACATTTATCAGGCACAATTCATTGACTAATATCTGGTTCCATTGAGATTTAAAATATCAATTTAGCTCTTCCATCTTCATTTTCTTCCATTTGAATCTTGTTGTTCTCATGTAGCCATGAGGGACAAATGTCAGATGACTCGAGATATGCAAGGACTTGTGGGCGCAGAAAATATGTAAATAATAGAATATGACAGAATAAACGGGAATCGTGGCATTTACAGTGAGTGTAGACATATTCAGTGTTCAGCTCATTGTTTGACAGGTCACAGGTCATAGACCCCACAAATGATATAAATTATTTGCAGATACTGCCTTCAAAAATAAGTCAGAGATGTGAGACACTTTTTCCAGGTGTTTTTCAATCCTTCTGATAAATTAAGAACCTGATGCATAGTTTTCCATCATCTGATTTTTTTCAAAATCCCAGAAAGAAACAAATTCGATAAAAATATAAGCAACCCGACCCAAGCAATATCGAATGGTCATTAGGGAATTAAGAAATAATTTCAATGAAAATACAACATTTAATGGTGAGATGCATTCTACACTGGTCATGTGTATAACTTACTATAATGCGTCGGTAGACGATTTTTCAGCCGAATGCTTTTTCAGGCTTACCTCCGTAAAATAATAATTGTTCTTCGTAGAAGGTGCCGTAGAAATTATTTTGAAATATGAATTTTATTTTTAGGAAAGACGTAATGTTAATAGTGATTAATGTTAAAGAGCTTTATCATTGAGATGTTCTTTTCTCGGCGATGTGATTGAGAATATTATATCTAGTATTACAAATCGTAATTGCAATAATGTTCTAAGGGGCGTTTAGAACGAGTAGGCCCGTCACATTTCTCAAAATCTCACTAAACGGATCATGAATACCATTCAAAAACAAAGAACAATTTTTACAGAAATGAAAATTATGAAATCAAAATTATCCCAACTACTTCAATACATAGCCAACTCAAATAATTGTTAAGATCATCTCCTAACAAAAGTGACTACTGCGTTTTCTTATATCAGAGTGATGACCAGATAAGAGTTTCTATTTTTATACATTATTCCGTGGTTGTATTTTGATTACTTGAAGTGGATTGGCATATTATTCTTGGGATATTTCATTTGTTTCATGTTGTGTGGAATGTCTAGTTTGGAAAAGTTTGTACTTAGTGTAGACTGTCGCAATTGATTGAAAGCTATTATCAGCACGACTATCGTGGTCAAACTTGAGAGAGAATAAGATTGATTTTGGAGAGTTTTTTGGAAAGATTTTTAATTAATTTCAATAGCCGTATTGAATCCAGGGTATAGCCGACCACTGTTGAGACAAATTGCTTTATACAACTATTTCCTTGTGTGGCCGAACGAAATAATTCCGGGAAATATCTAATTATTAAAAGAGAGAGCAAATATTTTGACTAAGTACCATAATAAACATTTTTCGTCTAGAAAAAATTGACAAATTTCGCAGATGGCTTTATTTTTCGACACAATTTCAGAAAAAGATGCTGCTCTGAAGTAATACTGTCATCACTCATGGGTTAAAACCCAAGTGATTTCTCATGTGCGTCTTGCACAATTCACCGATTCTCAAAAATGGATTGGCGTGAGAGAGAGAGAGTGCATTTGGTTCGAGGCGTGAAAATAGTTACTGCAGAGGAGATTCTATATTATAATAACAGGTATAAAGTCACCTAGCACTGGAAACAATATTTTTTAAGATAATCTGCCGGTTAAGGTAGATTTTGGAAGGACATATCAACTATCAAAATACTAGCTCCTAATAAAACACAGTACAGCATCCTACTATACAACAAGTACCTCTTCAGCTCCTTGTAATTTCTTTTCTGGCTTCATACCATCCAACATTCCAATCCTGTTCCTGCCCTTTCCTCGTTTGCCTAACATGCCCCCCACTATAACAGTCTTCAACAACTTCCTGCAGATCAATACACCTCATCCATTTTTCCTGCCTCCATAGGATTTCTCCCAACAAACCCCTCTCTTCGCCCACCATACCAAGTACTTCCTCATTTGTTTTCTTCTCTGTCCATTTCACCTTCTCCATCCTTCACACCCACATTTCAAAAGCCTACAATCTACTTCTACGAGGGTCATCCGGAAAGTAGTACCCGTTCGTGAAATAAAGACACAAAAGTAAATATTAACAAACATAAAAAATTTTATTTGAAAGAGGATACTTTAAACTACTTCTCAACATAATCTCCAAGCAAATTAAGGCATTTGTCATAACGTGTGACAAGTTTCTGTATTCCTGCTGCATAGTCCTTCGCCGCCAGCTCATTGAGATACGCGAGGGACCCATCTTGCACAAATTTTTGCATAATGCAGATGGTGTTTAACAATTTCATGAACAATTGTTCGAGAAACATTGGGAAAATGCTCACAGATGTCATCAATTGTGACGCGCCGATCGTTCCTCACGAATTCGTCAACTGAGCTCACCAGTTGGTCTGTAATGACAGACGGTCTGCCCGAACGCTCATCGTCGTGTGTGTTCCCCCTCCCCATGTTGAAGTTGCGACACCACCGCCGAACAGACGACTCGTCCATTACATTGTCTCCATACACCTCCTTTAATTGGCGATGAATATCACATGGGCGAACGTTTCTTGCATTGAGGAATTTAATCACTGCCCTCACTTCACAACTGGCGGCGTTCTCAATTTTTTTAAACATTGTAAACAATCACAGAAACAACACAGGCAATGCTAGCGTCACGCAACTTGGCTCAGAGAAGGCAGACAAGCCACTGAAGCTATCTGACCTCGTCCAGCGGCTACTCGCGTCGTCAGCACTTCATGCGGCACGAACGGGTACTACTTTCCGGATGACCCTCGTATCATACTGCTTCAGTGACCACGTTTCCGCGCCGTACATAGTTACGCTCCATTTCAAAGTTTTTACGAGTCTTGTCTTAACATCCTTACTCAACGTCCCTGTCACCAAATCCCTCCTTGTGGAAGCCTCTTTGCCTAGCGCATTCTTCTCCTTACGTCCCTACTACTTTGACCGTGTTTGTCCAAAACGCTTCCGAGATACGTAAACTGTTCTACCTGCTCCAGTTTTTGCCCTCCTATTTTAATGTTTAGCTTAGCCTTTGTATCTCTAGCCTTATCTTTGCTTTATTTATATTCATTCTCATCCCGTATCTATCGCAATGAGTTTTCAATTCACTTAACAATGATTGCAACCCCTTGGCTGACTGACAAACTAGAGCTTGGTCATCAGCAAACCCAACTGATTTTACGAATTCCCCTCAAACTTTCATTCCACCCTCCAGTTCTTCCCATGCCTCTTTAATCATTTCCTCTGCATACAGGTTGCACAGCACCAGTGATAATGGATAACCCTTCCTTACACTTCTTCCTAGCACTGCCCATCCGGACTCCCCGTTCCCCACCCGCACCTCAGCAGTCTGAGACATATACAGGTTGCATATTAGCCTCCTAACCCTCCAATCTATTCATATTTTCCGCAATATAGAAAGGTGGTCTGAAAATTTTTCGACCTCGGAAAATTTCAGAAAAAATGTCTTGTATTTTTGCTAGATTGGAAACTTTTCACTCTACATTAATACGAATAGCTTCATCACCACAACTGGCCAATAAATTATACCATCAGTTAAATTTGGATGCTAGCTGACGAGCAATACATTCAGTAATAATATTTTCCAACTCCACCAGGCCTTTTAGAGCATGTTTCCATTCAAAAGTGGCAAGGATGTTAATCAATTACATAAAGGTTATTAATTGGCAAAATGAGTATTTTCATTAATTTGATTAAGGAGAATTTATTGATATAATAATGTACTGAATGTACACTTACAAGAATATATGTACCAAAAATCACAATTAAAAACTCCCATTATAGTAAATACAGTAAATGGTTTATTCCAATTAATGAAAATAAAATCGCTATGCCCATTTGATTTTACTCAATCCCTCCTTTTTTCTTATATTCATAACAATACTATGAACTAATTTAGCGTATATAAAATATTATCATAATTCTCCCAGTAGTAATGAATTTCTTAATGACCCAATATTAACTTCAACTGTAATAACTATTTCCGTGCTGAGCAGAAAATTAATTTATCACATTTTTCTGATACCAAAGGTCTGATACCAAATAAACGTGGAGCTTATAAAGCTATTAATAATATTGCTCTAACCTTTAGATTATTGCCCAAACGTTTAATTTTATCAACTACAGAATTTCAGTTTATACTTTTATTAGGTTATATTTCTTATAACGAAGGACACAGCGAGCACGTATACTTAACTATTCGTAGATACTGGCGACGTTGGGAGTCTCACTGAAACATCAGTAACATTGATGTGCCTGTTTTGTTTCTTTAGGCAAACACTGGTTCATATTATTAAATTTTATTAAAGGCCTAAGGTCACAAAAATAGCTTGCAAAGCTTTTATATTCGTAACTGTACCCTACCTTTTGTACCATGGTGTTTAATCTACTCAGAAAATTCAGTTAATACGACACTGAGATTATATTTGTAACTTCAATCCATATGCAACATGTACAAATCTAAAAATTAGAGTTGTTGCTGACCCATTCAGGCTATAGCTAAAAGTGCAGTGACATCCGTGCTCGTGAACTACAATTATGTTATAAACCTGTATTAAGGTCTTATGAGTAACCACAGAGCTTCGGGAACCATTGATCCATAGGGACCATAGCATTCAATCGAATATAAAAATGGCTCAACTGAAATCTCAATTTGAATTAATAAGATGGACTAATTCCAATTTCAAAAGCGGTATTGCAATGTCTCATTCATTGATGCAGTCTGTTGAATGAGCAACACTCAGCAAATTAAATTAAATAGTATAAAAATGTTAAACTTTCAAGGGCAGACAGAGGAGATAAGTTGAGAGCGTGATGGCGTGAGACTGAGTCGCTCGCGTGACGCTAGGAATTAGACGAGGTGGGCGACCACGGCCGTGAGCCGCGAGAGAGAGAGAGTATTGGCTCGTGCGTGCTTCTGTGTGTGTGGGTGCCTCCGCCTCGTCCGTCCCCCGGGGAGGTAGCTCACCGTGCGGGGCACGCGTGTCTCGGCGGGTTGCCTAACCACCCGCTCCTTCCAGCCTCGCATTCCCCTTTCAACTCCGCCGCAGCGCAGAAACTGCCCAGCTTGCCGTTATATTCTTTAAATGGGCCTTATCCATTCCTCCACCGTGTTGGCTAACCTGGGCTGCTATCTCTCTAGGACAATTTTAGATTCTTTACTTTTTATTCCTCTACCATTGGAATGGAGTCCGGCAAAAGTCCGCGAGAGGGCGATAAATAATGTGTTCATTTACTACTGTATTCTCCCGTGTGTGGATGGTTAATTATTTGCCTACAATTAGAGTGCATTAATTGGTTATTCTGCCCAAGGGAAAAAACAGTGGTTTTTTCACATTCCGTGATCGAATGGACTATTTGCAATACATTTCTTCTGAGTTCTCATTTCATCTTCCCCTAACGAGCGTGGGGGAGTTGAAGAGGAGTCTCCAGGCGTCGATCGTTTTGCACTTGTCACTCCATGGTTCCGTGGCGGTGACAGATCTCCGGGAGCGCGTCGACGTAAAGAGGGTTTTGAATGTATATTTTTCCATTCGCGCGGGGCGTTTGCGTCTCCCCCAGAGGGCCTTTCCAACATCTGTATCAACAAAGAGAAGGAGCTTCGGAATCGAAACACAAATAGGAATGTGTTGTTGAAGATGAAAGTTGGAAAAGTTCCACTGTTCGTTTTCTGGTGGGGTTGATGACTAAGGAAGGTCTCTCTAGATTTTAGGATTGCTGATTGGTCAATCCTTCGAATCCACATCGTGGGTGGGCATCCATTCGTATGCACGCAAGAAGGTGAAAAGGTTTCAACCCGTGGTTTGCTTCATTGGGCTCCTTGTAATGCATTTTGAAAGAAGTACATTACATACAGTGCCCATATCTTCCCGTTTGTATCCGTAGACTGTTTTCCTCGGACGTTTACGTTCATTGCGGAGTTGATAGAAATTCGATTTCTAAGCGAGATATTTCGTCATTATTTTCAATTGTCTTCTATTTCAGGTTTAGTTTGATAGAGCCCCATTCTCAATTCTCCCATACACCAACCTCTTCATCTCTTCATATTTTTTCCAATTTCGTGTCCGATAATATTTGCAACATATCTTATCCGGATCTTCCACTTTACAGTTTTATATTCATTTACCGTGGAAGACAATCGTCGGAAAGGTGTCTCATTATTTAACTCTCCCAAAAGGCCTCCTACTTTTCTTTCAATTCCTTATCGTGAAGAGGGGGAATCATCAGTATTTTCATTGGCTTATTTCCTCTCCCGTTCAATTTCTCGATTCATCGTTAGTTTTTCTATCCTCCTTCACCATCTTCAACCTTTTCCTACTTTGACGGCTCTCTGCCTTAAATCTTCGTCTCCCTGCCCCCACCAACGTGTCTTCCTCGCATTCTTAGATGTTTACGATATTGTATTGTAATATTTTTCTCATTCCTCATTCAAATTTTCAAGGTAGAATTCATATGATATATGCATGCGTCTGTATTAAGAAGGTTTAATATCTTTTTTTTTTCATTCGTACCGTCTCGTGGACAAAATATTACATCTCGCCAAAACGCCAATTTTATAGAACAATTTATTGTAACATTCATCAAGAATTATGACAATAATACTTTCATCGCATCCCTTAGAGATGCGACTTGATATTATCTTTGGCCTCTACAAAATACAGAAAAAGTTTTTTTTATTTTAATATCATTCTTGATTTTACTTAATTGAATAAGCGTTGCGTATTGAGTCCAAAGGAGAAGAAAGCTCATTTTCATTAAGAAGATATGTTTTGACAATACTAAACTACAATCAGGATCATATTACGATTTCATACTTACAGAGTATTGTTTTTAAGCCATACTCGGTTTCAATTCGTTTGATTTGTATTTTAGTGTTTATGAAGTTTATAATAGCATATGCTCGGATTAATGTGGAAATTAAAATATATTAAGCGAAATATTTAAATTGCTTTGGAACTTTTTTCAATGACGATGATGAAAGATTTCGAATTTCTTTAAATTTAAATAACATCTAGAAAGTACATTTTCTTAAATTATTAACTATAAACTTCAAAGCTTATCATTTTATTTAATGTTCTGGTAAAACTAACACTTTTGTTCACTGAGTTCCAATGCTTGAGCTTTTAAAATTGTTTTCATTGTTCTTGCTGAAATTGAGCTCCTCATTCCCGTGCTTCTCCTTCCTAAATGCGTGGACTTGGATGTTGCATGGAGCTGACAGGGTTAGAAATGTGACTCAAACAGTCACCAACTCGAACTCGACGCCTTTTTCCCGAGAATCCGACCCGAGGAGCAGGTGTGCCCGCGTGGGGTGATGCGATTAAAACTACGAGAGTGCGTTCGACGATTGTAAAGCGAGAGTGACCGCCTTGTGGGAGGGCGAAGGAAGTGCGGTCACGTGAGCATGGATGAAGTTGGGCAGAGCGGCGAAGGGGGAACTTCCCTTACCTCGGGAGGGGGTGGCGACGGAGGGGGAGGGAGGATGTTAGGGGTTGGGATGGATGGATGCAGGTACGTCGGCGGTGTCGGCGGGCGTGACCTCCACGTCTGGGAGAGGGAGGCAGAGGGGGGCCAGGAGATCCCGCGGGCAACCTCAGCCGTCTCATAATCACGCCTCACATGAACGTCTTTTGACATAACTGCACAATTTCATAAGCGCCGGCTTCAAAACGGGTTCCGGCTATGAATTCCGGTATTTCTTTTTCCAAACGTTCAAATGTTTGTTATGGATTCCCCAAGGGAAGGAGTCTTCAGAAAAATAGGTTTGCGCATCACAAAAAGATTTAATATAGCACCGGGAATGGGAGCGTGGACCGGAGCTGGTGAACTGTCTGTGTGCAGAGATGGGGAGCAAAGTCTTGCTATCAGACGTCGGGATCGTGATATTTCGCCGTCGTGCACTCTCCCTTATCTGAAGTCGGTCATCTGTCAGAGGAGGTTACGGGTGCAAAGGGTCTGGTAGAGTCCAAGGGGGCGCGACGGGAAGGGTGGGTGGGCCGAGGGAGGGAGCAGGAATCCCAGGCGCCACCTTGACGCCCTCTGCGGCCATTTCAACATAGGGCGCGACGGCTGTGAGAAATGGACGAAAGCAGCAGCTGGTAAAATATGAATAAATATCACAGGTTATGGAAATGGAGTGGTAGATATGAATGATGAAAATGATATCGATTTTTGTGTAAACAATTTTAATGTTCAATACGAGAATAGGATTTGATATCAAATAAAAAGCATTTCTCTACATAAACGGATACGCAGAGTGCCATAAGATGAATTACTTCGAGGACTAGTTGAAGAGAGAATGTTATAGACAACATTTACGAGAAAAAGAGGGAAACAGAATTGGACCTTTCAAAGAAACTGCGGGCGATGCCGCAACAGTAACTTTTAACGGAGTCATCCGCTAATGTGCATTTCAATGCAACAATTTCAGAGTGTAAAAATCATTCGCCTTGACTGGGATTCGAACCCAGATCCCTCAATATCCGGTCGAGTGCTATAGCCACTTAAGCTATCGAGGCGTCCTCTTAAACTCTGAAATTTTGATGTGTTTAAAAGTTGGCTTTAACCTCGTGGACTGTGGCGCGTCGCGCACGAATACGAATGCCTGTGACATTGTATGTACGGCATTTCGTCACAACATCTAGTTCCTTTAAAAGCCCCAAAATTTCAAAGTTTAAGAGGACGCCTCGATAGCTTAAGTGGCTAAAGCACTCGACCGGATATTGAGGGAACTGGGTTCGAATCCCAGTCAAGGCGAATGATTTTTACACTCTGAAATTGTTGCAATAGAATTGAACCTATTCTAATGATACGATAGTTTACCGGAGGCCATTATTAGAGGGGCGATAGAGGAGTGGAACTACAGACGAAGACTAAGAATGAATGAGAAGAAGTAGACGATGGAAAATAGCGTCTAGGGAATGAAGAGATTGACAGGGGACGGGACAGAACGGGGTGTTGCCACAGACCAATCCTCGGGATTGATAAACCGTGATGATAGGTGATGGTCCAAGGGGCGGCGCAGCGCTGAGTCAGGGGCACGCGATCGTGGGGGTCGGGACAGGAGTAGGGGGCTGTCGGCGGGCGGGGTGGGGGGAGGAAGTAGCCGGAGAAGCGGCAAGGCCTCCCGAGATAAGAGGAGGATATGGCAGCATCCGATGAAGAGGGTAGGATACGGGCGTGAAAAGGTCAATTGACTTTCGGGGTCATCGAGAAAAAATGCATCGGGAGGTGAGACTTTCCTAATTAGAAAGGTATAAAGGGGAAAAAATTAACATGTCACGTGTTCTGGAAAACGAGGTTATAGTAGTGGTGGCGAAGGGTGGTCGGCACGGGGGGCAGGGGTCGAAGGAGGGGGGCGGCTGAGGAGAAGCGAATATTAACAGGTACAAGTAATGGCGAATGTCCATTGTACTCTACAGAAGGCAACCTATTTCAAGAATGCACTACTCGAGAAACATTACGGTGGAAGGTTTCAGATGCTATTGGATGCAAACTAAATACATAATATTGGCTATCTTTAGAAACATTTACGAATTGGGAAGAGCGCTGTTGGACTACATATCTACATGCATAAGGAAACTGAATTTCAATCATAAAAGATTATTGAGCTCTCCCATGATTGTGTGGCGATAAAGAAAGCAGAATCCGCAGCGATGCAATTAGGGGCTGTGGAAATGCAATTGATGAAAGTTACCAAAGAAGGGGTAGATTGGAGACATATAAATGGATGAAGAGCTCTGCCTCTAGTAAGGAGAAAGACCAGTCGAATATTTTCCAAGGAAAAAACTCTTCACAGAAGAGGCAAATTAAAGAGAAGTTGTAAAGTAGGAAATCAAAGTGTCGACGCTCTGAAATGCAAGAAGGTATTAATTCGTGGAAGGGCGAGGGAGGGGGAGAAGTTGAGGATGGGGAGAATAGAGATTATTTCCTTTAGGGACCAAATTCCAAGGATTCGTGATGATCGGCACCGGATCGGTGGGCGGAGGAATGGGATGGATGGGAGGGGGTGGGGGGATGGGATGGAATGGGTGAGGTACCGGATCGAATGGCCCGGGCGAATGAGGTCAGGCAATATGGTTTGTCGCGTTTCAGTTCATGCTCGTGGCACCGAAAGAGCTGGAATCTCACACTAGTTGTGAAAACCATTCCTGGAATAGTAATAAAAAAAAATTTGAGGGAAAATGCCTTCGCAGAAATTACGTGGCGGGTTCCCCTGTCGTCTGGGAGGCGGCCGTGCATTGAGACGAAGGGGTCGTCCCTATTTTCGACCCCTCCCCCGCCTCCCCTTAAGAATTCTCTCCCCAACCCCTCTCATCTCTCACCCCCACCCTCCCCTCCTCTCCTTTCCACCCGCCCCATCGAAGGCGGTGGAGAGGGGCGTGGGGAGAGAAGGGATGCCCTATCCCCCGACCCCTCCCTACTTAAAGGCGATCGCTTGTGGCTGACACGGGAGTGTGTGGGAGGAATGGGAGGGGGTATGCGGGTCATCCCGCCTCGGGGGCCCAGGTTTATTCCCCTTTCGGTCGGACAAGGTGGAGTGAACTCTCTCACAACCCCGTCCCTCCCCCCTTTAAAGGCCGCGTCGTTCACTTCTCCTCGAGAATACTAGTTACTGTGCAACACTAATCAAAGGATGATTCCCATTCGTGATCCTGTACGGAAATAGTATGAGAACTGTAAGAGCAGTTAAACGAGAAAGTGTTTAGAGTAGAATTGAGCTCCACCAATACATTATATTGCTCAGTGGTTTAAGTAGCTTGTTCCACGGAGTTATTAGTCAGAAGCAAGCCAAATAATGTAAGAGACACCCGCAGTGTTGATTATTTCAATGATCCTTTTAAAAAATCATTACTATGTACTTTTAATACAAGAGTTTGAAAGGCTTGATTCTTTTATGGACAGTGTAAAACTTGGTCACATTGTTCTCTCAATTATTTAATCATAATGTTAGTGGGTCCAAGTTAAGCATAAGGGTATTAACCTCTAACAAAGGCCATTGACTGATCGCATTCGTTTAATTAGTATTAAATACTAAACCATTTTCGCCATTGTGAGGAAGTCAAATAAGTCTCGTACTTTATAGAAGTTCAAATATTTTACATGAGTGGACTCTAGTGAAACAAGTGAAATTAATATCGTTAATTCAAAATAATTATCTTATCGCTCTTGCCTGAAATTAATGATACGTTAAATATATACGCTGTCCTAATTTGACCAATACTCTGTATTTGAAAGAGAGACCCGGGGACAGTCAGCGCATGGAACTGTGGACGGGAAGGATGCACATTGGAGGTATAATTAAGTAGGCAAACCCGTTGTTGGCAGTCGGTTTCCTTTAAAAAATATGTCCTGCTCAGCAAAATGGTCTCTAAACCGAGTTGCAAAAAAGGCTTTCCTGCAGATGTCAGCTTGACACAGTAACTACTTCAACGGGTGCTACGAAATCCCTGAACTTAATGGAAAGAGGGAAGTCGTCGGAGAACTTAAACGGAAGTGCTGACAGAAATGGAAAGTCAAGGAAGTTTCTCATTATAACCCGTAACCCCCTCAAGATTTTTTAGACTTTCATTCTAATTAAATGCACACAAAAAATTGTGTTACCTGAACTGTTGAAGAATGAATCATTTCACAAAAATATTCACTTAGGTATCTTATATATGTTGGAAATAGTTTAATATCCTATATTTGTACCGCATTACGTATAATAATGCCAGTAATCTATTCAATTGTCAGATGTGTGTCAGAAGACATAGAAGAAGATGAGTGGCTTCCCTATTTATTTGTAGTGTTGTATTCCCAAGGTAGTAAGATGGATAAATTGCAATTTTCAAGCGGGAAATCTTACCATCATGCAGACGTAAATCAAGCATACATTCATTTAAAAAAACGAAGGTAAAATGTCGTATTTTTTTACATACAATGGACAAGTATATAAGTCAGCCTTTTTGTAGCGTTTTTAATGCATGCTGACTCACAACTAATCTTTTACTGTCTTTCTCATCATAGTGCATCTTGTTGATGGTGAATAAACATACAAACCGGTCGTAAATTTGAAAATGAATTTTATTCAAGTATGTTTTATTATTCGGTACTCTGCCAAATCTCGAATAAGAACCCAAGAAAAGAGGAATAACTGCTTCGAAATAGTTGATTCTATTTCAATAAAAAGCTTTTTTGAATAATGTGAATGTCGTTGAAGAATCTCAAGTACGGAAAATTTGTCTGAGGCGTAAAAAATAGCGAAAAAATATACCCCTCCACAAGATATTCTGGGAAGTGAAACCTGCAAATGCCAGAATAAGCGTGAATAGCATCCAAATGCGGTGAATATGAATTCCTTGAGGTGGCCAAGAAAGGAACAATGTGGTGAGGAATGAGCGAATGGTGGGCCATGAAACAATGGAGATTGGATGGGTGGCTGTGACATCAGCGCCCTACGTATTCTCATGTTAAGAGAGAAAGAGAGAATAGGTGAGAGGTTAATCGACATACTCATAGGCGAGAGAGATAAATGGTGGTCAATATACTGGCTACTCACCCCGAGGACCAGGGTTCGAATACTGGAGGTCTCAGGATTTTCCCCGATCCTTACTTGGGGTTCCTATGTCGAGAGAACTTCAAGTGGAGTCCGTCGGATAGAAAGTTAAAACTGCGCTGTGGTCTCTTGGTGCCTTTTATAAAAGTAGGTTAATGCCGACGCTGGATTTTTCTCCGGATCCTTCCTGCCTTGCCTTGAATATATTATCCCTACTAAACTAACCAAACTTGATATCGCAAATTACATCATAAGTCGGTTGCCTCCCCGTAATAACCATTACTATGAAATGTGAGAGAAGAGTGAATTACTGGAGAAAGGATTTAGAGAAAGAGAGAGGTAAGCGAGAAAGTCACGCATGCACGAGTATGTGGAGACTCCCAATATGAGGAACGTTTAAGTCTCACTAACAGAACAGTATTAATGCAAATATGCATGAGTGTTACAGAGCCGGACGATGTTTTGAAGGGTAGGGCATTGCGGAGGAACATAATGTAGTGGTTTAAAGTCCTCAAAACACACCTTATAAGGGGGCTTTATTGACCCTGCCTTCCCCGGAAGGGAACCGCGTGTAGGGTATTTATGTGTGTGCTGTACACGTGAAATTCCCTAATGCGGAACTTCATCAACCTTCTCCACAGCCAATCCAGTTGGCTCCGGGTCCAGAAATGGCGCAAACTGAACCCGGCCACCCACTCAAACCTACACCCTCCGGGCATTCATCTTGCAACCCACCCCCTGGGTGGGTTGCGAGGGCATGGGGGATGGTGGGAATGAGGGGGCAAGGTAGGGAGGGTGCGTGACCCTCTGTGCTGCTGTGAGGACGGAGGAGCCGGCCGAGGAACCATCTGCCGACACGGACTCTCTCTCCCTGCCCCCCAACCAATCCTCCACCACCCACCCCTTCTTACCCCAGCCCCTTTCACCCACTTCCATTATTGTGCGCCCCGCCCCGTCCCCCCAAGCCCCTTCCAGCGGAACATTCTCTCGTCTCGGCCTGGAGTACTTAAACACGCCCCACACATACACACACATGCACAACCGCCGCCATACTCCTCCTCCGGCAATTAATTATTTATTTATCGTCCGCCCCGGCGCCACCAACGCCACTTGAGCACGAGCCGCCACCTCCCGGGAGTGGGTTTCGTCTCCCCCTTTCCCCTCTCAAGGACGCCCCCCGCCCTCAACTACCACTCCCTTCCCTTGCTTCCAACTCCCCCACCACTCACCCCCTAACACTCAATCGACACTCACTTACGCGACCCATAAAAACCTCCCTCCCACCCCTCCCCGTCCTCCGCCAACGAGGTTGTTTGGTGGGTGGATATCGGGAACGCCGATAACACTTCGCGGAAATGGTTAAAAGTATGATGGCGATGGACTTCCCATGTCGCCGG